>NC_042960.1:5162674-5507674 GCF_901001165.1 Salmo trutta
TCAGCGTTACACCGAGGCCTGTACTCTGGAGCAGGATCGATTTGGAGGTGGAGGGTCCGTCATGGTCTGGGGCGGTGTGTTACAGCATCATCGGACTGAGCTTGTTGTCATTGCAGGCAATCTCAGCGCTGTGCGTTACAGGGAAGACATCCTCCTGCTCACGTGGTACCCTTCCTGCATGCTCATCCTGACATGACCCTCCAGCATGACAGTGCCACCAGCCGTACTGCTCGTTCTGTGTGTTGATTTCCTGCAAGACAGGAATGTCATGGCCAGCAGAGAGCCCAGATCTTAATCTCATTGAGCACGTCTGGGACCTGTTGGATCGGAGGGTGAGGGCTAGGGCCATTCCCCCCAAAATTGTCCAGGAACTTGAAGGTGCCTTGGTGGAAGAGTGGGGTAACATCTCACAGCAAGAACTGGCAAATCTGGTGCAGTCCATGAGGAGAAGATGCACTGCAGTACTTAATGCAGCTGGTGGCCGCACCAGATACTGACTGTTACTTTAGATTTTGATCCCCCCCTTTGTTCAGGGACACATTATTCCATATCTGGACAAGTTCCCGGACATGTCTCTGGAACTTGTTCAGTTTATGTCTCAGTTGTTGAATCTTGTTATGTTCATACAAATATTTACACATGTTAAGTTTGCTGAAAATAAACACAGTGAGAGGACATTTCTTTTTTTGCTGAGTTTATATATACACTACCGTTCAAAAGATTGGGGTCACTTAGAAATGTCCTTGTTTTCCATGAAAACATACATGAAATGAGTTCAAAATGAATAGTAAATATAGTTAAGATGTTGACAAGGTTATAAATAATGATTTTTAATTTAAATAATATTTGTGTCCTTCAAACTTTGCTTTCATCAAAGAATCCTCCATTTGCAGCAATTACAGCCTTGCAGACCTTTGGCATTGTAGTTGTTAAGCGCCGTCCACAGGGTATGGCATGGCGTTGCAAAATGGAGTGATAGCCTACCTTCTGCAACATCCCATTTACCCTGTATAAATCTCCCACTTTACCACCACCAAAGCACCCCCAGACCATCACATTGCCACATGCTTGACAGATGGCGTCAAGCACTCCTCCAATATCTTTTCATTTTTTCTGCGTCTCACGAATGTTCTTCTTTGTGATCCGAACACCTCAAACTTAGATTCGTCTGTCCATAACACTTTTTTCCAATCTTCCTCTGTCCAGTGTCTGTGTTCTTTTGCCCATCTTAATCTTTTCTTTTTATTGGCCAGTCTAAGATATGTCTTTTTCTTTGCAACTCTGCCTAGAAGGTCAGCATCACGGAGTCGCCTCTTCACTGTTGACATTGAGACTGGTGTTTTACGAGTACTATTTAATGAAGCTGCCAGTTGAGGACTTGTGAGGCATCTGTTTCTCAAACTAGACACTCTAATGTACTTGTCCTCTTGCTCAGTTGTGCACCGGGGCCTCCCACTTCTCTTTCTATTCTGGTTAGAGCCAGTTTGCGCTGTTTTGTGAAGGGAGTAGTGCACAGCATTGTACCAGATCTTCAGTTACTTGGCAATTTCTCGCATGGAATAGCCTTAATTTCTCAGCCAGAACAAGAATAGACGAACGAGTTTCAGAAGAAAGGTCTTTGTTTCTGGCCATTTTGAGCCTGTAATTGAACCCACAAATGCTGATGCTCCAGATACTCAACTAGTCCAAAGAAGGCCAGTTTTATTGCTTCTTTAATCAGAACAACAGTTTTCAGCTGTGCTAACATGATTGATAAAGGATTCTCTAATGTTCAATTAGCCTTTTAAAATGATAAACTTAGATTAGCTAACACAATGTGCCATTGGAACACAGGAGTGACAGTTGCTGATAATGGGCCTCTGTACACCTATGTAGATATTCCATAAAAGAATCAGCCGTTTCCAGCTACAATAGTCATTTACAACATTAACAATGTCTACACTGTATTTCTGATCAATTTGATGTTATTTTAATGGACAAAAATGAGCTTTTATTTAAAAAACAAGGACATTTCTAAGTGACCCCAAACTTTTGAATGGTAGTGTATATATACAGTACCAGTCAAAGGTTTGGACACAACTACTCATTCCAGGGTTTTTCTTTATTTTTACTGTTTTCTACATTGTAGAATAATAGTGAAGACATCAAAACTATGAAATTACACATATGGAATCATGTATTAACCAAAAAAGTGTTATATTCTATATTTGAGATTCTTCAAAGTAGCCTCCCTTTGCCTTGATGACAGCTTTGCACACTCTTGGCATTCTCTTGGTTGTCTGGGTTAGGGGAGCGTTTGGCCAGCTGGCATTTCCTTGTCTCATCGTGCTCTAACGACTCCTCATGGTGGGCCGGGCGCCTGCAAGCTGCCTTCGGTCATCAGTTGGACTGTGTTTCCTCTGACACATTGGTGCGGCTGGCTTCCAGGTTAAGCGAGTAGTGTGTCAAGAAGCAGTGCAGCTTGGCAGGGTCATGTTTCAGAGGACGCATGGCTCTCGACCTTCTCTCCTGAGACAACATTGTAACTACCAATTGGATATCACAAAATTGTGTAGAAAAAGGGGGTAAAGTAATTTTTAAAAATAATATTAGAGTGTAAAGCTGTATACAGTAGCATATAGAGCGTATTAAGCAGTATACAGTAGTATATAGAGTGTAAAGCGGTATACAGAAATATATAGAGAATGTAAAGAAGTATACAGTAGTATATAGAGAGTTAAACAGGTGGCAGTAGTATATAGAGAGTGTAAAGCAGTATACAGTAGTATATAAAGAGTAAAGCAGCATACAGCAGTATATAGAGAGTATAAAGCAGTATACAGTAGTACATAGAGAGTGTAAAGCAGTATACAGTAGTATATAAAGAGTGTAAAACAGTATACAGTAGTATATAGAGAGTAAAGCAGTATACAGTAGTATATAGAGAGTGTAAAGCAGTATGCAATGGAATATGGAGAGTGTAAAGCAGTATACAGTAGTATAGAGAGTGTAAAACAGTATACAGTAGTATAGAGTATAAAACAGTATACAGTAGCATAGAGTGTAAAGCAGTATACAGTAGTATATACAGAGTAAAGCAGCATGCATTAGTATATGAGAGTATAAAGCAGTATACAATAGTATATAGAGAGTGTAAAGCAGTATACAGTAGTACATAGAGAGTGTAAAGAAATATACAGTAGTATATAGAGTGTAAAGCAGTACACAGTAATGTATATAGAGAGTGTAAAGCAGTATACAGTAGTATATATACAGAACACCTTCCTAATGTTAAGTTGCACCCCCTTTTTCAGCCTCAATTCTTGGACTCTACAAGGTGCCGAAAGTGTTCCACAGGGATGCTGACACATGTTGACTCCAATGCTTCCCACAGTTGTGTCAAGTTGGCTGAATGTCCTTTAGGTGGTGGACCATTCTTAATACACATGGTAAACTGTTGAGATTAAAAAAACCAGCAGCATTGCAGTTCTTGACACACTCAAACCGGTGCGCCTGGCACCTAGTACCATACCCCGTACAAAGGCACTCAAATATTTTGTCTTGCCCATTCACCCTCTGAATGGCACACATACACAATCCATGTCTCAATTGTCTCAAGGCTTGAAAATCCTTCCTCCCCTTCATCTACACTGATGATTGATGTGGATTTAACAAGTAACACCAATAAGAGATCATAGCTTTCACATGGTCAGTCTATGCCATAGAAAGAGCAGCTGTTCCTAAAGTATAAAGCAGTATACAGTAGTATGTCTGACACCACACTTGACTTGTCTTTGCCATCTGTGACTGACCTTTAGCAATGACTGATACATTGATTATTGGAGTGTGTGTTTGAATCATGGTTGTCCTCAATTGATGTTCTACTATATAGCCATTCCAGAGACTGCCTTTCTCCCTGGCTAACCATCAATGCCCCCCTCCTCTCAAGCCATACCAGAGACTGCCTTTCTCCCTGTCTAACCATCGATGCCCCCCTCCTCTCAAGCCATACCAGAGACTGCCTTTCTCCCTGTCTAACCATCGATGCCCCCCTCCTCTCAAGCCATACCAGAGACTGCCTTTCTCCCTGTCTAACCATCGATGCCCCCCTCCTCTCAAGCCATACCAGAGACTGCCTTTCTCCCTGGCTAACCATCGATGCCCCCCTCCTCTCAAGTCATAGCAGACTGCCTTTCTCCCTGGCTAACCATCGATGCCCCCCTCCTCTCAAGCCATATCAGAGACTGCCTTTCTCCCTGACTAACCATCGATGCCCCCCTCCTCTCAAGCCATATCAGAGACTGCCTTTCTCCCTGGCTAACCATCGATGCCCCCCTCCTCTCAAGCCATAGCAGACTGCCTTTCCATGCCACCTCTGTCTGAAGCTGACCAGACACCATTCACATTCCATTTTGATAATTAGTTGTACCTGTTTTTTTGCTTTGGCTTCTCAAGTGCTTTGAGATAAGATTTTGTAATCGAAAGTGCTATATAAGCTAAATAACTTATTTATTGTGCTGTGTTGTTGTTCCCAGGTGATCCTGAAGGGCGAGCGCGGGCGCGGCCGGAGCGGAGAGATGGCCGTGGATGACATCACCTTGAGAAAAGGTTCCTGCACGGAGGAGCACAATCTGAGAAGACATTAATACACACAGCCGAGAGAGACAGAGATGGAGAGAGAAAGAAAGAGAGAAGTGGAGAGAAGATAGATCCCAGGGAGGAGCAGACTCTGATTGGACCCCCATAGAGGGTCCAAGAGCACCTCTGGGGAGAAGGGGCATTTCTCTCTGCCTGTCCACCAATAAGAAGACCGCACCAAACCTGTCCACCAACAAGAGGACTGCACCAAACCTGTCCACCAATAACAAGACTGCACCAACCTGTCCACCAATAAGAAGACTGCCCCAAACCACAGGGGAGAAAGAGGGTCTGCCATGTGATCCCCCACCACCCCTACCCACTCTCTCCAACTCTCCATCACCCGGTCCCTCACTATTAACCTGTGCATGCCCCTGGTAACCCTGGAAACGTCCCTGTGAGCACTGCCACCCAGCCAACCACACCGCCCAAAGGCCTTCATCGATGTTTCATCATCTTGCTTTCATATTTTAGTCAGAAGCCATATCTGATTGTTTGCTATTCATCATTTAGATTGTCTGACTGTTTTAACCTGCGTCGTGTTCGTTAGGTACCAAACAGGGAAAAACTGACTGAAACAGGGAGGGACTACGAGGGCTTGTCCAATAAGAAACAATTATTTACATTTTCCATTGCAGAGCATTTTAAAACATTTCCTGTTCTGTGCCCTAATGAACGCGACCCAGGGACAACAAGAGAAGACACCAGCCTGTAATGATAATGGGGAGAATGAAAAATCCAAACCCTGCTCAGTTTATTTAGACAAATCAAATTCTGTAAAACTAGTGCTGAGGCACTCGTATGTTACCATTGCTACAACCGTACACAAGTTCACATGATAAGCCATTATGATAATTTTTTTCTCCCCCGTCTGCAAGATTTGTTTTATTTTAATGGATTATTTCCAAGACTTTCTGAAATGGGTCTTGGAGAAGTAGCGAATGAATTCTGAATTTTAAGATTGACCGTGATTTCTCTCTATGTGCTTTGTTCTATTAAGTGCAAGTTGGTTGTACTGGCGATGACAGTATCAACGATTTCTGGCTCTCACCCAGTGTATTATTGTAAATGTAGTCGTGTGTACATATTCTAGAACACTTTCATGCTCATATTAAGCTGTGTGGTTTATACGTTTATGTAAATTCAGACTTAAGTATTAATTGGAGTTGAAAAATGTATGGTTTTCGTTTGTTTCTATAATTCAAGATCAATATATGGATAAACATTTGAACCTTGTGGGAATACAAGGCTGTTTACAGTACATAAATTACCATATCTGTTCATGTTTTATGTTGAATTACTAGATGGCTTCCTCAGTAGTTTAACGTTTCGCAGTACACAGTTGCATTATTGTCATCTGCCATAATGAAGGTTCTGATCTGTTGGAAATTCAAACTGTACTATATGCATGGATCAGTTCGCCAAATTCTCATATACTCAGCCAATTATGTAAATAAAAGGACATTGACTGATACATGTTTGACTAAGCGTGTCATTGTCATGTTGTCTTTGTCTTTTCTGTGTGACGCACTTTTGCATAAAATCTAAAACAAAAAAGCAACGCTTTACCTGAGAAGTAGGCATTTGTCTGAAGCCAAAAATTCACATGAGCACCACAATGACCCCTCCACCCATGTTCCACTAAGGTTTTCCGGCACATAGCTTTGACCTACTACAGTAGCTATGTCGCAAAGGAGGTTGGTGGCACCTTAATTGTGGAGGACGGGCTTGTGGTAATGGCTGGAGCAGAATTAGTGGACTGGTATCAAATACATCAAACACATGGATTCCATTCCATTGACTCCGTTCCGGCCATTATTATGAGCTGTCCTCCCCTCAGCAGCCTCCTGTGCTATGTTGGTGTAACAGTGTAGGTTCCGTCCCTCTCTTCGACCGGTTTATTGTACTTCAAACAATGTGTATGCAGGTTGCTTAGAATTGAAACCTTCTCAAAGAGCCTAATTTATACTATTTGAGGTGTGCCAACAATATTGTAATTTGTACAGCATACAAGTTCAAGTATTGGATTCTTCACACACCACACTAATCCCATTCCACTACCTTTTCAAGCTTTTTTTAATTACATGAAAGGAAGTTTTGCTTTTATACTTACAATACCATCATGCTTGATTGAGCAAGCTGTTTTGTCTTGTAGTAATGCGGTGCCTGCCTGTATTTCCGTAAACCATTATTTTAGCAATACATGTAATTGAGAACCAAAATATTTTTGGGGGTCAGTAGGTTCCCAACATAGGTGGTGGTGTGTTGGACACAGTCACTCATATATAGAGGTCTATTCATGGGTTGCATGTTTGTCACAATATTGTTTTGAACTCTCATTTTGGGTTGATGCCCGACTGAGCATTCTACTCAATGCATCGTCAATGAGCGCTGATGAAGATTTCATCCAAAGTGCATCACAGTGGCTTGGAAATACAATGACATTCAAAAGGAGGCAAATAATTACTAGGAAAACCTTTTGTCATAATTTTGTCGATCAGGAGCTTTACCGATGCAGTCCCGTTAGATCTCTTATATACAGACAAGTTCGTTTTGCATGATTTAGCTAATTCGTTCATCATTAATGTTTGCTTCATTCATGTGACCGACCAATACTGGGTCATGCATGTGACAGACTAATACATCACGAGGCTTATTCTCTCTAAGCTGAGACCTTGAAACTGAGATATTTCATTCTCAAAACAAGAGTCTGGGAGTACTCCAAAATTGAAGATACTAATAGTGAGGATTCGTTCAACTAGTCACTTGCATTAACACAGAAAACTGTTATTAGAAAAGCACAAACATAGAACACAGAAATGTAGAAATAGAAAAGCACCAACATAAAATGTTCCATCACATGGGAAAGACAAAGCATTTGAGTGCGTTTGAATGGGGTATGGTAGTACAGTAGGTGCCAGGCGCACCGGTTTGTGTCAAGATTTGCAAATCTGCTTGGTTTTTCACACTCAACCGTTTCCCGTGTGTATCAAGAATGGTCCACCACCCAAAGGACATCCAGCCAACTTGAAACAACTCTGGAAAGCATTGAAGTCAGCATGGGCCAGCATCCCTGTGGAATGCTTTCGACACCTTGTGGAGTCCATTCCCTGACGAATTGAGGCTATTCTGAGGGCAAAAGCGGGCGCAACTCAATGTAAGCAAGGTGTTCCTATTGTATGGTATTCTCAGTGTGTATATATATATATATATATACTGTATATACAGTACCAGTCAAAAGTTTGGACACGCCTACTCATTCCAGGGTTTTTTCTTATTTTTGCTATTTTCTACATTGTAGAATAATAGTGAAGACATCAAAACTATGAAATTACTCAGAGCCCCACCTGTTTTGAGCACCACACTATTAGGTAAAAAAATACATATATATACTTTTTTGGGGGGGGGGGGGGGCTTGCCTGTTTTGCTTGTTATTTTGGTATTAATACGTGATATTATCAGTTTGCAAACAATGTAAAAATAATAATAATTGAGTTAATAAAGCCACATACAAACATGGTCTCCTTTTTGCTTTATTGAGTAAGACAGCTCCAAAATGTAGTGGTGGGGCTAGCCAGCAGAAAATACAGAGCATTGCTCTGGAACCCACCAGGTACAACCCTAAATCCGTAAACATGGGCACCCTCATAGACATTATCCTGACCAACTTGCCCTCCAAATACACCTCTGCTGTTTTCAATCAGGATCTCAGCGATCATTGCCTCATTGCATGTGTCCGCTATGGGTCCGCGGTCAAACGACCACCCCGCTTCACTGTCAAATGCTCCCTAAAACACTTCTGCGAGCAGGCCTTTCTAATCGACCTGGCCCAGGTATCCTGGAAAGATATTGACCTCATCCCGTCAGTCGAGGATGCCTGGTTGTTCTTTAAAAGTAATTTCCTCACCATCTTAGATAAGCATGCCCCTTTCAAAAAATGCAGAACTAAGAACAGATATAGCCCTTGGTTCACTCCAGACCTGACTGCCCTTGACCAGCACAAAAACATCCTGTGGCGGGCTGCACTAGCATCGAATAGTCCCCGCAATATGCAACTGTTCAGGGAAGTCAGGAACCAATACACGCAGTCAGTCAGGAAAGCAAAGGCTAGCTTTTTCAAGCAGAAATTTGCATCCTGTAGCCCTAACTCCAAAAAGTTTTGGGACACTGTAAAGTCCATGGAGAACAAGAGCACCTCCTCCCAGCTGCCCACTGCACTGAGGCTAGGTAACACGGTCACCACCGATAAATCCATGATAATTGATAATTTCAATAAGCATTTCTCTACGGCTGGCCATGCCTTCCTCCTGGCTACTCCAACCCCGGCCAACAGCTCCGACCCCCCCCCCCCCTCCTGCAGCTACTCGCCCGAGCCTCCCCAGCTTCTCCTTCACCCAAATCCAGATAGTAGAACTGCAAAACCTGGACCCGTAGAAATCAGCTGGGCTAGACAATCTGGACCCTCTCTTTCTAAAACTATCTGCCGCCATTGTTGCAACCCCTATTACCAGCATGTTCAACCTCTCTTTCGTATCGTCCGAGATCCCTAAGGATTGGAAAGCTGCTGCGGTCATCCCCCTCTTCAAAGGGGGTGACACTCTAGACCCAAACTGCTATAGACCTATATCTATCCTGCCCTGCCTCTCTAAAGTCTTCGAAAGCCAAGTTAATAAACAGATCACTGACCATTTCGAATCCCACCGTACCTTCTCCCTTGTGCAATCCGGTTTCCGAGCCGGTCACGGGTGCACCTCAGCTACGCTCAAGGTCCTAAACGATATCATAACCGCCATCGTTAAAAGACAGTACTGTGCAGCCGTCTTCATCGACCTGGCCAAGGCTTTCAACTCTGTCCATGTAGCTCAGTTGGTAGAGCATGGTGTTTGCAATGCCAGGGTTGTGGGTTTGATTCCCACGTGGGGCCAGCACAGAAAAAAAATCTATGAAATGTATGCATTCACTACTGTATGTCGCTCTGGATAAGAGCGTCTGCTAAATGACTAAAATGTAAATGTCAATCCCCGTATTCTTATCGACAGACTCAATAGCCTTGGTTTCTTTAATGACTGCCTCGCCAACTACTTTGCAGACAGAGTTCAGTGTGTCAAATCGGAGGGCATGTTGTCCGGATCTCTGGCAGTCTCTGTGGGGGTACCGCAGGGTTCAATTCTCGGCCCGACTCTTTTCTCTGTATATATCAATGATATCGCGATTCCCTGATCCACCTCTACGCAGACGACACCATTCTGCATACTTCTGGCCCTTCCTTGGACAACCTACAAAGGAGCTTCAATGCTATACAAGACTCCTTCCGCGGCCTCCAACTGCTCTTAAACGCTAGTAAAACCAAATGCATGCTTTTCAACCGTTCGCTGCCCGTACCCGCCCGCCGGACTAGCATCACCACCCTAGACAGTTCTGACTTAGAATATGTGGACAACTATAAATACATAGGTGTCTGGCTAGACTGTAAACTCTCCTTCCAGACTCATATTAAACATCTCCAATCCAAAATCAAATCTAGAATCGGCTTTCTATTTCGCAACAAAGCCTTCTTCACTCACGCCGCCAAACTTACCCTAGTAAAACTGACTATCCTGCCGATCCTCAACTTCGGCGATGTCATCTACAAAATAGCTTCCAATACTCTACTCAGCAAACTGGATGCAGTCTACCACAGTGCCATCCGTTTTGTTACCAAATGACCTTATACCACCCACCACTGTGACCTGTATGCTCTAGTCGGCTGGCCCTCGCTACATATTCGTCGCCAAACCCACTGGCTCCAGGTCATCTATAAGTCTATGCTAGGTAAAGCTCCGCCTTATCTCAGTTCACTGGTTATGATAACAACACCCACCCATAGCACAAGTTCCAGCAGGTATATTTCACTGGTCATCCCCAAAGCCAACACTTAATTTCCTCCTTTCCTTCCAGTTTTCTGCTGCCAGTGACTGGAGCGAATTGCAAAAATCGCTGAAGCTGGAGACTCATATTTCCCTCACCAACTTTAAGCATCAGCTATCTGAGCAGCTAACCAATTGCTGCAGCTGTACATTGTCCATCTGTAAATAGCCCACCCAATCTACCTACCTCATCCCCATAGTGTTTTTATTTACTTTTCTGCTCTTTTGCACACCAGTATTTCTACTTGCACATCACCATCTGCTCATTTATCACTCCAATGTTAATCTGCTAAATTGTAATTCTTCGCTACTATGGCCTATTTATTGCCTACCTCCTCATGCCTTTTGCACACACTGTATATAGACTTTCTTTTTTTTCTACTGTGTCATTGATTTGTTTATTGTGTTATTGTGTTATTGGCTTGTTTATTGTTTATTCCATGTGTAACTCTGTGTTGTTGTCTGTGTCACACTGCTTTGCTTTATCTTGGCCAGGTCGCAGTTGTAAATGAGAACTTGTTCTCAACTAGCCTACCTGGTTAAATAAAGGTGAAATGAATAAATAAAAACAGAGCATTGTGCCTGATTGGCTCAGTTTTCTGTCACTCATGGGACAGTACGTCATCCCCAATTCTAAGGTTAGAGCTCGAAGATTTTAGCCCCTTGGGTTCTGCCATAGAGTTGTATTAGAACTGCCATCCAAGAAGGCTCAAGGTCACTTGCCACAGAAAGAATGACATCAAGTCACGTTATATCTACAGTAGCTTTGATTGGACTGATTGGACATCATACTTTCAAAGTCTTAGCTAGCAGTCATTGTCAGTTGTCATCAAGTTGAAATTTTTTAATCCTTGTCATATGAAGAGAAATAATGAAGAGAAATTATAGATAAAACGTATTGGTGTGGATCGGCCATTGTACATAAAGATTACACAACAAATTGGAAATCACAAATTGAACAATGAGTCATTTGGAAGGAATCAGTGGCTAACTGCAAGTGTTGCAAAGAAACCACAAACGTTAGCCAGCTATTCAATGGAGTGGCTGTGTTTTTTTTCTCTGAGTTCCCACCATAAATCTAGAGAATGCCAGACTTTGATGACAAAGTTTGATGACAAAATTTGCCAACAAAGGACTGCTGCGCCACCTTCACAAGGTAAGTCCAAAAATGTCTTGTATGCTGAATAAATGATGTAAAATGCAAGGGAGAAATGTATACTGTAACTAAGAAAGTAATACTAAGTGTATGTTGTGTAGTAATCTGTTAGTAGCCCATGTGCCTCACCCTAATAACTTGATCTATTTTTACCAACGCGGTATTGTAAACACATCGTTCGTGGCCTGGTGTGTGCTTGTTTGGCTACTTTCTTTTGTACAGCTTTGACAGTGCTACTGATAGTAGTTGTGGTGCTTGACTTGCATGTGCAAATTCAGCACACACAACATTCTATAATATAGTTGTGTTATTTGACGTGTCAAATTAAAAGCTTATTTAACCAGTCAAATAGTGTTATATGACGTATCTTTTTTGACACGCAAAGACCGAAATGGTGTTCAATGTGCCTCACACTAATAATTTGGTCTATTTTCACCTCTTAATTTTGCCTACTGTTCTAACTTGGTGGTGCACAAATAGCCTATAACCTGTTTTAGGGAAATGTAATGATCGAATATTGTAAGAGCTTTCATTGTCTGTTTATATGCCCCATTTATTTATCCTACGGTTCTGACGTGTACAGGGAGTACACTGTAAGAACGGCCCATGCTCTGAATTCTGTCGCTGTAGAGTTCAAAAGTGCTGAACAAATAGTTATATTGATTACGTCTGTCGTCGCTTGTTCATTAATGTCTTCATCAAAATTACGGATTGCCTCTTATCCGCTTGTTGTCCTCTTATGCCATAGTTTGTACATCTCAATTGTCAGTAGAAACCACATTTGTTTAAGCAAGTCAGCCAAATCAGCTATGTTTTTATGTGAAGTGGCTTTGCTGGCATGCATCCCGCTTTTTTATTTTCTTGCCCTACCAAGATTTACTTACTAAAATTGCCAATGCCTGTAATGCATTTAAATTAACAGGTGTGCCTTGTTAAAAGTTCATTTGTGTAATTGCTTTCCTTCTTAATTGAGCCAATCAGTTGTGTTGTGACAAGGTAGGGGTGGTATACAGAAGAGCCCTATTTGGTAAAAGATCAAGTCCATATTATGGCAAGAACAGCTCAAATAAGCAAAGAGAAATGACAGTCCATCATTACTTTAAGACATGAAAGTCAGTCAATCCGGAAAATTTCAACAGCTTTGAAAGTTTCTTCAAGTACAGTCACAAAAACCATCAAGTGCTATGATGAAACAGGCTCTAATGAGGCACGCCAATTGAGATGGTTTGGGATGAGTTAGACCGCAGAGTGAAGGAAAAGCAGTCAACATGTGCCCAGCATATGTGCAAACTCCTTTAAGACTGTTGGAAAAGCATTCCAGGTGAAGCTGGTTGAGAGAATAACAAGAATGTGCAAAGCTGTCATCGAGGAAAAGGGTGGCTACTTTGAAGAATCTAAAATGTAAAATATATTTGGATTTGTTTATCACTTTTTTGGTTACTACATGATTCTATAGGTGTTATTTCATAGTGTTGATGTCTTCACTATTATTCTACAATGTAGAAAATAGTAAAAATCTAGAAAAACCCTGGAATGAGTAGGTGTGTCCAAACTTTTCACTCATGCTGTATATCTTTAAAACTAGTGTGTTAAAAAGCAGGCTTGGTCCTTTCCATGGACATTCAGGGACAAGGATGGAGATGAAAACTAATATATTCAATAAAAAGGCTCTTAAACATCCAGCAACTAACATAATAACTGTAAGGTAAACACACAAAGCAGAGATACAAAGTTACTATTTCTATCTTGGCTGCACGGACAGTAGTGTGCACATGTATCACACTTATATCACTACACTCGTAACAACCTGAGCATTACGAAACTTGTTTTGTATTGTGTCACCGGAGGTGTCTGACCTAAGATGACCATCATATAGGAAACTACACCCTGCTCTACAGGTCACCTGGCCTGAATTGCCTCATTATAGTTTAAATTAACAGCACCTGGGCTGCACCGGGGGCTTTGGCGCACAGGTCAGAAAGAACGATGGATCGTCCATATTATGGTGAGAGGAATGGCGGGAGCAGGTGCAGACGTGGATCTTGAATCTGATGACGGTGGAATAGTGGACTGGACTGTTGTCCAAAGGATTGCAAAAAGGAGCAAGGTTATTTTGGAAAAGAAAATGTTGAGTTCTGATAATGTACCTTCTTACATGTTAGGAATACGGTTTGTAGAAGAAGAGCAGATGACCCAAATACCAAACTTAAACCCATTTGAGATACCTAAACTGTGGAAAAAGTATTCGGTAAAGTTTGAGCGAGTAGTGAGTAGCTAGTTTTGATTTGTTCTACTTCTGCAGAGCAGAAAGAGCGTGTGTTTTGAGAAGCATGCCATGTCGTGGGCAGCTCTTTGGATCAGGGCACCCGTCAAGGGGGTCAAGGGGGTAATTTCGGGAAGTTGATGTTAAAGAAATGAAGTATATCTCTGGAGTGGTTGATGCATGTTGTATGAATTGAGTGGTAAATAGATAAAAAGTGAAGAGTATCTGTTATTTCATTTTTTTAAGCGTCCCTCCCTACCCAGATAATGTTGGGATATATGAATGATCATGTAAGAGTGTTTGTCCCAAGAGGGATGCAGTGTGATCACTGTCAAGCTTTTGTGCATGTGGAAAGTGTCTGCAGAATTGAAAAGCCAACATTTACATGTTGTGGAGGAGACCATCTAATGTGTTGTAGAAGTGAGGAGAATGTGAAGTGTTGCAATTGTGGTGGGAACCATGAGGCGACGTCTTTGGAGTGCCCGACGAGGGTGAAGGAGGATGATGTGCCTAGAGTCAGTGCTAATCAGAGCATCTCATATGCATTCTGATTGGCTGGACCTGGCTCCCAAGTGGGTGGGCCTATGCCCACTCATGGCTGCGCCCGTGCACATAGATTAGGGCCTAATGAATTTATTTATATTTACTAATTTCCTTATGAACTAAAGCAGTAAAATCGTTGAAATTGTTGCATGTTGCGTTTATATTTTTGTTCAGTATAGTTCAACATACAACCATTCTATGTAAACTTGCAAATGCAATCTACAAGGAATATCCTGCTACATTATGAAAGTTGCTGCACAACATTTCGTGTTTTGACTTCAGATGTTATTGATTTGGTAGCAATAATAACAGTTACAGCTATCACAAAGAGCTTACAAATTGATGTAGCAAATCTTACTTTCATCTAAACACCATTATTATTCCAATTTATTCCCAAAACAAAGGTTGCTTCTAAATGAATATCTTTTGAAGTTAGTGTGCAAAATAAAGCACAGGTTTGGGCTGCATGGACCATGAACATAGGGACAAGGATGAAGATAAAAACGAATACTTTATTTAATGAAATCGAAAAGCTCTTGATCAGCCAACATATAAAATAATTTCTTACATAAGGCAAACACACAAAGCAGAGGTACAGCTACTATCTCTATCTTGGCTGCATGGACAGTAGTTTCCTTCTGGCTCCCCATACTTTTATTGAGTGGGTTCAATTGAGAGCTACACTGCTAATAAATCAAGAACATCACTTGCTCTCAGCAGCAAGGCACTATGGGATGTAGGTAGCGGCCATTTTGAAGTTTACTCCCCACACTGCCCTTTTAGAGGAAGGGAGCTGCAGGTGAAAGATATTACCCTTCCAAGGCTACCTGTCCACAGGGGAAATACACTGGATCTCCTGGTCTAGCTGGAAAATGAAAGGCCACATACTACTTTGTATGCAAGGTTAGGTCAAAGACAGTACAGTATGAAGATAGGCTGAAACTGCTTTTCCAATAGAAATCCCTGATCACACTTTGAGGGGATGTCATGGTGACGTTGGGTCTAATGGTCGTCTCGTGCTGAACTGTGCATGTGCAGGGTGTCAAATCAAAGTCGATCATTCGATAAAAAGTTGTTAAAAACGTGTCAGTTTGTCACTCACAAGGTTGGAGTAATAACAAGTTCAACTACATAAGACATTGGTTCAAATCTAGGTTGTGCCTTTAAAAAAGTGAACTTCTCGATCTTGGCCAGCTCGGGTAATATGCCTCTCAGACACCTGTATTGAG
Source organism: Salmo trutta (assembly GCF_901001165.1). NCBI lineage: Eukaryota > Metazoa > Chordata > Actinopteri > Salmoniformes > Salmonidae > Salmo > Salmo trutta. The sequence continues at coordinate 5,178,389 of NC_042960.1, forward strand.
ACTTCCTAAATCCTAACAAAGATGGTGGATACAGTGCATTCGGAAAGTATTCAAACCCCTTGACTTATTCCACATTTCGTTACGTTATAGCTGTCGTGTCTTTGGCTATGCCGGATTAAGTGATATGACATGCTATTCTATAAAATCCTTTCTCTGTAATTAATATTACCTGATTGAGCTAATCATATAAATGTAATTAACTAGAAAGTTGGGGCACCACGAAAGAGTGTTTATAGAGCTGTTATCTTCCGAATAAACTCTGAAAGACCTAGTAATATTTTACATCAATAGCAGTCAATATTAATTGTCACCTTATTTCAGTCTCATCTGAAAGTTGTAAATTCTTGGTTATCTTCACAAACCCTGGCTAACAAGTTGAATCAGCAATACAAAAATCCTGTGTGGCTCATCCCGTGTGGCTCAGTTGGTAGAGCATGGTGTTTGCAACGCCAGGGTTGTGGGTTTGTTTCCCACGGGGGACCAGTACGGAGAAAAAAAATGTATGCATTCACTACTGTGCATTCACTATGTATGCATTCACACTCGCTCTGGATAAGAGCGTCTGCTAAATGACTAAAATGTAAATTACATATACACGGAATGCAAATTATGTCACACAGAAAACGTCCCTGGTGGACGGAACCTGTATGATGGCTTGTTACACAAAGAGAGGGGGTTGGGCTTGAATGAAAGAGTGGGAAGACTGAGGAACAAAGGGAGAAACTGTGCTATTGTAAATACAGTATCTTATGCATTCTAAATTACTGCCCATTTGGAAAAGGAAAATGCTATAAATATTTACCCTGAGCTGCGCTTCGGTAGGTTCGTCGTAGATGCTGGCCGTGTTGGCCAACAGAGATCTTCCTGTCCTCGGAAGAATGTCTCTGGTGGTAAATTGGATACGTTGTAGTATCTTCGTTGTGTGTTAGACTGGATACGTCGTCCGTCCTTTCCTAGCCCACGTTTACAGCTGCTGTTGCTAACTCAACGGCTAGGATGTCTCACTTCTTTAGTGAATAAGAGTTCAAAGTTCATACCATTCACAACCAAAGCTCACGCTGAGGTTGGCTTAGTTCTGTAGTTGACATGTTAGTCCTTTTTAACATATGGACCGTCGTCCTATCGTCCTGGGTGTGTTTCATAGTTTATAACCCATGTCTCTTCACAGGGGCGGGCCACTGATTGAGCAGGGCTCTAACCTTATGAAAACCCAATTCTCTCATTTGGAAGCTAAAATTACATTTAATCTTTTCACAAATAGTTTAATTTAACTGCATTTAAATTGAACAACAATTCAATGTGAATCTGCTGTGTAGACTTTCCAAGATACAGTTTATGTCATCCTGTCATCAGTCATAATGTCTCAGATGACAACCGAACCGACATCATATTCATTAAGTACCAACACATATTTTCAACTGGTTCTATTATCGAAATATGGTTCCTTTCCCCCCACTTGTTTGATGTACCCAGACTCTCTATGTTTAACAAAGGCTATTCAAGAGTCCTTCAGTAGAGTCAGAGAGAGAGGGAAGGGAGAAAGGTATTTATGGGGGGTCATAAACCTTACCCTCAGGCCAACATCATGACATAGCTTTACTCAAAAATGTAGTAAATATTTTTTTCTTTCATCAATCTACACACAATACCCCATAATGAGAAAGCGAAAACAGGTTTTTATAAAGTTTAGCAAATGTATTTTTTTTTAAATAACAGAAATACCAGACAACATGCTTTGAGATTTAGCTCAGATGCATCCTGTTTCTATTGATCATCCTTGAAATGTTTCTACAACTTGATTGGAGTCCACCTGTGGTAAATTCAATTGATTGGACGTGTTTTGGAAAGGCACACACCTGTCTATATAAGGTCCCACAGTTGACAGTGCATGTCAGAGCAAAAACCAAGCCATGAGGTCAAAGGAATTGTCCGTAGCGCTCTGAGACAAGATTGTGTCGAGGCACAGATCTGGGAAAGGGTAGCAAAAAGAATCCACAGCATTGAAGGTTCCCAAGAACACAGTGGCCTCTATCTTTCTTAAATGGAAGAAGTTTGGAACCACCTAGACTCTTCCTAGAGCTGGCCACCCGGCCAAACTGAGCAATCGGGGGAGAAGAGCCTTGGTCAGGGAGGTGACCAAGAACCCGATGGTCACTCTGACAGAGCTCCAGAGTTTCTCTGTGGAGATGGGAGGACCTTCCAGAAGAACAACCATTTCTGCAGCACTCCATCAATCAGCATGGTGCATGGTGAAGCATGGTGGTGGCAGCATCATGCTGTGGGGAAGTTTTTCAGCGGCAGGGATTGGGAGACTAGTCAGGATCGAGGGAAAGATGAATGGACCAAAGTAAAGAGAGAGATCTTTGATGAAAACCTGCTTCAGAGCGCTCAGGACCTCAGACTGGGGCGAAGGTTAACCTTCCAACAGGACAACGACCCTAAGCACACAGCCAAGACAAAATAGCTGTGCAGTGACACTTCCCATCCAACCTGTGAGAGCTTGAAAGGATCTGCAGAGAAGAATGGGAGAAACTCCCCAAATACAGGTGTGCCAAGCTTGTAGCATCATACCTTAGATGACTCAAAGCTGGAATCGCTGCCAAAGGTGCTTCAACAAAGTACAGAGTAAAGGGTCTGAATACTTATGTAAATGTGATATTTCAGTTGTATTGTTTTATACATTTGCAAAAATGTAAAAAAAAAACAGTTTTTACTTTGTCATTATGGGGTATGTAGATTAATGAGGGAAAAAATTATTACATAATTTAAGAATAAGGCTGTAACGTAACAAAATACCTTTCGAATGCACTGTAAATGAAGACAGTTCACTTAGGCCGTTTCCTTTATTTATTTTTGTCAGTTCTGGTCTACTTAATTTGGACACCAATGCAATAACAGCTGAGTCTGGTCTACATAGTTCATTGACTTTCATTGATCCAGAAAAAAACAGCGAGTGGTGTCTCTCGCTCCCACTTCCGTCTCTGATCCTAATTGGATAGCCATGACCCTGGGGGATTGGAGTTGATGGCTATTTTAAGGTTCACTCTACTGATTGTGCCACACTAGACCAAAGTGTGTGATGTTGATACAGAAGTCATTTTTTAAAATCTTTATTTAACTAGGTAAGTAAGTTAAGAACACATTTTTATTTACAACAACAGTGTTCAGGGGCAGAATGACAGATTTTTACCTTGTCAGCTCAGGGATTCGATACAGCAACCTTTTGGTTACTGGCCCAACTGTCTAACCACTAGGCTACCTGCCACCCCAAAAATCAAACGTTTAACCTTAAGTTGGCCTGAATATTTTGATTGAAATCACAAAAATATTTTTTGCATTTTGACCCTTCATCTACTTGTCTAGGTAGGAGTAATGAACTTGTAAAAATACAACCCAGTACAACAACAAAAAACGAGACATCTACAATGTTCTGGGTAAATTTGACCCGCACTTTGACCTTTATAACTCTTGAATGGTGTGTCCTAGAAACAAGCTGCTTCCTGCACAGAGCAACATTTATTGGAAGTGGAGTAAAGGTTAAATAAAACGGAGTTGCTGACGATCTGACTTTTCCCTGAACTTTTATTCTCCGGACTAAAGATCCTGAAGCTTCTGCTCATCACATTCTGTGCGTGTGTTAATTCTCTACTTTACCACAGTCCTTGCTCTGCTCTTAGAGAACAGGCTACTCTGGCGAATGGTGCTGTTTAATAAAGATGGCTCAAAGCTGAATCAATGTCTGCAAGATCACATAATGAACCGACTATAATATAGTATTACATTACTGTAAGACAAAAACACCAGTGCATTTTTCTCTCATGTGGCCAACACTTAATAGGTCCACTAGGCAAATTACACAGGTAGGCTATGCTACAATTAACACTATCTGCTCCACAATTCACACAATGTACATCATTCAAAACAACACTGTAGGATAGTTTGAAACACTGTATAACTCAAGAAGATCAAACTGATTGAGATTAAAATGGTTGGTATGCAGATACTGCATGGATGTTTCACCGGTAAAACTTGAAGAATTATCCTTCTTGATTGACAGTGAGAAATGTGAAGGGAAGGAGATCTACATATTTTTTTAAGAAAAGGTCTGGGAAAAGTCAGATCCTCAGCCATTTTGATAAGGGAAACTGTACTTACTGTAATTTCTGTTAACTGTATACTGGACCAAATTGGCCCAGTCTTTTCTAACATAATAGAAGGGTTAAGTAAAATATTATTTATAATATTTTTGTTTCAGTTCAAGTTCTAGTTCAAGTGCAACATGTATCTAACAATTGAACCAAAGTCAATTACTGTAACGTTCGTCGTTATAGAGGGACCAAGGCGCAGCGGAGGTTTGGTTCATCATCATTTTTATTAGAATGGTGAACCAGCAAAACAATAAACGATACCACGAACGAACAGCTTCACAGGCTACGAATAGCAATGCAAATACAATTCCCCACGAACAGCGTGGGGGAAAATGAACTTAAATGAGATCCCAATCAGAGACAACTAGCGACAGCTGTCTCTGATTGGGAAGACAGAAACCAACATAGAAATACTCCCCAATAGAGCCAACACAAGGCTCCAACGCAAAACAGAAAACAAACACAGGAAAACCACCCAACATAAACCACCCTGACCCAAAACACCCGAGTTCACCCGGTCAGGGCGTGACAGTACCCCCCCCTCAACGGTGCGTACTCCCGGCGCACCAAACTTAAGTCTATTAGGGGGGGGAATCCGGGTGGGCGCCTCACCCTCGGTGGAGGCTCTGGCCCCGGGCGTGTTCTCCCCCCCGCCTCCACCTTAGCCCTACCCCTCTGGCCTGGACTGGACCACTGTGGAGCGGCATGCCCAGGCTCTGGAGCGGAGCCGTTGCCCGGAACAGGATTGGGCACCGGTGGACCGGACCCGGGCCGTGCCGGACTGGGAACACGCACCACTGGTTTGGTGCGGGCAGCAGGGACGGGCCGGACAGGACTGGGGACACGCACCACTGACTTGGTGCGGGGAGCAGGGACGGGCCGGACAGGACTGGGGACACGCACCACTAACCTGGTGCGGGGAGCAGGAACGGGCCGGACAGGACTGGGGACACGCACCACTAACCTGGTGCGGGGAGCAGGGACGGGCCGGACAGGACTGGGGACACGCACCACTAACCTGGTGCGGGGAGCAGGGACGGGCCGGACAGGACTGGGGACACGCACCACTAACCTGGTGCGGGGAGCAGGGACGGGCCGGACAGGACTGGGGACACGCACCACTGACCTGGTGCGGGGAGCAGGGACGGGCCGGACAGGACTGGGGACACGCACCACTAACCTGGTGCGGGGAGCAGGAACGGGCCGGACAGGACTGGGGACACGCACCACTAACCTGGTGCGGGGAGCAGGGACGGGCCGGACAGGACTGGGGACACGCACCACTAACCTGGTGCGGGGAGCAGGGACGGACCGGACAGGACTGGGGACACGCACCACTAACCTGGTGCGGGGAGCAGGGACGGGCCGGACAGGACTGGGGACACGCACCACTGACTTGGTGCGGGGAGCAGGGACGGGCCGGACAGGACTGGGGACACGCACCACTAACCTGGTGCGGGGAGCAGGGACGGGCCAGACAGGACTGTGAACACGTACTGGTGCCCTGAAGCGTGGAGCCGGTTTAGCCACTCGTCCTGGCTGGATGCCCATCCTAGCACGGCATGTGCTGGGCATGTCCACCGGACGTACCGGGCTGTGCGGGCGCACTGGCGACACATCGCGCAACTCCGCTTCCCGTGGCCTGGAGCGGGGAGCAGGGACGGGCCGGACAGGACTGTGGACACGCACCGTGGGCTTGGTGCGGGGAGCAGGGACGGGCCAGACAGGACTGTGAACACGTATAGGTGACCTGTAGCGTGGAGCTGGTTTAGCCACTCGTCCCGGCTGGATTCCCATCTTAGCACGGCATGTGCTGGGTCTGTCCACCGGACGCACTGGGCTGTGCGGGCGCACTGGCGACACAGCGCGCAACTCCGCATACCAGGGCTCCTCCTCCAGATCTTCCCTCTGCAGGTCCTCAATCAACTGCCTCATCCTCGTCTCTTCCTCCGCCGTCATCCCCCACGAGAGCAGTGGTCTGGGCTCTTCCTCTGCCCTACCGGACCACCCCATTAGCCCCCCCCCCCAAATTTTCTTGGGGCTGTTTTCCGGGCCTCCTCGACCGCCGCCTGCGACTCCGTCTACCGGCTGGCTTTTCCTCCTCGACCTGGGAGTCCGTCCGCCAGGGTCCTTTCCCCGACATGATCTCCTCCCAGGTCCAGAACTCCTTTCCCTCGCGAGCCCATCTCTCGCGCTCCTTTTCCTCCCGCTGCTTGGTCCTGGTTCGGTGGGGAATTCTGTAACGTTCGTCGTTATAGAGGGACCAAGGCGCAGCGGAGGTTTGGTTCATCATCATTTTTATTAGAATGGTGAACCAGCAAAACAATAAACGATACCACGAACGAACAGCTTCACAGGCTACGAATAGCAATGCAAATACAATTCCCCACGAACAGCGTGGGGGAAAATGAACTTAAATGAGATCCCAATCAGAGACAACTAGCGACAGCTGTCTCTGATTGGGAAGACAGAAACCAACATAGAAATACTCCCCAATAGAGCCAACACAAGGCTCCAACGCAAAACAGAAAACAAACACAGGAAAACCACCCAACATAAACCACCCTGACCCAAAACACCCGAGTTCACCCGGTCAGGGCGTGACAGTACCCCCCCCTCAACGGTGCGTACTCCCGGCGCACCAAACTTAAGTCTATTAGGGGGGGGAATCCGGGTGGGCGCCTCACCCTCGGTGGAGGCTCTGGCCCCGGGCGTGTTCTCCCCCCCGCCTCCACCTTAGCCCTACCCCTCTGGCCTGGACTGGACCACTGTGGAGCGGCATGCCCAGGCTCTGGAGCGGAGCCGTTGCCCGGAACAGGATTGGGCACCGGTGGACCGGACCCGGGCCGTGCCGGACTGGGAACACGCACCACTGGTTTGGTGCGGGCAGCAGGGACGGGCCGGACAGGACTGGGGACACGCACCACTGACTTGGTGCGGGGAGCAGGGACGGGCCGGACAGGACTGGGGACACGCACCACTAACCTGGTGCGGGGAGCAGGAACGGGCCGGACAGGACTGGGGACACGCACCACTAACCTGGTGCGGGGAGCAGGAACGGGCCGGACAGGACTGGGGACACGCACCACTAACCTGGTGCGGGGAGCAGGGACGGGCCGGACAGGACTGGGGACACGCACCACTAACCTGGTGCGGGGAGCAGGGACGGGCCGGACAGGACTGGGGACACGCACCACTGACTTGGTGCGGGGAGCAGGGACGGGCCGGACAGGACTGGGGACACGCACCACTAACCTGGTGCGGGGAGCAGGAACGGGCCGGACAGGACTGGGGACACGCACCACTAACCTGGTGCGGGGAGCAGGGACGGGCCGGACAGGACTGGGGACACGCACCACTAACCTGGTGCGGGGAGCAGGGACGGACCGGACAGGACTGGGGACACGCACCACTAACCTGGTGCGGGGAGCAGGGACGGGCCGGACAGGACTGGGGACACGCACCACTGCCTTGGTGCGGGGAGCAGGGACGGGCCGGACAGGACTGGGGACACGCACCACTAACCTGGTGCGGGGAGCAGGGACGGGCCAGACAGGACTGTGAACACGTACTGGTGCCCTGAAGCGTGGAGCCGGTTTAGCCACTCGTCCTGGCTGGATGCCCATCCTAGCACGGCATGTGCTGGGCATGTCCACCGGACGTACCGGGCTGTGCGGGCGCACTGGCGACACATCGCGCAACTCCGCTTCCCGTGGCCTGGAGCGGGGAGCAGGGACGGGCCGGACAGGACTGTGGACACGCACCGTGGGCTTGGTGCGGGGAGCAGGGACGGGCCAGACAGGACTGTGAACACGTATAGGTGACCTGTAGCGTGGAGCTGGTTTAGCCACTCGTCCCGGCTGGATTCCCATCTTAGCACGGCATGTGCTGGGTCTGTCCACCGGACGCACTGGGCTGTGCGGGCGCACTGGCGACACAGCGCGCAACTCCGCATACCAGGGCTCCTCCTCCAGATCTTCCCTCTGCAGGTCCTCAATCAACTGCCTCATCCTCGTCTCTTCCTCCGCCGTCATCCCCCACGAGAGCAGTGGTCTGGGCTCTTCCTCTGCCCTACCGGACCACCCCATTAGCCCCCCCCAAAAATTTTCTTGGGGCTGTTTTCCGGGCCTCCTCGACCGCCGCCTGCGACTCCGTCTACCGGCTGGCTTTTCCTCCTCGACCTGGGAGTCCGTCCGCCAGGGTCCTTTCCCCGACATGATCTCCTCCCAGGTCCAGAACTCCTTTCCCTCGCGAGCCCATCTCTCGCGCTCCTTTTCCTCCCGCTGCTTGGTCCTGGTTCGGTGGGGAATTCTGTAACGTTCGTCGTTATAGAGGGACCAAGGCGCAGCGGAGGTTTGGTTCATCATCATTTTTATTAGAATGGTGAACCAGCAAAACAATAAACGATACCACGAACGAACAGCTTCACAGGCTACGAATAGCAATGCAAATACAATTCCCCACGAACAGCGTGGGGGAAAATGAACTTAAATGAGATCCCAATCAGAGACAACTAGCGACAGCTGTCTCTGATTGGGAAGACAGAAACCAACATAGAAATACTCCCCAATAGAGCCAACACAAGGCTCCAACGCAAAACAGAAAACAAACACAGGAAAACCACCCAACATAAACCACCCTGACCCAAAACACCCGAGTTCACCCGGTCAGGGCGTGACAATTACCTAGGTTGCATTTATTAGGGCACACCGTAGAAAAAGGTTGTAAAACATGCTTCAACGGAAAATGAAAACAAGTGTTCTTATTGGACAAGTCCAGGTAGTCTCTCCCTGTATCTGTGTGTTTCTTCCATTTGGTGCCTAATAAATACAACCACCGACTCATTTTACAGGGCCACACTGTTCTCCACATTGTTGGGATTCAGGTAGGTGTATGGCAAGGGCAAAGAGACATTCCTGCCTTGGATTTCAAAGTTGAATTTCTTCAGCACATCTTGAGTTTCGTGAATCAGTTCCAGAGGGGTCTTCTCGCTGAAGTGATCCTGATAGCCATTTCCAAGAGCAACCTAATGAGGCAAGAGAGTTGATGAAATTTGAAATAACATGGACACTGTTGTTTCATGAACCACTGAGGATATTTTAATTATGACTACTAAGGAAACGATTCGATTGGGATTGTCATGAAATGTTTTAAAGTCATAGAATATACTTTAATACAGTTTCTCTCATATACTCACATTGTCAGTGGATTGCGTGCTCAGAAGGTACACAACTGCCATGCCATTGACGGTGGTATTGATGTCAGGGAAGGTCTTCAGCATTGTGCTCTCAGTACACTGCCCCTTAGTGGTGGGAGGAGGCTGTTGCAGGGAGATGGGGAAGTTGGGCATCCAGCCGCCAAAATCAAACTGGAATGACAATGGCAAAATTGATCAAACTACTTTGCTTTTCAAATATAATACATCAGAAACACGGCAAACTAAAATCACACAATAGGTTTCATTACCTGTCCATTGTTGACTGCAGCATGTTGGATAGACACTGTGAAGATCACCATGGTGAGAAACTTGACCAGTTCTGTCACTGAACTGAAAGACTGAGGGATTCCTGCATGGAGAAGGTACAGTAAACCACTTCATTCAGACACTGTATTGACATTTTGCTAATTATCCGGGATATAGTTTTGGAATGTTAACCATGAAAGGGAAGTTGACCTAAAATCCAGAAATTCCCAAGTGATTCCATACATTGAAATTAATTTGGTGGAGTTTGCCCTCTCTCCCTCTCCAACGCAGACAGCTGCAAAAACTAGTCACATGATACATTATGCATCATTGTACACTGCTCGCTTTGCTTCGTTGTCAGGGAATGAGTCAATCAGAAATCTATGAATTGTGGACAAATGCTTTGTTTTATTGAAACGTACAGCCGAATAAGCAATGTTTTTGTGGAATGGTAATTGTTATCTACCTAGCAACTACTTTGCTCTCTTCTGATTGGTCAGATGTTTGTTAATTGTTGTAAGCTAACAGGACATTTCTTCCATGGACATTTTTTTCCATTGACATTGTAGATACTTTCACCAGATAGCACAAGGATGAAGGACTCATCTGGACAGCTGGTAAGAGCTAGCTACTATCTTTTTCTGAGAGATTTAGAGGATTACTGCAGTTTTTGTCACTTTTGCAAAAATGTTTAAGCTTATTTGCCAACTTTTTGCTGATTTCTTGGAACGTGCCTGAAACAGAATCTCTGAACAACAATAGCCCTGAACCTCTGGCTAATGCTAATCAAGCTGGACCTTTGGACAATGCTATTGACTTTGTAGCCCCCATCACTTCTCACGGCGCCTGAAAATGTACCTACCACCAGCTTTTCAGAGAGATGGAACCTAGGTTGTTTGCTTGCTGGTCTTGTCGCTTTGAAGTGGCTGTGCAGGCAATGTACAATCTGCCAGATATGGAGTTGGACCTGTGCTAGCCTCAGTATTGCCCACACACCTAGCTGATTCAGCATTCCTCTACTGGGACAGCCTTTCGCTAATGGTTCAGAAGACCTACTCTGTTATCAAGACCAAACTCAAGGAAGCCCTTGGCCCCAAGCACTCTCTTCCATTCTTTCTGACACATGTGATTGCTCGCCCTAGGAAGCCTGGTGAGAGCTTGGATGTGTACATTGCTGACATCACTCGTTGGTTCTGGAGGCCTTCCCAGACTATGACCTCAAGGCACAGGAAGGGGAGAAGTTTCACCACCTTGCGGCCGGATTGGACCCAGCCTTGCAGGCAAAGATTAATGAAAATGGAGCGGAGGACATCGGTGATGCCCTGCTCGTCACAAGTTGCTTTGAAAGAACACGTGCAGCTCTCCAACTACATGCTGCATTCCCACCAGTGGCACAGACCCCAGACTAGGTTGCTATGGTTCGTTCTAATGACACAGATGAGAAGCTCCTTCATGCTGTGAAATAGCTGACTCTCACTGTGAATAGCCTGAAGAGTGAAATACGCCAGCTACAGGTGGAAAACCAGAACCTCACAGTGTTTTGGCTTCTGGGCCGACAGGACGTCCACCACATCCAATGATGCTGCCAGAAGAGCACTCGGCTTCTCACCACACCATCAAACTCATCATCCATCATGAGCCTACTACTCACCTGAATGCCGTGGCCCAGAGTGTCACCGTCTGTAATTTATTGCCTCTCCAGAGTACTGCCAAGGCCAACGTGATTGGAGCTCTGATGGTGGAAGCTGTCGCTCCTACTCTCTAGACTAGCCACCAAGAGTTCACTACCCAGACTACAGGCACCAGTCTGATGCAAGGGACAGATGACACAACAGCCTGAGTCCACATCCAAGGATAGAGGGATAGGTGAGCCCTCATTACAGGCGCAGTGTACACTTCCAGTCCCCTGACAGACATTAGGCAGTCTAACGTGTCTGGTTCCACACAGCAGGGAAACGATCACTAGTTGTTTGTTAAGGAGCAAACTTCAGCCAGTCAGAGCTCCCTGTTGACACCCCATGATTCAAAATTGAAAGTGACAAGATGGCTTCCACAGAGGGTGTTTCAGCTAACGTACTTGCCATCTTTGAGGGAATTGAAGTGTCTGCTCTTCTTGACACAGGATCGACCATTTCATCATAAGTGAGGATTTCAGAACTTCACATCCAGCTCTGAAAAGCGCCCCATGAAGACATCCTTTGCATTTGCTCGCTCTGTCAATGGACAATGTATGGACATTCCCTGGACTTTGTCGGTATGCATTTCCCCTAGGGAAAGAACATCTCAAGCATGAGTTTCAAGTTGTCAGAGGGGCCCACCATTCAGTGATACTAGGCTTGGTTTCCTGCAACAACAACATGCCCTACTGGATATCAGTTGTGGAAGACATGCTGTACCACATCACCTTCCCTGGAGGTTGCTGCACCCTCTATGAAGATAGATGACTTGTCTCCATGCCGCTGTGCTGTTTGTTGCTACTTGCCAATCTTTTCAGTTTTACTTTTAATAACAGTTACATCAAAATCTGCATTTAACAACTTATTCGTTTTTTCTTCGCTCTACTTTCTTCATTCAACTTTTTCACCCTGGATGCTTTATCTGGACATGGTTCTACAGGACCTCCACCAGCTGAAAAAGCTAAGTAGTAACATCTAACTGCAGTCGCTGTACTCATAATATACAGGAGAACTATCGCCTTATGGCGAGGATAGCCGTGTTGCAAGCCCAGCTTCAGATGCAATTGTTAGGCAAGGGCAAGGGCACCTGTGCCACCAGTAAGTACAGATAATAGTATAAATCCCTCTGCACAGTCTCCACAGCCGGACAATTTTCTCAAGGCTCCTGGAAAGAAATGCTGTCGGCATGCTCAACCGGTGTCGCTCATTCAGCCGCCAGAAACTTTAAACCGGTTCTCCCCATTTAGCAATGAGTCAGAGGCCGAGCCTTCTCAAGTCTCCCCTCCACCCCTTAAGGGTTCTGAGCTGCGGAAGACTCCCAACATTAGCTCTGACAAATTGAAAACCCTAGTCTTTTGCGACGCCATTACCCGCAATATTAGACTTAAAAATGATCATCCAGCGATCATACACTGTTTACCAGGGAGCAGGGCTACAGACGTAAAGGCTAACCTGAAGAGGGTGCTGGCTTAGTCTAAAACTGGTGAGCATAGAGAGTATGGGGATATTGTTATCCACATTGGTACCAACAATGTTAGGATGAAACAATCATAGCTTCAGAGTGTAAATTCGCTAGAAAGATGTGTCGGCATCGAGTAAATCTCTGGCACCCTCCCAGTTAGGGGCAGTGATGAGCTCTACAGCAGAGTCTCGCAACTCAATTGCTGGTTGAAAACTGTTCTGCCTGCGGCTATGGAACCCTGACCTGTTCACCGGACACACACACACACACACAGCCAGAAGATGACTGGCCACCCATCAGAGCCTGGTTCCTCTCTTGGTTTCTTCCCAGGTTACTGCATTTCTAGGGAGTTTTTCCTAGCCACCATGCCTCTACATCTGCATTGTTTGGGGTTTTAGGCTGAGTTTCTGTATAGTGACGTGCTGATTTAAAAAGGGCTTTATAAATACATTTGATTGATTGAGACTAACTTTGTCCGCTCAAGTTCAGTCACTAAAATCGCTTCTCAAGAAGTACACAGACGTCTTCAGCAAGAGTTCAGAAGACCAAGGTCGAACGGGCCTAATAAAACATTGTGTCCGCACAGGCAATGCAATGCCTGTCAAACAGCGGGCCTACTGTGTGACACCAGACCAAAGGCAGGAAATATAGAACCAAGTGGACAAAGTCTTGAAGACAGTTGTAATCGGAGGAAGCTACATTCTTTGGGCTGTGCCAGTAGTCCTGTCCCCAACAAGGACCGATCCTGACGTTTCTGTTTGAATTACAGAAAGCTAAATATTGTGACCATCAAAAGATTCTCACCCACTGCCGCGAGTCAACGATGCCTTGGATGGGCTGTCTGGCTCCAACTGGTTCTCAACAGTGGATCTTCAGCATAAGCTTTGCACACCATGCTGTACTGCTAAATATGCTGACTGAAAATGTTCCATTCTAGTGGACTTAGGCATGCCAAGATGCATTATGTTTAGGGCAAATCCAATACAACACAAACTGAGTACCACTCTTCATATTTTCAAGCATAGTGGGGGCTACATCATGATGGGTATGCTTGTAATTGTTAAGGAAGTGGGAGTTTTTCAGGATAACATTTTTACAGAATGGACATAAGCACGTGCAACATCCTAGAAGAAAACCTGGTTCAGTCTGCTTTCCGCCAGACACTGGGAGATTAATTTACCTTTCAGCAGGACAATATCCTAAAACACAAGGCCAAATCTACACTGAAGTTGCTTACCAAGAAGACTGTGAATGTTCCTAAGTGGCCGAGTGTTTTAATTTGCTATGGCAAGACCTGAAAATGGTTGTCTAGCAATGAACAACAAACAATCAGAGCTTTTTTTTAACTAGGCAAGTCAGTTAAGAACAAATTATTATTTACAATGATGGCCTAGGAACAGTGGAGTAACTGTCTTGTTGAGGGGCAGAACAACAGATTTTTACCCCGTCAGCTCAGAGATTCAATCTGGCAACCTTTCGGTTACTGGACCAACGCTCTAACCACTAGGCTACCTGCCACCCGACAAGCTTGAATAATTTGGAAAAGAATAATGGGCAAATATTGTACAATCCAGGTGTGCAAAGCCCTTACAGACTTACCCAGAAAGACTCACATCTGTAATTGTTGCCAAAGGTTATTCTAACATGTATTGACTCAGGGGTATGAATGCGTATGTAAAGTAGATATTTCTGAATTTCATTATAAATACATTTGCAAAAAAAAGTACATTTTTTTCACACTTTGTGCTTGTGGTGCAGGATTACTTTTCAAAGTATGTCAACCTCTGTGCCATGAAAGACCAGCACTGTCTTATCAAGAACTTTGTCAGCGAACATGGCGCACCAGAGACCTTGAACACTGACTAAGAACATCCGTTTGAGGCAGACATCGTCCGAGAACTTTGTCAGTTGCTGGGAGTTAAGAAGACCAGAACCAGCCCATATCATCCACAATGTGATGGGATGGTGGAACAATTTAAAATCGGACACTCATCGATCTCCTGACCAAGACACTGCCCCAACAGCCTGGTGACGAGGGCCTCAACCAACTTGCCCTGGCCTACAACACCAGCACTCCCTCTACAACAAATTTCTGCCTTTTCTGTCTGACACATGGTTGAGAAGCGAAGATGTCAGCCAAGCTACTGTTCCCCTCTGGACTGTAGCGGTCCATCTCTACACCGGGATCGCCAGCAGATTATACAGCTCAACTCACCGACATGGTCCAGTCTGCCCTTTGGATCTCCCACACAGAACATGCTCACTTTCAACCAAAACGCAACTACGACAAATGTCATACACACTCTCTACAACCCAGGAGACCTTGTGTGACTTAAAGACCCTACAATAGCACGTCAGAAGCTTTCACATCACTGGAAAGGTCCCTTTGAGGAGTGCCTTGGATCTACAGAAGAGGACCCTGGTGTAATCTACACGATCAGGTACCTGCTGGACCAATCTACCAAGACCCAAGTGATCCACTAAAATCGTTTAAGACCGTACACCTCACCTGTACCCCGACCTGGAACGAATGAGCCTGTGGAACACTTTCTTGCACCTCCTCGAGCACTGACCCTGACAGCCTTGTCAGGTGCCTTACCCTTCAGATCCTCAAGGCCTTGTGAGACATGGGAACACTAATTAATTACCTGAGATGTCCCTGGATCCCCCTGTGCCTCACCAGGCCCCTTGTCAGGACCCCTCTTGCCCAGCGCATTAGACACTGACCCACCTGACCCCTCAGTAGACCAGATGTCTACACCCCAACCAGCAGTTCTGGAGCAAAGTTGGTCTGAGCACCCAGGTTGCCGCCGAGTTAGACTCCCCATGTCACTTAAGAGACTATGTACTGAAGTGAGAAGTCTACAGATCTTTGGACCTCCAGCAGTATTATTTTTTTCTTATCAAATGTAGAAACGGGGCCATTTTTCTAGGGGGAGGGGGGAAGAAATGTAAGATTATTGTATGAGAGTTATTTTCTAAGCCACTGTTGTTAGTTCTACAGTGTGGTGAATTGGAATGGTAATTGATTATCTACCTTGAGCTATTCTGATTGTTCAGATGTTTGTTAATTGTTGGAAGAGAACAGGAAGAATGGCAGTTCATGAATGCTTGTAACAGTGTTCAGTTAAAGATAAAAAACAAAGAGTAATCAGTCTCCATCCAGTTTGTATCCACAGAGAGTCATCCATCCACCATTAAAACAACCATGAAATTACATTTGTTTCTCTAACTTACAGCTTTTATGTAAGTCATAGCGTATTAAAAAAAGTAATGACAGCTGTGATGGAAACAGGAAGTTTCGGTACAATTACAATAAATGACGACAGATCATTTGTTCGTTCGACATTGTGGGATATTTGTGTGTCGGTCAAATTAATTATGCAAGAAATGGCAGTGTAAATATCTTCTGTGCAAATATTGATATAATAACCATCATATCCAAGAAAACGCGCAATGATATGGTGTTCGGTCCACTACGACTTGGTTACTGTGGGAAGTTTATAGAGCTGCAACGGGCCGGGCCTCGCTCTCCGTGGTTATGGTTCCAGGAACTGACACAGCCACTCATTTTTAGCATACACATTTCAGCAACATACTACAGATGAAAAGTTATGATGAACTTCCCAGGGTGGTGAAAGTGCAAGGTGATGAGCTTGATGCTACTTATTATCAAGGGGTTTATTCTGGTGACATGATGATAGATGCTTGACTGCCGTTTGACAAATAAAAGTCCATAATAATCTCATAATGTAG
Organism: Salmo trutta; assembly: GCF_901001165.1. Taxonomy (NCBI): domain Eukaryota; kingdom Metazoa; phylum Chordata; class Actinopteri; order Salmoniformes; family Salmonidae; genus Salmo; species Salmo trutta. Next base: position 5,194,895 of record NC_042960.1, read on the forward strand.
ACTACCCCCATCCTCACTGTATCTGCCAGCTGTTGGCTAGAGCGCACGTGCCAAGACCAGAGTAGGCACATTTGCTATATAACGCAACAGTTTGTCACAAAACTATCGATAGAGTTAAAAATGTGATGGAAACACATTGAACTTGAGATTTAAAAAAAAAACTTTTGTGAAAAAGTACATTTTGTCATCATGCACTGATTTTTATCTGCAACAAGTCCATTTGGTGGAAACACCACTGGTGTGAAAATGTGAAAAAGATTTTAGAATATTCACATGAAAATCTGATGCCAATTGGTTTCAAACCTACAGTAGATACTGTATGGAATCACTTGGAATTTTCTGGATATTATGTTTCTGGATATTACGTATTATCAGAAACATTCATCAACAAATCAGATCTGTACATTTGTATTGCACTGATGTAGACTTATGATTAAGAGTTGAGAAAGAGCTAGTGTGTCTTCTAAATGAAAAAAGTGTAACCTGTGCTGGTTTCTGCCAGGAACCCATAGAAGAAGATATCCTTGATCCAGTTCTGCAGTTCACAGTCCTTCTGGACGTCTGAGTCACAGGTGTAGTAGTGACTAATCACTTTCTGAACAAACCTATACAAAACCACATGACAACATCAGGTATTAGCAAAACACTATGACAAAACACAGGGCTGTTCCACCAGTTAGGTGCTTATGAGTAGTGTAACTTGGTGATTTTTATTTCACCTAATTTTAACATTGTCATAAAGAGCACATGTTAAACTTAATTAAAAAAATATATCAGAGGTTTAATAAAAATACAAATATTATAGTAAATGCCTATGAAGTGTCGAACAAAGTAACAGGGTTAACGGTAAGTGTTTTGACGATTTTCTCTTAAATCAGCTATAAATCTCATGGTGACAGGGAATGGAAGCTTGTTCTGTGCAACAGGGAGGGGCAATTGCATTTTTATTTAACTAGGCACAGACGACAGCACAAAGGGCAAGAAGGTAGAGACAACGATACATCACGCAAAGCAGCCACAACTGTCAGTAAGTGTCCATGATTGAGACTTTGAATGATGAGATGGAGCTAAAACTGTCCTGTTTGAGTGTTTGTTGCAGCTCGTTGCAGTCGCTAGCTGCAGCGAACTGAAAAGATGAGCGACCCAGGAATGTAAGCTTATGATTTGACTAGATGTTCAATGTTTCTTTACGAAAAAAATAGTTAACAAAAAATTGTTTCACCATTTTAAAAAGAGTTCAGTTCACTTAACAGGATTGACCTTAAAATTAGGAACTGTTTTTTTTAACTTAATCACTAATCATGTGAAATATATAATAATCTTCAGATATTACTTTGTCAAAGCAATAAAATAACTAAAACTTTAAAATTATGGTGAAAAGTTGTAGAAATGTCGAGGTTAAGTGGGTTAAATATCTTCCTAGAAGTCACAGAGGATGCACAGAGGGACATGTTAAAATGCTGAATTTTTTCACTTTAGCAACACTTTATTCATCTAAAAAAATATTGAATTTTCCATGAGGTCTATTTTAATATAGCTTTAATATAGCAGGCTTTAAAAATATCAAAGGTACACAAAAGGCACTCATTTCATGGAATGACCCAGCACTGATATTATGGGCTACATTGTCATCGTGCAAAAGAGCACAAATCTTTGCAAAAAAGACCGTAAGCCTCATTATAATCTGGCAGCATGATTTACTTTGGAGGAAGGAGTAGACCAGAGTTTAGTAAACTGAGCAAAAATGTAGCTGCATGAACTAGCCTCCTTATAATGCACAAATCTAATTGTGATTTTTTTCACCACAAAACTCAAGAGACCTGTACACAAACTACCTGTGAACGATGGCCCACAGCTTGAGTCCATCTTCCCTGTAGAAGAAGTTGGGGATTGACTCCAGACCACGTGCAATGATGTCCTCCGGCATACAGAGGGAGCTGTAGGTCAATGAGGCCACCGCTTTCTTCAGGAACTCCATCATCCCTGGACCTCCTACACTGGCATTCTTCAAGATGGGTTAAAGGGAGAGTTCACCTTTTTTTAATCATGGCATAATCTATTTCACAGAGAAAAAAAATATCCACCCTTGTCTAATGTATTTTGTTTTATTTGACAGTATTTATTATTATTTTTACTAAAATGTGCTGTTTCCATCAAACCTGTTGGGTAATTCAGCCACATAAAATGGTTGGATGGAAACATGGTTTATGTAACCAGTGAGAACAACCTATCACTTCTCCCCTTGTGTCATATAATAGGACATGCAGTTGGGTTCTAATGGCGATCAGTGTTTTAAATATCAAATAGGGTTATCGAAGACAGAACTTGTTAATGACAGACACCAGGGCAGCTCTGTGGTTTAAGCAACAAAGACAGGTTGCCTGATATCACAAAAATTATGCTCACGCATCGATGGGGCAGATGGCTGAGTGTTATGAGTCTGAACGGTCAGATAGCTAGCAACAATGACAAGAAGCTACCATGTGGGGAATCGCAGGTGGCTTGTTTCAGCTAGTTTTATTTTGTCCTTGATACCTTGTCTTGTTTTGAGGTGTTTTAACTTATCACATCTATACTAATATGGCTATGCTAATATGGCTACAATTCTCTAACTAGCTAACCAACAACTGTAACGATATATTTGAGAGACAAGTGCTTATTGTGCAAATGTATTTGTTTTCAATAAACGTTTGGAGACAAAATATAGTTAAAGTTGTCAATAATCCTTTGGCGTTGACAGTTGTTTTGCCCTCAAATTGCGCATGCATCGGTTTTGTTGCTAAACAACCCTCCCGTTTATTAATTCAAGTTTTACGGCTGCGAGGTTCGCAGAGATGTATCACAACAATGCCTGACAGTTCAGCCTGATGATCAATTTACTCTACCGGGTATGTGTCACTAGGCAACGCCTGACAGTTCAGCCTGATGATCAATTTACTCTACCGGGTATGTGTCACTAGGCAACGCCTGACAGTTCAGCCTGATGATCAATTTACTCTACCGGGTATGTGTCACTAGGCAACGCCTGACAGTTCAGCCTGATGATCAATTTACTCTACCGGGTATGTGTCACTAGGCAACGCCTGACAGTTCAGCCTGATGATCAATTTACTCTACCGGGTATGTGTCACTAGGTGTACATCTCAAAACGATAACCAGCTCAGTGTCAAATGTGTTACAGGCTTTGATTTTTCCATTTATGTTTTGAGGTTGGACTTTAGCACATACAGTATAGCTCGTTAGCATGTAGGGCGCACTGATTGGTGTCACCTCATTAGACAGTAGTGCTACACCTGTGCTGGTTGCCATCTTGTTAGTGGGAAGGTGTTTCACCGGTGCTGGCCCAGGTGCTATTTAAGAGTGGGTGGCCCAGTGCTCCAGATGTCTTGAGATATGTGGAGGGTCAACACCTTTAGGTGTGGTGCTCCCTATTTGAGTTCTAGAAAAACATTCCTTTGTCTGATTTTGTTTTGCTCCACCTTTTTGGTTTGCTTCCTGTCTGTAAGTTTGATGTGGGTTTTTCTTTTGTTTGCCTCTTCTTGGGCAAACTTTGTCGAAGCTCATGGTGGGTGTCTTTTAGGTTCCAGTTGTTGTTACTAGTCAACTCCCAGTGGACACCCCCATGAGTGTCTTTCAGAACCCCTCCTAAAACCCCACCTGTTTTGTTGTGGTTGTTGGTCAGTGACTCTGTTAGTTCACCCTTCTGTTTCAGTGACATTTTTGCTGGGGAACGTAACAAAAGTTACAATTGTATAATCGTATAGTGTTTAGAAGGCCTTATTTTAGATGTACTGCATGTTGTTTAATCCGAACAGTTTTTAAATAAGTTAGCTGGTAATTTAAGAACGTCCAGAATAATCATTTTTGGAGAATGTAACAGTGCTAGTGGAAATGGATTGTATCAGCGGTGCATTCATAAGCATGCGGAAAGCAGGGCGCTTCTTTTTTAACACAGAGCTCTCTTATGCTTTTGAATCAGTTTCCACTAGCACTGTGACATTCCACAAGTATTAACGTATTATAGAACACTATAAGAATGGAACAGGCAGTACCTCTGTGATCACCCCCTTCTCTGATATGAGGGCCTGTCTAGCCAGAGTGTTGATCTGCAGAGTGTAGCGGAAGTGAGAGATCAGGAGCTATGGAGAAAGATGGAACGATCGTACATGAAATTCACACCTGAAAATGCTATGTATTGTACTGTACTACAAACAACCTACTGCAAAAAATACATACAATGAATACATTTATTTCCAAATACTTCAGGTTCTCTTAATCATGTTAAAAGTATTGAGTTAATAGGAAAATGAGAACTCACACAACTGTAGTGTTATAACAGTTGAAAACAAACAGTGTCTGCATGCACAGCAGCAGGTATGTACCTTGTAGATGGGATGCACCATTGGTAGGTTGCGCAGTGTCGACACGGCAAATACCTCAGCCAGCAGGTGAGTCCTCAGCAGGTGAAAGTTCAGCTCGTGTTCGGCGAAGTCGGAGTTCCTCACAAAGATCTTGGCCAGGAGCCAGTCATACTCAGAGTCAGTAGGAAGGAAGATGGGGTTGTCTTCTCCAGGCTCCTGCTTCAGCTGTGAAAGGAAGCAGAACAATCATGGCTTGCTTCATTAATTGAGAATGTGTATATTGTTACAATCTAAAGACATTCGGAAGTTTAATAGTTGTTTGCTTAAAACGAGTGTTGCCTGTATGGTTCATGCAGACATTGGATATAACATCAATCACGAAACCCCCAAATCCTTAATTTTAGGCTAACAGTATATGTTTTCCTCATGCTTTTTGCTTTCTGGTCAATTAGTTATTTTCTGGGCATATTTATGTCCATTTATGGGACTCCTTTTGGTTCAAGAGAACTCCCAGTGGCAAACATTCTGTTAAGATGATTTAATTTGTAAAGATCTCATTCTTATGTGAGATGTACCTGGATTGCGATGGGAATGAGCTTCTCTTCTGGGGTCACATAGAGCAAGCAGAGTGGGGCAGCCAAGAAGTGCTGTTTCCCGTGGATCACGTTTGCTGTCACTCCATGTAGACGCTTGTAGTCAACCAGGAAGATGTTGCCTTTCTGTTTAGGTTAGGACATTAATGAGTTAGGGAAGCAGATGTTGCCAACAACACCACCATGCCAAAGGAAGTGTACTGACACAATGTACAACATATTGTACTGTACTACACACAATTTCCTTAGGAAGAAACCACTAGAGCAACAACAGAATGATGAATGACATGTATTACTCCATTTTTACAAACCTGAATTTCTGCTTCAAGGTTTTTTCCGAAAAGGGAAGCCTTCACCATGTCTTCTGTGACGGGGAAGTTCTCTGGAAGCTTGGAGCAGCGATGGATCATCATGGGGTTGAGGCCGTTCAGAAGCTGGTACCCAAAAAACGTGTCCTCCTTCCAGTTCCTTTCGACATATTCTAGAAAAAAAAATGATAATGTGTAAAATGAAACTTTGTGCAAAATAATAATGAGATGCTAATGATTACAGTGAGCTATTTGAATGCTGCCTTTTTTAAGACTGAGACCAACTTACCATAGACGTCAGTCTTGTGTCTATTGAAAACGTGACTGAGTTCATCTAGGCTCTTCCATTGTTTCTTGTTGGTGGAATGGGTTTCTAGTTTCAGTGACACCAATCTGCCAGGATAGAGGAGGAACTTTACTTCAACATGAGAAAGATGGTGCAGTTGATTAGAGAATGGTGCTAACAATGCCAGGATGTCCCCCAGGGCTCTGTGCTAGGTCCACTACTCTTCATCATCTACATCCTCCCCCTAGGGTGATCGATTCATTCACAGGCCACATATCCTTAATATTATGTGTCAATCGGCATTTGATTTGGTGAAAAGTTCAGCTATTTGGTCATAATGTCTGCTAAATGGTTAATTGGCTTGATATTTGATACGATTTCAGGCATGATTTGAGTGGCTAAAAACAAATTAATTTAGGAAAACCTTGCCTGAGGGTGTTATTACTGGCATCATTCCTATAATCTACATTCCACCACAACCCTGATGGCCACATTCCCAACATCTCATAATTTCACAATTACCTGAACTGGTGTAGGACAATCACATCTCATCTCACTGTAAAGGAAGTATTTTTAAAGGTGTGTTGGGGATATGCCAGTAGAGATGATTAAATATCTAATTAATTTCCTGGTGCTGCGTCTTATGGTTCTCAACCTGGGTTCCATGTTCCCCTGGGGATACTTGTCCTATACTCAGGTAGTACTTGCGAAGACTGACAAGAGCATAGGCCTACAGGTAAAATGCACACGAGGGGGTATACTTCAGGGGTACTCTGGGAAGAGCAAAATGTGACCGTTTTACAGTAAGCAAAACAATTTTGAAAACCAGTCTCCAAACTTACGCTTCGACTGCTGTGAAGATGAACTCAAAGTCCTTGGTGAAAGAGAAGCGGACCTCAGCAGGGAGATCAGAAGCGCTGTCAACTTTCATTATTTGGGGTAGACCCTCGGCATATATACTCCAACTGAAGGGAATAGACATGGTAAATCAAGACGGGATACACAGCCTGTCGTTCACCATTACATACAAAAATGGTAGCTTAGGTGACTTCACATAAATGTATCTGTGTTTAAGAGTTATTTGTTTCTTTGGAGTTTAGATTTTATTGTTTCGAAAAAATGATGTTATTCCACAAATGCTACAACTATACACTACCGGTTTTTTTTATACATTGTGGACCACTCAAATTGAGTTGAGACACTAAAAACAATCAGTCAAACATGGTACAGTAGAGGCGTGATCTATAATACATTACATCTGTACACATGTGTGCATAAACAAAAATGAGGCACTTATAAATAAGTCTCCATTGGAGGATAAGTCGCATTTACATAATTGTTACTTGAAGATGTAATTTATTATTTTCATCTAGACTGTTAAAATAATATTTTGACTGGACAGCTGAAGAAACACATCCTGTCTAATGTTGTTGTATAACCCACAGTGAAGCAAGACATGAGCATCTGTTTCAAAGGAACCATTGTAAAAAGTCCATAGATGTTTAAGGGAGTGTTTGTGTATCGACCAGTCTCAATAGCGAGAGGGGTCACTCCACATAAAATATTTGCAAGAGAGCTTGGATATTGCTTGGATAAAACTGTATGTACATAGGGTTCAGTCCCAAACAAGGCTATTATAGTTCTTTGTTTTTATTTTGGATATTTAAACAAAGAAATAATAATAACCTGTTTAGTTTCAATTCATTTTCAGACTTGGTTTTCTAGTTTAGATTCATTTTTCATTTGATAAAAACGTTTATTTCATTTTTATATTATTTTGGTTTTAGTGTTTGTGTAAGGGACAGAAAGTAGCCTATGTGTGGGAGGCTAGAAGACATTTATGTGTTGGTGGACTATAGTTTGAGTGTTTTTGGGGGATTTCACTTCTTGCCACTGGGGGGCAGTTTTAAATAAGGTGATGGGTCAGGTCATAGTCTAGGTTAGATTTAAATTATAAAGTCAATCTCAATGTGACTTTCCCATTTTAACAGCAACCCAATGATTTTTTTAACCTTAGTAGTCAAATCAAATTGTATTGATCACATCCACATATTTAGCAGATATTGCGGGTGTAGCAAAATGCTTGTGCTCCTATCTAACAACTCACAACAATACACACATCTAAAAGTAAAAGAATGGAATTAAGATGTATATAAATGTTAGGACGAGCAATGTCGGAGTTGCATTGACTAAAATACAGTAGAAGAGAATACTGCATATACATGAGATGAGTAAAGCACTATGTCAACATTATTAAATTGACTACTGTAAGAAGAATAAAGTACCTTTACCTGACAGAAAGAGGGAAAAAAATATCAAATTAAGTCATTGCACATGTGTTATCTACTAATAGCTAGTAATAGTGATGCACAAGCTAGGCCTATTTGAAACGTCGCCATTTTCCTGGCAGCATTTACCTATCCGATTCAGAACTTTTAAAACCCATTTAGATTTTTGCCTAAAGTTTAGTAGAAAAACAAACTGCAACTGAACATAATTTGATGTTTTTTGTTTTAGTTTGTTTTAGAGGCAAAGATAATAGTTTCAGTATAGTTTTTCAAACTGATTTCTTAATCATTTTATTTCAGTTTAGGAAATAGTTTTCATAATTTTTGTTTTAGTTTACTATAATAACTTCGGTCCCAACAGTGTGTTTTAAAAGACAGTAGGTGCACATTTTGTTACTTTCATGTTTGTACCACTTTAGTTCATTGCGCTCTAAAAGTGCTGAGTCAAAAGCGTTTTGATGTTGTTTTGAATTGTTTCTGCATCTTAGGAATTCAGTTTCAAGATCTCAGAACCAGCCTCTCACCTGTACACCTTTCGCCGACTCTGTAGCTCCTTCTTTCTCTCTTCTATGGCCTCTGGCCAGGTCTCATTGAATATCAGTTTACCTTATCAACAAAATGCCATAAAGTATGATTATTTTCACGTTTTGGGGGGATTGATCAACGTCTTAAGCCATATAAAGTATATCCACCATTACTCCATAAAAATGGCCCCTTTGACACACATTTCAAAATAAACGACAAATTACATTCAGCTAGCTGATGTATAATAGGCACAGCAGGTATACTCAGAACTTAACCTAGACAATGATCTATATACCAACATACTGACCAGTGGCCTCCCTGAACACCAGACGCTCATGGCCTGAGATCCAGTGGTAACAGGGGAAGTTGGCTGTGTCTCCCTCTGGTGTGGTCACCACTACTTTAGAGCAGAACCAGTCACTGTTGAGGAAGCAGAATGGGAGGTATGGCTCTGATTCCAGCACCACAAACTCCAGATGGCCCAGGGTGGAAGGACAGGGCACATCAAGCTCAATCACCTACAGAGAGATAGATGACATGTTAGAATGATCCCAGCAAACAAACAACTTTCTCTCAACGTTGACTAAGTTGAGCCTGTTTGTTTTGTTGTTATTCAATCTTTTAATTTTTTTAATTTATTTTTTATTTCACCTTTATTTAACCAGGTAGGCCAGTTGAGAACAACTTCTCATTTACAACTGCGACATGGCCAAGATAAAGCAAAGCAGTGCGACAAAAACAACAGAGTTACACATGGAATAAACAAACATACAGTCAATAACACAATAGACAAATGTGTATATACTGTGTGCAAATGAAGTAAGGAGGTAAGGCAATAAATAGGCCATAGTGGCGAAGTAATTACACTTTAGCAATTAACACTGGAGTGATAGATGTGCAGATGAGGATGTGCAAGTAGAAATGCTTGTGTGCAAAAGAGCAGAAAAACATGAGGTAGGTAGTTGGTTGGATGGGCTATTTATAGATGCGCTGTGTACAGCTGCAGTGATTGGTAAGCTGCTCTGACAGCTGATGCTTAAAGTTAGTGAGGGAGATATAAGTTTCCAACTTCAGTGATTTTTGCAATTCGTTCCAGCAGAGAACTGGAAGGAAAGGCGGCCAAATGGGGTGTTGGCTTTGGGGATGACCAGTGAAATATACCTGCTGGAGCGTGTGCTACGGGTGGGTGTTGCTATGGTGACCAGTGAGCTGAGATAAGGCGGAGCTTTACCTAGCAAAGACTTATAGATGACCTGGAGCCAGTTGGTTTGGCGACGAATGTGAAGCGAGGGCCAGCCAACGAGAGGGTACAGGTTGCAGGGGTGGGTGGTATATGGGGCTTTAGTGACAAAAGCGGATGGCACTGTGATAGACTGCATCCAGTTTGCTGAGTAGAGTGTTGGAGGCTATTTTGTAAATGACGTCGCCGAACTCAAGGATCGGTAGGATAGTCAGTTTTACAAGGGTATGTTTGGCAGCATGAGTGAAGGAGGCTTTGTTGCGAAATAGGAAGCCGATTCTAGATTTCATTTTGGATTGGAGATGCTTAATATGAGTCTGGAAGGAGAGTTTACAGTCTAGCCAAACACCTAGGTATTTATACTTGTCCACATATTCTAAGTCAGAACTGTCCAGAGCAGTGATGCTAGTCGGGCAGGCGGGTGCGGGTAGCGATCGGTTGAAGAGCATGCATTTAGTTTTACTAGCATGTAAGAGCAGTTGGGAGGCCACGGAAGGAGTGTTGTATGGCATTGAAGCTCGATTGGAGATTTGTTAAATCCCATAATGTAGCTTTAATTTGGCATTTGGAACAGTACAGGGGGTTTAATACTTTGTTCACTAGGTACAGACCACACCTTCAATATAGTTTTAAAGATTGTATTGTAAGGGAATGGGTAGTTGATGTAGCTAGGTGAAGGGGGAGCGTGATGCTCGAGGTAGGTAGAGGTGTTCTTGTTCGTAGGACAATGAAGAGCGGTTGTTCTTGAGGAGGGGCATGGTTGACCATAGGACAGTGGAGAGCGAGTCCTCTTGGTGTAGGTGCGCGGTTGTCAATAGGATATATATTTTTAACCTTTATTTAACTAGGCAAGTGAATTCAGAACACCTTCTTATTTAAAATGACTGCCTACCAAGAGGCTAAAGGCCTCCTGTGGGGACAGGGGATTAAAAAAACAACACCCATCACGACAAAAGAAACACCACAACACTACATAAAGAAAGACAACGCAACATGACAACACCACATGGTACAGTAGCAACACAACATCAGCACAACATGGTAGCAACACAACATGGCAGAAGCACAACATGGTAGCAGCACAACATGGTAGCAGCACAAACAAGGTACAAACATCGTTTGGCACAGACAACAGCACGAAGGATAAAAAGGTAGAGATAACAATACATCACGCGAAGCAGCCACAAGTGTCAGTAAGAGTGCCCATAATTGAGTCTTTGAATGTAGAGATGGAGATAAAACTGTTCAGTTTGAGTGTTTTTTGCAGCTCGTTCCAGTCGCTAGCTGCAGCGAACTGAGAAGAGGAGGGACCCAGGGATGTACTGTGTGTGCATTGGGGACCTTTAACAGAATGTGACTGGCAGAACAGTTGCTGTATGTGGAGGGTTGCAGTGGGTATCTCAGATAGAGTGGAGTGAGGCCTAAGAGGCTTTTATAAATAACCATCAACCAGTGTGTCTTGTGCCGGGTATACAGAGATGACCCGTTTAGAGGAGTGTAGAGTGCAGTGATTTGTCCTATAAGGTGCATTGGTGGCAAATCTGATGGCCGAATGGTAAAGAATATCTAGCGGCTTGAGAACACCCTTACCTACCAATCTATAAATGATGTCTCCGTAATCTAGCATGGGTAGGATGGTCATCTGAATCAGGGTTAGTTTGGCAGCTGGGGTGAAAGAAGCGATTACGATAGAGGAAACCAAGTCTAGATTTAACCTTAGCCTACAGCTTGGATATATCGGCTGAGAGAAGGACATTGTACTGTTTAACCATACTCCCAAGTACTTATAAGAGGTGACTATCTCAAGCTCTAAACCCTCAGAGATGGTAATAAGTGACATATCCATAACCTGAGCGGAAACCAGATTGCATACCAGAGAGAATACTACAAGTGTTTCCAAAACTTTTTCTAACAGTTAGGATCAGCATGAGCTCCCACTTTAAATAAAGGACGCACTGTGGCTGCCTTCCAAGCGTCTATGACAAATCCGGACAAGTCATTTAACTGAGCAGCCGTGAAACAGTGATCACTAAGGTTATTACAGAAAACACCAGTATGATACTGTGATGGAAAATGTTTATAATGTGAAGAGACAGCCTTGAAAATGTTAATCTTGTCTTAGTGTCATAAATAATCCTTGGTTCCTGCCTGTGCTTGGTAAAGATATGGGGGGGGGGGGGCGACATGACCCCCTCCTTAGGACCATCTGGCAGAACGCCCAGAATATGTTCTTTCAGTTAAGATAGGAGACTGTGCCAGACACATGCCGGAACCAACTCTATAAACGATGTAACATGTCTGTAACCAGAATATAAGGGATAACGGGACTGCCCCAGAAGAGAGAGCTCCTAATCGATCATTGTACTTGGTGCATTGAGTTGGTTGGAACCTCTCCAGTGCGCTGGTAATGAAGGATTATTAATTTAATATTGACTTTGAGTGTCCCTGAGTAGAACTTCCACTACAATACATATCAGGATTATTTGTGAGGATAACATCAAGGAGAGGAGCCTTTTCTGGGTGTTTGGGGTTGGTAATGATCTGAGAGAGATTTAGGGAGTCCCATTGTTTTAAGACTTGGTCCGGTGGTTTAATCATGTCCCAGTTTAGGTCACATATGAGGACAAATTCATACTTACTGTAAGGGCAAGTAGGTTACAGGCCAGTGCTGATGGTGGACAATAACAACCAGCAACAATCAACAAGGAGCTATTTGAAAGCTTAACGCTGAAAACCAGCAAAACCAATTATGAGACAACCGAGCACTGAAGGTGTTCTTTGGTAAAGATTGCCACTCCACCACCACTGGAAGATCTATCTTGCGGAAAAAGGTTATATCCAGAAAGGTTATCAGTGTTCAAAACAGTCTTTCTTAACCATGTCTCAGTAATGCACATTTCCAGATATCATCCGCAGTAATAAAATCAGGGCATGGCAGAGGTCAGGGAGAGCTTTTCAGTGTTGATTTTTTTATGACATTTGAATGTGCATCAGATGTCAACAAGATCATATTGTACAGCAATTTTATCAGCTAATATGAATACAAAGCCGGCGAGAGAGGGTTAGAATAGGATGGGAGGCCCAGAGTTGTGAGTGTGGGAACAAACATCTTCTGTCCCACGGTCGGGTAAATGAGCTGGAGAACGAGTGCTCTTGGTGTAGCGGCGAGGTTGTCCATAGGGTGCTGAAGAGCAGGTGCTCTTGGTGGAGGTACGTGGTTGACTGCAGGTGCTGGAGGAGCGGGTTTCCCCTGAAGTTGGAGGCATGGTGATTCCATCATGGAGGAGTGATGGGATAAGGTGGGGATCGGAACTTTGTGTTTGGGAAAGGAGTCCTGTTCGGGGCATCTGGCTTGTGCAGTGCACATCCCAAAAATTCAGGACTCACGAATAGTGGTTCAGGATCAGAGGGTATAGTGGACTCGGAGGAGATCTCGTGGGTTGGATCGGATGTAGCTGTGGTAATCCTGGGGTCCAGCTGCTTAGGAGTTAAACTATGTGGTCAGACAGCTCTTGGCAAGAAACAGAGATCAGCGGAAACCTGTTGTATTTGGCGCATGTGACAACAAAAATTATGTGATGTGATTTATGAAGGATGGAGGCCACTGTGTTCTTGGGGACCTTCAATGCTGCAGAAATGTTTTGGTACACTTTCCCAGATCTGTGCCTCAACACATTCCTGTCTCAGAGCTCTACGGACAATTCCTTCGACCTCATGGCTTGGTTTTTGCACTGACAGGCACAGTCAACTGTGGGACCTTACATAGACAGGTGTGTGCCTTTCCAAATCATGTCCAATCAATTGAATTTACCAAAAGGTGGACTCCAATGAAGTTGTAGAAACATGTCAAGGATGATCAATGGAGGCAGGATGCACTTGAGCTCAATTTCGAGTATCATAGAAAAGGGTCTGAATAGTTATGTAAATAAGGAATGTGTTTTACATTTTTTATACATTTGTAAAAATTTCTAAACCTGTTTTCACTTTGACATTATAGGGTATTGTGTGTAGATTGCTGTGATTTAAAAAAAAAAATGTAATTGTCACGACTTCCGCCGAAGTTGGTGCCTCTCCTTGTTCGTTCGGCGGTCATCGTCACCGGCTTTCTAGATGCCACCGATCCATGTTTCTGTGTCCATTTGTTATGTCTTGATTGTTCACACCTGGTTCCCATTTCGTTATGATTACTTCCCTATTTAAACCCTCTGATATTCATGATGTCTTGTGCGTTATTGTTGGTCGTGTTCGTTGTATGTATAATTATTGTTTTATCCCTGCGTGGATTTTGTATGATGAACTTTTCCTCTAGTAAAAACATATGTTTTACTCAGCTCGGTGTCCTGCGATTGACTCTATTTCTCATCTCCTATACACGGACACTGACATTAATCAATTTTAGAATAAGGCTGTAATCTAACAAAATGTGGAAAAATCTAACTGGTCTGAATACTTTCCGATGGCACTGTATATGGAAAAATACACATTTTAAAATTCCAACCAATTGATTGGAACAGACGACTCTCGGTCTACCAACAGTTTTGGGGGACAGCCCTACTCCATACATACTTCCACACACAGATGGATTGTGGTAATCGCTGGGGCAAACCCAAAGAAAATTTTGGGGATGCATGCCAGCAAAGCCACTATACAACACTAAACAATAAATTCATTGCACTAAAACGGTGACAAACAGTGCCCACAAACCGTTAGGGCTTACATAAAGATGTCCCAGCAGCAGAGTCCCAACACCTTGCCACTGCTACACCTGGCTATCAACGGAGCCTTGTCTGGAAGCGAAACAGTTCATTCATCATCATTTGCTGCCTTTAAAAAACATAGCTGATATGTTTGACTTGCTTAAACTAACGTGGTTTCTACTGACAATTGAGATGTACAAACTATGGCATAAGGGGACAAGCAAATAAGAGGCAATCAGATCATTTCGATTAAGACATTAATGAGTGAGCTAGGATGGACGTAGTCAACTTTTTGTTCAGCACTTTTGAAATGTACAGCGACAGAATTCAGAACATGGGCCGTTCTTACAGTGTTCTACCTGTACACCAAGTCAGAACAGTAAGATAAATAAAGGGTGCATATAAGCAGACAATGAAAGCTTTTACAATATTTGATGAATACATTTCTCTGAAACAGATTAGCGGTTAATGTGCACCACCAAGTCTGAACAGTAGGCGAAATTAAGAGGGCTAAAGAGACCAAATTATTAGGGTGGGGCACATGGGCTTCTAACAGCTTACTACACAACATACATATAGTATTACTTTCTTAGCTTCAGTATACATCTCTCTCTGGAATATTACATTATGTATGCAGCAGCATACAACAAATGTTTGGACTCACTGTAATGGTTTTCTTAGAGAAGTGGAGGAGTCAGGCGCAGGACACAGGGATAAAGGCAAACAAACGTGTTTACTAAAATTATCAATAAATCTTCTCATCAAAAAATACATAGTTTGGAGAAACACCTCCAACTACACAAAACAGACAAACAATCACCGACAAGACAAACAGGAAATACAGAGATTTAAATAATGAACATAATTAGGGAAAATCAAAACAGGTGTACACAATAAAGACAAAACCAAACGAACAGTGAAACATCGATCGGTGGCAACTAGTAAGCCGGTGACGTCGACCGCCGAACGCCGCCCGAAAAGGAGAGGGATCGACTTCGGCGGGAGTCGTGACACTCACCTTGTGCTGTGCTCACTTGAACAGGAAGGTGGTGCGGCGGTCCTTCGTGGGCAAATTTTGTCAAAGTCTGGCATTCTCTGGATTTACGGTGCTTTCAAGACAACTGGGAACTCTGGGAAAAAAACAAGGTTGAATCATGATGACCTCAGTCATCTTCAGGTCGTAGCTATAGAAAGAGACCCGAGTTCCCGACTTGGATGACCATTCAAAAATGTATTTTCCCAGCTAGTTTCTTCCTGAGTTCCCAGTTGTCTTGAACTCAATGAAGTCAGATTTCCCAGTTCGGAGTTGAAAGTTGTTTTGAGCACGGCAGAAATCATGCTGCGTTGACAGCATCGCCAATATTGAATGTTTATCATTTTAAGCTTGGAAAACAAAAACAAAAACCGAGATTTGGGACCACACACCAACTCCACCGAATAGCAGGCTAGCAACTGCTTTGTAATGCTTGCAGTTAGCCACTGATTCCTTCCAAACCACACATTGTTGAATTTGTGATTTCCAACTTGATGTGTAATGTTTATGTCCAATGGCCGATGAGCACCGATGCGTTTCGTCAATTTCTCTTCATTATTTCTCTTCATATGACAAGGATTAAAAAGGATTTGCCAGTAGATTGTCAACTTGATTCATAACTGCTTGCTAAGATTTTGACAGTATGATGTTGACATGATCAGTCCAATCAAAGCTACTGTAGATAACGTGATTTGATGTAATTTTATCTGTGGGCAATGACCTTGAGCCTTCTTGGATAGGCACTTTTAATGTAACTCTATGGCAGCACCCAATAGGCTTGAATTTTTGAGCTCTACCCTTAGATTGACAGTGGCGTAGTGTCCCCATGAATGACAGAACACTGAGCCACTCACGGCGCAACTAGAGAATATTACCAACCCCTATGCTCTGTATTTTCCGCTAGCTGCCCCACCACTACAGAAAGCACTGAGCTAGGCTGAAACACCTGCATTTTGGAGCTGCCTTACTCAAGAAGGCAAAAAAATAGAAACATTTTGTATGGAGGCTTTATTACCTCAATAATTGTGTATTTTATTTTGCATTGTTTTTGCTAACTAATAGGTGACACGTATTCATGCCAAAATAACATGCGAAACAGGAACCCCCCCCTTTAAAAAAAAAAACATGCCCAGTGGGGCTCAAAACATGCCCTGAATGACGGATCGCCACTGGATATAATAAAACTTTTTTTTTTATTACTATTTTTTATTCTTTTACCCCTTTTTCTCCCCAATTTCGTGGTATCCAATTGGTAGTAGTTACTGTCTTGTCTCATTGCTGCAACTCCTGTACGGACTCTGGAGAGGCGAAGGTCGAGCCATGTGTCCTCCGAAACACAACCCAACCAAGCTGCACTACTTCTTGACACAGCGCACATCCAACCCGGAAGCCAGCCGCACCAATGTGTCGGAGGAAACACCGTACACCTAGCAACCTGGTCAGCCTGCACTGCGCCCGGCCCACCACAGGAGTCGCTAGTGCGCGATGAGACAAGGATATCCCTGCCGGCCAAACCCTCCCTAACCCTGACAAAGCTGGGCCAATTGTGCGTTGCCCCATGAGCCTCCCGGTCACGGCCGGCTGTGGCTAAGCCTGGGCTCGAACCCAGAATCTCTGGTTGCACATAATACAACTTTTTGGCGAACTTGGCTGACAGTTTTTGGGATGTACTCTCTCCCCTTGTTCCAACCAGTTTAAACCCTCCTCATGTCTATGTCTGCGCCCCTGCGGAAATCGAATTAGCATAAACAAAAATCCCCATCAAAATCCATCAGTTTAAGCTAGAGAGAATTTTTTGCATGGGCTGCGTCTAAATTCATCACATCCGCCGATATCGCCCTTCAGCATCTAGGGTGAAAGATGGCAGAGCTAGAGCTGTGTTTGTCAGACCATGAGACATCCCAAAAATCGGTCTTCTCACGAAAACGTCTGTGGCTTCCGAAGGGTTTGGCCTGCAAACTATTATGACCCCTCTATGGAAAGATGAGACTATCACAAACATGTGTTTTGCTCTAGGAAGCCTGCAAGCGTCACAAGACTAGTTTAAAGGTAGTGGGGAACCAGTTACAAAAAATTAATGGAAGTATATATGAAGATAGTTTAGTACCTAAAATAAGGGGTTAAATACATGTAAAAACCATATATATAAATAGTTTCCTGATCTTTCTTATATCTCTCAGATATAGGACAGACAGTTCAGAACAAACTTTCTTTAGATAATCTGTTCATCCATGTATGATGTTTTCTATGGGCTAAGAGCAGTAAGGCCAAACTCAATGTTTCATCAAATATTTTTGGGGATACCTTAAGGGGTCCTTAAACAATTCCACATGTTAGCTTAGTGTATGCTAGTCATAAGAATGAAAATGATGTGAATGGATTTAGATTTTGTCACCCAAATGGACAGATGGTCAAAGGAAGGAAAGTTGTAGCAATGGGTTACTCACAGCCCCTCGGGGGTGGCCCCCAATGAATCTACTTTTTGGGAGGCAGATGCGATGGCTTGAATCCATTGTGCCACGGAGTTGTATATAGATACTGTTCATTGTGCCGGCGTACAGCATTTCTCCAGTGAACACCTCTGCTTTGTAAATAAGACTGTTGTCTCTACAAAGCAAGTTCAGAAGACAGAAATATGATAAATATATAATACATTCAATATGTAATTTATACTGATGACCAATCCTTTTGTTTAGCTATTGTGTCAGAATGAGGCCACAGGATGATCCGAAGGGATTGTTACCTTACCTACAACAACAGCACTGGAACATTGTTAATGTGGAAGGCAACCCGCCTGCCTAGGACCACAATTACAGCAGGGTTATTCAAATCCTACACTACAAGGGCCAGACTGCTACTGGTTTTCTGTTACATCTGATGATGGATTGCACCCACCTGGTGTCACAGGTCTAAATAAGTCCCTGATTAGAGGGGAAGAATGAAAAATAAAAAGCAGTGGAACTGGCTTCGAGGTCCAGATTTGAATTTGAGGGTCATTGGCTGCATTTACACAGGCAGCCAAATTCTGATCGTTCAACCAATTATAAGCAAAAAAGCTGATCTGATTAAGCAAAAGACCATTTTGTGATAAAAATATCCCAATTGGGCTGCCTGTCTAAACGCAGCCTTAGAGTAAAAAAATATATATATTTATGAAGCTACATGGATTACACTCAGAGCCACAAATAGTAACTACAAGTATGAAAATTAGTGAACACTTATTGCATGTTATATTCAACATTCAACAGCAAAGTCAAATGAGAAAGGAACATGGGATCAATCTAGTACATGACAAATAATAAAGAACTTTATAAATATATAGCTCATATAAGATTTCAGCTTTCTTACCCCGATATGATGCAGGAAATTAGAAGTGAGAAATCAGAGTTCCACTGTACTCAGCACCTCAGACATCATGGCTCTTTTATATGGTCTATATATGTCTTGTTTGTTCAATCATTATTAACAGAGAAGAAATGAGGAAACAAAAATCATTAACTTCTAATTCGTTATAGTCTTTTAGCAGACGCCCTCATTGTGTTCGTTACAGCTTACACACATTCAAAGTTGGCTCATATCCCGGTTAAGGTCTTATCCGGATAAGACGTTTAACCTGTTGAGGACACCCCCCCTTCTTCTCAATTTTCCGCCTGAAGAGATACCCTAATCTAACTGCCTGCAGCTCAGGCCCAGAAGCAAGGATATGCATATTCTTGGTATCATTTGAAAGGAAACATTCTGAAGTTTGTGGCAATGTAAATTTGAATGTAGGAGAATGTAACACAATAGATCTGGTAGAAGAAAAGAGAAAGAAAGAGCATACGTTTTCTGTTTGTTATTGTTGTAGCATCATCTTTCAATGTTCAACAAATGCCAAACAGTCAGATAGGATGCTGGGGACAATTTAGTTGGAGAACACATGAGGGCAACTGTAGTTGTGCAAAGTTTCAGATTGATAACTTCAAAAATGAGTGAGCTACATGACATTTAGCATGAAGTCACCCAGGTGTCCCCCACAAGTTTCCCTAATGTGTCCAAGTGGCCGAATTGGTGAAGTGATATATTTTTATGCCACTAACTATATACAACATAACAATATGCAATTGTATTATAAAAAAACACTTTTTATAAAAATGTGGCACTTTTTAATATTTTTAATACATTTTTATGCAAATAACTATATAAAATATTTCTTTGTAAAAATGTGCAAAAGTTATTGGTCAGAAAAGAGTTGTCAAAAGAAGGTACTTTTTTTGTGCAAATAACTATATACAAAGTAGGAAAATGCAAATCCAACAATTTTTTTTAATGAAAGTGTGCAAAAAATATTGGTCAGAAAAGTTGTCAAACGGTACATTTTTAGTGCAAATAACTATATACAAAGTAGGAAAATGCAAATCCAACAAACAATTTTTTGGAATAAAATGTGCAAAAAATATTGGTCAGAAAAGAGTTGTCAAACGGTACATTTTTAGTGCAAATAACTATATACAAAGTAGGAAAATGCAAATCCAACAAACAATTTTTTGGAATAAAATGTGCAAAAAATATTGGTCAGAAAAGTTGTCAAACGGTACATTTTTAGTGCAAATAACTATATACAAAGTAGGAAAATGCAAATCCAACAAACAATTTTTTGGAATAAAATGTGCAAAAAATATTGGTCAGAAAAGTTGTCAAACGGTACATTTTTAGTGCAAATAACTATATACAAAGTAGGAAAATGCAAATCCAACAAACAATTTTTTGGAATAAAATGTGCAAAAAATATTGGTCAGAAAAGTTGTCAAACGGTACATTTTTAGTGCAAATAACTATATACAAAGTAGGAAAATGCAAATCCAACAATTTTTTTTAATGAAAGTGTGCAAAAAATATTGGTCAGAAAAGTTGTCAAACGGTACATTTTTAGTGCAAATAACTATATACAAAGTAGGAAAATGCAAATCCAACAAACAATTTTTGGGAATAAAATGTGCAAAAAATATTGGTCAGAAAAGTTGTCAAACGGTACAGGTTAAGGCCTTTAACATCAAATCAAATTTTATTTGTCACATGCTTTGTAAACAACAGGTGTAGAGAAACAGTGAAATGCTTACTTACAGGCCTTCCCAACAATGTAGAGAGAAAAATAATAACATGAGGAATAAATACACAATGAGTAACGATAACTTGGCTATATACACGGAGTACCAGTACCGACTCACTGTGCAGGGGTACAAGGTCATTGAAGTAGATATGTACAGTACATATACCTGGGGATAAATAAGAATAGATAATAAACAGTAGCAGCAGCGTATGTGATGAGTCAAGAGTTAGTGCAAAAAGGGTCAATGCAGATAGCTATTTGGTTAACTGTTTAACTATCTGGACTAACTATTTTGCAGTCTTATGGCTTAGGGATCGAAGATGTTCAGGGTCCTGTAGGTTCCAGACTTGGTGCATCAGTGCCAATTGCCATACAGTTGCAGAGAGCACACTATGACTTTGGTGGTTGGTGTCTTTGACAATTGTTTGGGCCTTCCTCTGACACCACCTGGTATAGTGGTCCTGAATACTCACGAGTATCCCTGTATGCACGAATAACAGAATATTCCTAAATTGCCCAGAGACTGCAGAAATATTTTTTCCCGATTTTAATTTCTGACATTAGGTAGGCTGTTAGTAAACTTGTCTATGATTAGATACATGCAGCTTCTATTCTGTCATTACCTGGTGCTCATCTAGAACACTAAATAAAGCCTTGCTCACCAGAATGTCATAAATCAATAGAATTATCATTGCATCATCAACAATCTTGTTCAGTGGTTCAAAACAAATTTGCCCAGGGACCCCACCTAGGCAAACCGGAATCTCAGGGACCCCCATCCTATGTTAACAAAAAAAGTAGCATATTTTCTTATCAGGTGAATGATAATGGCAAGTAGAAGTAATCAATATTTTTAAATTAATAGATTTGGATGAAACCAAGATTGAACTCTTTGGCCTGAATGAAAAAACGTCACTTCTGGAGGTAACCTGGCACCATCCATACGGTGAAGCATGGTGGTGGCAGCATCATGCTGTGGGGATGTTTTCAGCGGCAGGGACAAGGTGACTAGTCAGGATCGAGGGAAAGATGAATGGAGCAAAGTACAGAGAGCTCCTTGATGAAAACCTGCTCCAGAGCGCTCAGGACTTCAGACTGGGGCGAAGGTTCACCTTCCAACAGGACAACACACGAGTGGCTTCGGGACAAGTCTCTGAATGTTCTTGAGTGGCCCAGCCAGAGCCCGGACTTGAACCCGATCGAACATCTCTGGAGTGACCTGAAAATAGCTGTGCAGCTACGCTCCCCATCCAACCCGACAGAGCTTGAGAGAATCTGCAGAGAAGAATGGGAGAAACTCCCCAAATACAGGTGTGCCAAGCGTGTAGCGTTAAACCCAAGAAGACGCGAGGCTGTAATCACTGCCAAAGGTGCTTCAACAAAGTACTGAGTAAAGGGTCTGAATACTTATGTAAATGTAATAAAAACATTTTTTAAGAAATTTGCTAAATAAAATAAAACATGTTTTTGCTTTGTCATTATGGGTATTGTGTATAGGTTGATGAGGGGGAGATTAAAAAAAATCCATTTTAGAATAAGGCTTTAACGTTACAAAATGTGGAAAAAGTCAAGGGGTCTGAATACTTTCCGAATGCACTGTATACAGTTCAATATATTTTGCATGCTTTCTGTCTGGTTTTGGTTGTTTAAGTTGACACTGAAGCAGTTTTTCGATCCCGTACATGACCACATAGACGGCCCGCAAAACAATCTTCTATACAGAAGAAAAATCTGCAATTTCCTCTATATTAAAGAAAACGATTTTGGGAATGAAGTAATTTATCTACTTCCTCAGAGTTGGATGAACAGGAACAGCTAGCATGCTAACTGTTTCTGTAGACTTCCAGTCATTGCACTAATGCTAGTTAGCATTAACTCGTGAAACTACCTCTAACTTCCTTCATACTGGACGCAGAAACATAAAAATGGTAGATAAAATGTTATTATGTTGCAGCTAGCGATATTAATCAAAGAATTTCCCGCCCCAATTTTTTTTAAATCACAGATACCGTGCAGTACCTCCCCGGACCTCTAGTGGGCCTCAGATCCCAGTTTGAAACCCAATGAATTAAATAAATAATTTCTCCGCTCCTGTTCATGAGACAAAATGTAACATTTGGTCTATAATTTTACTGCGAGAAACAGTTCATTCTGCAGGAGTTAACATTCTAATAGGCTACTGTCAGTGTGCAGACTTCAGTTACAACTTTATTACTGTTCCCATCTGAACTTCAAATGAGATACTATGTGAAACAGCCTGCGCAGACCACGAAAAACAACAGTAAACGGGATAAGATGTTTACATGCTACAGTATCCTGTCAGTATCCAGGCATCTTATTCAGGTTTCCCAAAACCGGGATACGATCTCCTGCTATTGTGCCGTTTAGCAAAGCCCTGCACTGTGCCATAGCTGACCCTGGCTTTCAACCCCTCATGGTGTGTGTGTGGTTCAAGCTTGCTTAACCTACAGTGTGTGATGGGGTGAGTGTGTTTTTTGTAGAAACATTTTTATTTCTTTTTTTAAATTGGGGGGGCTGCAGTAGAACAATATGAATGGAATTACGTTTTTTATGGTGTTTCTTAATTTTGAGCACCTGCCCCATCAAAGGTCTGTGCACAGCTTTCACCTGGTCAGTCTGTCATGGAGAGAGCAGGTGTCCTTAATGTTTCGTAAACTCAGTGTAAAATGTACTTTGTTGGGATAGATCAGGGTTTATGGATTAAGGAAATGTCTTATTTCCTTTATGACTCTTGTCGGGATAGTTCAGGGGTTTCCCCTTACCATGAAATATGAACAACTTCCTTGACATACGTCTCTGGTTCAGTGGAATAAGGAAAATGTTTTATTTACTTTATGACTCATATGGTTTAACATCTTGTCGGGATAGTTCACGTGTTTTTATATTCTTTGTGAGAGCACACACAGGGCTCCATTGTAACGTTTTCAGTTGGTGGCACAAGCCTATGATTTGGTCACGGCAATATTGTTGCAGGGTCGGGCAACAGAAAAAATGTGTCATCTAATGATCTTATCTAAACTAGTCAAAGTGCTTCATTCTAAGTGTAGGCTGCTTGACTACTAAAATGGTATGATTGAAAAAATGTGTAAATAGCACGTCCTTGCAAGAATGCATGATTCAAGATACTTTGATGTGCAACCTTAGCCAGTGATTGTCAAACCCAAAATGCATGACAGTAGGCCTACAATTCAAAATAGGGTTCCAGAATTGTTCAATATAGTGATTAATTTCTCTACATCGTTTTGGGCACTAATATCACATAAGATAATACAGAAAGCTTGGGACCCTATTTTTGTTCAACATTAACAGTGTTCAAAACAGTGTTTTGCACGCATTCACAGTTTAAAATGTTAAACAATCACTAAGCATGTTCTATCCCGCTTGTCAGAGAGAGTGAAAGTGCACTGTAAATATGCAACAAAACAGCAAGTAGAAACTCTATGGAGTCCAGACGACAGTCTGATTGACCAGCGGGCCAGGTGTAAATGGTTTGGCAGCCTTATCTATTCATTCAATCAATTGGAATACTAAAGAAGCAATCCACCCCTGATGAGTGATCAATAGGACAATAGAATCTTTCCGAGTCGAGAGCATGTGAGAAGTCTTGAGGGTGTGCGAAAGTGTTATCAAATGTTCCTATTAATATTAGATCAGGTAATCCAAAATGTTATTAGATCAAGTAATCAGCTGTTTTTAAGAATGTCACTAATCCTGGTTACGTTTTTTAAGTAATCCGGGCAGATTAGCTACTTCATTTTTCTAATTCAATTATGTAATCAGTTACTACCCAACCCTGTACACAGGTATGTTTACATCATACATACCTGTTGTTCAACAAAATTACATACCTAGTTTAACTAAATTCAAATCTTCGTAGTGTTTGCAGTAGTTAATTACTTTTTTGCCATGTAGATGTGTAGCCAACTGCTGGAACGACTCAATACATTTTTCTCAACAAAGAAAATAAAAAGGAATTCATGTGTCATGTGAATGAAAGATTCTGTTCCGACAACGAAGTTGACAGGACCACTTTGAAAATGAGAGCATGGAGTTATTGGCCTAGCACATTCAAACTCAATTCTGAACCTCGAAGCCAGTTAAACACACTTCGACTGCATTTTTTCATTGTTCCCCTTTAAAATTGGGGACTGATTTAGACCTGGGACACAAGATGGGTGCTATTAATTATCAGGAAGAATAGAAAAGAGTTGAATACACCTGGCCTGGTAGATAAAATGTTTAGCTCTAAAGACTTAAGTTCTGCGTCTCTTTTGAATGTTCAAAAATAACAGGGTCTCTTATTAATCACCAGGTAGTTTTGATGTAGTGAACTACATTTTCAAAGTAACAAGTTAAACCAACTACACTATATATACACAACACTATGTTGACACCTCTTCAAATTAGTGGATTCGGCTATTTCAGTCACACCCTTTGCTGACAGGTGTATAAAATCGTGCAAACAGCCATGCAATCTCCATAGACAAACAGTTGCAGTAGAATGACCTTACTGAAGAGCTCAGAGACTTTCAACATGGCACTGTCATAGGATTTATTCCAGTGTCAAGTAATTGGTAGCTTGGTAAACTATATTTTCAGAGTAGCATCCCCAGCACTGCTGGAAAGCAGGTAGTCATAACAGTATATTTGTCATAACAGTATATTTGTAATGAGTGGTCATCATATTCATCATGTTCATTACATCTTATACACGTCAAGTTCTAGTTCAAATGTATATTATCATCATCATCAAGTTGCAGAAAGAAATACTCTACTTCTAAAAAAAAAACTGCTCCAATTTACAGGTACACAATTTACTACTGGTCAGTGGAACTTATCAGTGTCATCAGTATCCTGTATGCAATCTCCTGCCATTGTGACTGACCCCTAAATCTATGTCTGTGTGCTTGTGTGTATTGAAAGCAGGAATCGAAACTCTGTTATCTGAATAAAGAAAGGACAATGAGTTACTGTAAGGTGAACCTTGCACCTGTTTTGTGAATCTAAAGTAATTGCATAACTGGATTAACAGAAGTCAAGTACTCATGTCAAACAGACAGCTTTTATGAACGAACTCCAAAATAAATAATCCACAGAATAAACATTTTCTATTTGCATATGGAGGCAAGCTGTATAAATGTCACAACAAATCAAACCAGTATAATTCCATTTTAGAAAATTACTTTAAAAAGTAAGAAAGAAGCAGAACATTCCTTCTATACCCACAGAAAATGTTCTTGATGACATCAGGTCCTTCTCTAGAACTAATTTGCTACTGGGTGCTTTGTTTGAAAGTAGTTTAATGTGTCAACCCTCATCTGCCAGAACTGCAGCTTTCTCAAGAGTGAGATCCTTGTGCTTATAAAATGTAGGTTGCAACCCTTTTGTGAAGGCAATTCTTGAACTGCTTGAGAAGCATGAGTGTCTGTAAATCCTCAAGGTCCTTGACCTCTTGAGAACCACACCACCGATCAAAAATACATACTTGTTCCCTTGCGAACTCGACATGGCTTTGTGATTCTGTCTTTCGTAATTGATGGAACTGTTGTCTGTATGCCTCTGAGACCAACTTGTAAGCCCGAAGGATAGCAGCTTTAACAGTGTCATAATCTGAACTCTGGTCAAGAGACAAAGTGGCGTACACTTTCTGAGCCTTTGCAGTGACCAAAAGCAGTGACCAAATATCTCGCGGCCATTTTAGGGATGTGCCAATCTGCTCAGAGAGTAAAATATACATCCACTTCCTTTTCATTGAATGGCGGTACAAGACGCCTGTTCTGACCAAGATCAAACTCTGTTGAGGGTGTAGGATGGCCTGATTGGATTTGGAGTACTTCCAGATCTATCTCCCTTTGTCGTGCTTCCAGCTTTATCTCTTTCAAGCGAATGACATGCGCACGTTCTTCTTCTTCTAGTCTGGCTGCACGTTCTCGTTCCTTTTCTCTTTCCCTGTGCTGGAGCTCTAATATCTGGTGTTCAATCTTTAGTTGTTGCTCTAACCTCAACTTTAGTTCTAACTCCCTTAGTTGCACGTCTATGGGATGTACTCTACTACCCGTAGAACGCATTTCATTAACCTCCCTCTCCAGTAGAATTTCCGCCTCCACCAAAGAAGTATTCGATCAGCTCTTTGACTGCTTTTGGATTGCCAGATGCTACCTTTATGTCATAATGCTTTGAAATCACGGCCAGACTGTGAATTAATAAAATATTTTTGTCATCAATCCAATACAAAGCACGTTATGTTTGAGCTGGTGTTCAACAAATGCCTCTCTTTCTTTGGGTCCCTTTGGCCATAGAGAAGAACTGGGGCTGCATTTATAAACGGTGAGTATGTACAAAATGTACCCCAAAACATGTGTCCGCCCGTTTTCAAGCAAAAGTTGGAAGTTATAAAAAGTGACCTTGACTTGAGCATGTGCTATCTTTCCTTTACACCATGCATACACACAGTTTCTAGTGGGGATATGATGACTCACTTATAACAAATGAAACAGATAAAATATACAGTACCAGTCAAAACTTGACACACCTATTCATTCAAGGGGTTTTCTGTAATTTTACTATTTTCTACATTGTAGAGTAATAGTGAAGACATCAAAACTATGAAATTACACATATGGAATTATTTAATAACCAACAAATTCAAATATATTTTATATTTTAGATTCTTCAGAGTAGCTAACGTTTGCCTTGATGACAGCTTTGCACACTCTTGGCATTCTCTCAACCAGCTACACCTGGAATGCTTTTCCATCAGTCTTGAAGGAGTTCCCATATGCTGAGCACATGTTAGCTGCTTTTCCTTTAGGTCATCTGATGCAGCACTCCATCACACTCCTTCTTGGTCAAATCGCCCTTACACAGCCTGGAGGTGTGTTGGGTCATCGTCCTGTTGAAAAACAAATGATAGTCCCACTAAGCGCAAACCTGATGGGATGGCTGCAGAATGCTGTAGTAGCCATGCTGGTTAAGTGTGCCTAGAATTTTAAATAAATCACTGACAATGTCACCAGCAAAACACCCCCACACCATCACACCTCCTCCTCCATGCTTCACGGTGGGACCCACACATGCGGAGATCATCCGCTCACCTACTCTGCGTCTCACAAAGACATGCGGGTTGGAACCGAAAATATATTTTTTTAGACTTTTAGAATTCCATCAAAAAAATAAAACAATTGACTTCGGTCTAATGTCCCTTGATCGTGTTTCTTGGCCCAAGCAAGTCTCTTCTTCTTATTGGTGTCCTTTAGTAGTGGTTTCTTTGCAGGAATTTGACCATGAAGGACTGATTCAATCAGTCTCCTCTGAACAGTTGATGTTGAGATGTGTCTGTTAATTGAACTCTTTGAAGCATTTATTTGGGCTGCAATTTCTGAGGCTGGTAACAATAATGAACATAGACTTTTTGATTTATTTTTTTCTACTATATTATTGACTGTATGTTTTGTTTATTCCATGTGTAACTCTGAGTTGTTGTATGTGTCGAATTGCTATGCTTTATCTTGGCCAGGTCGCAGTTGCAAATGAGAACTTGTTCTCAACTAGCCTACCTGGTTAAATAAAGGTGAAATAAAAAAATAAAAAAATATTAAAAAATGTATATCCCCTGCAGCAGAGGTAACTCTGGGTCTTCCTTTCCTGTGGCGGTTCTCATGACAGCCAGTTTCATCATAGTCCTTGATGGTTTTTGCGACTGCACTTGAAGAAACGTTCAAAGTTATTGAAATTTTCCGAATTGATTGACCTTCATGTCTTAAAGTAGTGATCGACTGTCGTTTCTCTTTGCTTATTTGATCTGTTCTTGCCATAATATGGACTTGGTCTTTTACCAAAAAGGGCTATCTTCTGTATACCATCCCTACCTTGTCAGAACACAACTGATTGGTTCAAACATATTAAGAAGGAAAGCAATTCCACAAATGAACTTTTAACAAGGCACACCTGTTAATTGAAATGCATTCCAATTGAGAATTTCATGAAGCTGGTAGAGAGAATGCCTAGATGTGCAAAGTTGTCATCAATAGGGTGGCTACTTTAAAGAATCTCAAATATAAAATATATTTTGATTTGTTTAACACTTTTTTGGTTACTACATGATTCCATGTGTTATTTTATAGTGTTGATGTATTCACTATTATTCTGAAATGTAGAAAATAGTAAAAAATAAAGTAAAACCCTTGAATTTGTAGGTGTCCAAACTTTTAACTGGTACTGTTAATTATAAGATGCAATCATTTGCCGTTAATGAGAAGAGCGAGGACCATTTTTGTTTCAAAGTTCATTCCCTGTCCATTGTTGACTGCAGCATGTTGGACAGTCACTGTGAAAATCACCATGGTGATGAGATTGTGTCTTTAAAGGTAAGAGAATATTTCGAATGTTATTTATGATTTTAGATGATTCCAACATGGCGGCTATCTGTATTGCATAGTGTATTTTTCTGAGCAGAGTACTCAGATTATTGCAAAGTGTGCTTTCCCAGTAAAGTTATTTTGAAATCTGTCAATGCGGTTGCATTCAGAGATGTTAATCTATAATTCTTTGAATAACAGTTTAATACTTTAACCACGTTTTATAATGAGTATTTTTTGTAAATTCACTGGCAGTTTTGGGGAGACACATTTTCTCAACGACACGCGCCGATGTAAAATGCTGTTTTCGGATATAAATATGAACTTGATAGAATAAAAAATGCATGTATTGTCTAACATAATGTCCTAGGAGTGTCATCTGATGAAGATTGTCAAAGGTTAGTGCATAATTTTAGCTGGTTTTCTGCTTTTGGTGACGTCTGTCCTTGAATTGAAAATGGATGTGCATACCTTTTTGGCTATGTACTCTCCTAACATAATCTAACTTTATGCTTTCGCCGTAAAGCCTCTTTGAAATCGGACAATGTGGTTTGATTAACCTCTACGGGATTAACCTCTAATTTAGTAAATTGTTAGTAAATTCCCCGGAGGTTTGCGGGGGGTATGCTTTTTCTGAACGTCACATGCTAATGTAAAAAGCTGTTTTTTGATATAAATATGAACTTGATTGAACAGACATGCATGTATTGTATAACATAATGTCCTAGGTGTGTCATCTGATGAAGATCATAAAAGGTTAGTGCTGCATTTAGCTGTGGTTTGGGTTTTTGTGACATTATATGCTAGCTTGAAAAATGGGTGTCTGATTATTTCTGGCTGGGTACTCTGCTGACATAATCTAATGTTTTGCTTTCGTTGTAAAGCCTTTTTGAAATCGGACAGTGTGGTTAGATTAACGAGAGTCTTGTCTTTAAATAGCTGTAAAATAGTCATATGTTTGAGAAATTGAAGTAATAGCATTTCAAACGTTTTAAAAATCACGCCACAGGATTCAACTGGCTGTTACGTAGGTGGGACGAATTCGTCCCGCCGGTCCCATAGAGGTTTAAGGAGATGTTTATCTTTTAATGGTGTAAAATAGTTGATTGTTTGAGAAATTGAAATTATTAGATTTTTGCGGTTTTGAATTTCCCGCCTTGCTAGCAATCCCGTCAGTGGGATTCTATCCCCAAGAGGTCCCCAAGAGAAAAGTGTAACCTGTGCTGGTTTTGGCCAGGAACCCATGGAAGAAGATATCCTTAAACCAGTTCTGCAGTTCACAGTCCTTCTTGATGTCTGAGTCACAGGTGTAGTAGTGACCAATCACTTTATGAACAAACCTATGCAAAAATAACATCAGGCATTAGCCAAAAACTATATATATATATACACACGCACACACGCACACGCACACGCACACGCACACACACACACACACACACACACACACACACACACACACACACACACACACACACACACACACACACACACACACACACACACACACACACACACACTACCGAGTTCTAAACTGCCTGTGGAAGCAACGTCAGCACAAGAACTGTTCGCCCGGAGCTTCATGAAATGGGTTTCCATGGCCGAGCAGCCACAGACACACAAGCCTAAGATCACCATGCGCAATTCCAAGCGTCGCTAGGAGTGGGGTAAATCTCCCCGCTATTGGACTCTAGAGCAGTGGAAACACATTCTCTGGAGTGAATAATCATGTTTCACCATCTGGCAGTCTGACGGACGAATCTGGGTTGGGCAGATGCAAGGAGAACACTACCTGCCCAAATGCATAGTGCAAACTGTAAAGTTCGGTGGAGGAGGAATAATGGCCTGGGATAATTTCATGGTTCGGGCTAGGCCCCTTAGTTCCAGTGAAGGGAAATCTTAACGTTACAGCATACAATGACATTCTAGACAATTCTGTGCTTCCAACTTTGTCGCAACTGTTTGGGGAAGGCCCTTTCATGTTTCATCATGACAATGCCCCAGTGCACAAAGCGAGGTCCATACAGAAATAATTACGTCGGAGCACAATTTCCCGGGATTTAGATTTGTTAACCGGCTCCGGACACTTTACGGAATCCCAATAATTTTCGTACATTCTGCCTAAACTTCAGTGTGAGTAGTGCTAATCTAGTGTCACCAAATCAGATTCGCAGAACTACCGTAACACTTCCATTTCACTTGTTTAAGGACCAGACATGAAAATTAGTTTAGAATATTTGAGGAAATGGATGTGAGAATGAGGATTCAGTGGGGAAATGAGAACAGACTGGAAGAAGCTAAGGGCTGCAGGTGAAGGAGTCTGTAGGGTTTGGCTTGGAGTCTCAGGTTGACATCACCGCCAGGCCATGGTAGTTAGGCTGCTGTGGTGAAGGAAATCCCCCAAAATAAAAATCCAAGTTAGTTGGACCCTGGATAAGAAGTGAGCTGTTGTGGACTGCAGTTGCTGAATGGTTGGCTATACACTGTGTGCACAATTATTAGGCAAGTGAGTATTCTGATTTTATCATTGTTTCAATTCACATTTTTGAACTCCAAACCATATAAACTTGAGTGCTTATTGGATTTAATCATTTTCAGGTGACATGTATTTGTGTAATGAGGGAGAGTGTGGCGAAAGTGAATAACACCTTATATCAAAGTGTGCATAATTATTAGGCAGCCTCATTACCTCAGGTAAAATGGGCCAAAAAAGATATTTAACTGACACTGAAAAACCAAAAATGTAAAATGCCTTTCAGACAGATGCGACACTTAAATAGCTAAACTATTGAGGTGTGACCACCGGACATTCAAACGTTTTGTTGCGAATAGTCAACTGGGGTGCAAAAAACGCATGGGGAAGAAAAGGCGCAAATTAACTGCAAAAGACTTGAGAAGAATTAAACGTCAAACTACTAGGAACCCATTATCCTCCAGTGCCACCATATTCCAGAACTGCAACCTACCTGGAGTGTTCAGAAGTACAAGGTGTCAAGTGCTCAGAGACATGGCCAAGGTCAAGAAGACTGAAACAAGACCACCACTGAATAAGATTCACAAGTTGAAGCGTAAAGATTGGGCAAAGAAATACCTGAAGACAGATTTTTCAAAGGTTTTATGGACAGATGAAATGAAAATGACTCTTGATGGACCAAATGGATGGGCCCGTGGCTGGATCAGTAATGGACACAGGGCACCACTTTGAGTCAGGTGCCAGCAAGGTGAAGGAGGGGTACTGGTATGGGCTGCTATCATTGAGGATGAGGTAGTTGAACCTTTTCGGGTTGAAGATGGACTGAAACTCAACTCCCAAACCTACTGCCAGTTTCTGGAAGATTCTTTCATCAAACAGTGGTACAGGAAGAAGTCCTCAGCATTCTAGAAGGCCATGACCTTTATGCAGGACAATGGTTCCTCATATGCATCCAAATACTCCACTGCTTGGCTAGCCAGCAAGGGCCTCAAAGATGCCTGAATAATGACCTGGCCCCCTTCCTCACCTGACTTAAATCCTATTGAGAACTTGTGGGCCCTTCTCAAACGTGAGATTTACAGTGATGGAAGACAATACAGCTTTTTGAACAGCATTTGGGAGGCTGTGGTTGCTGCTTCAGTGAAAATTGATCGTGAACAGATCAAGAAACTGACAGACTCCATGGATGGAAGGCTCATGGCAGTTATTGAAAATAAGGGTGGCTATATTGGTCACTGAATATTTTTGAAAGGCCAAAAATGTTATATAATTGTCATTTTGTGTTACTTATCTGTTACACTTACTCTAAAAATTGAGAATAAACAAGTGAGTTGAGACAAATTATTTTTGTAATTTAGTTGCCTAATAATTCTGCACACTAATAGTTGCCTAATAATTGTGCACACTTATATATTTCCCTGAGAAAGACAAAACTCACTTTTACTTTGTTCAAAATTCAGGTTTGAGGTTCAATGACATTTTGATTGACTGTGAGCATTGTGTTTGTTCAACAATAAAATTAATCCAGAGGAATACAATTTCCCTAATAATTGTGCACGCAGTGTATAGCTGAGGTAGTACAGGCATACGGACAAGATGCCCCATGAGTGAGCCAACAGACCTCAGGAGAGCAAGCAGAAGCGACAGTGGCAAGAAAAAAACTCCCTTGAAGGAAGAAAACCTTGAGGAACCAGGCTCAGCTGGGGAACCAATTGTCTTTTGGCTGGTTGGGTACGATACGGTGCGTGAGTTGGATGGTGTCCGTGAAATGAGGCAAAGACTGGAGGACTGTGCCCGAGTTAATGCAGGTTCTGAGAGATGAGCATGTTGTGGTCTGTCCTGATGTTGTTGATGTCAGAACAGATGTAGGAATGATAGGCTTGAGAGGACCAGCAGCCAAGGAGTTGTATGGTGTGGTCTTAGATGCCATGTCGGGTGCCATGGAAGTGGCTCCAATGCGGAAGGTGTGTCTGGAGATTTGCTCAGCAGGATACCCAAACAGGGATAGTATTTGTCTCAGGTGGAACCATTGGCGATGGGATAAGATCGGATGGAGAGGCATGTGGAGATTGTCTGAGCTGCAGGAAGTAGGTGAATGGTTTGTAAGGGCTGATGGTAGTCGTGAACAGGTAGACTGGTGTGATTCTGCCAAACTGATCGGTTTCTCTGTGTTTGATGGTGAAATATTTCGAGAATGGTGACATCTGACACGCTGAGATGACAAGAAGGGTTGTAGATAACAGATGTAAACTCTGAACATTGCAGGAATCCCAAAAATGACAAAAGAGACATTGATTCTAGTGTGGAAGAAACTGTGATGGAGATGTAGCCAGACCACAGCATCTGAATGCAGGCAGACAGGATGTCGAAGGTGATGGGCTGGCGGCAAGGGGGCTGGTTGACTTCGGTGTGTTGGAGGCCCTTGAGAAGGGAGACTTGCGGGTGAGAGGAGGAACATGAAGACCCAGTAAGCAACTTGAGAAAGAAGTTGATCCTAGCCAAGTACATCCGGATGGAGGATGTCCGCATGGAGAGGGATGAGCTGGCATGGGTGACGAAGGCAGACATGGTGACCAAGTTGTTGGAGGGAAAAGGCAGGTAATAGATTGTATGGAAAAGCTGGAAGCAGGAGGGCTGCAGGAGATGATGCAACCGCTGTAGAAATCCCTGTACACGATGGAAGGGGCAGCATCAGTGAAAAGCTGTAAGTCTGTGGGACAAGAGACAGTCATCATATAAAAAAGGTGATGCTGTTCCAATGACTGAGAAGGTGCCAAGGCCTGAGCTCTGCGAGGCAGGAGGGGTCAAAAACCAGGGTGTAAAAGGAAGGCACGGAGGAGAGAAAATGAAGGCCAGGGAGAGAAAGTGGGACACGAAGAAGCGGCCTTGAGAGATGACCCTCGATGCATTATTCAGGTGGCCAAGCAATAAAAGCAGCTGACATTTAGTGCAGTGAGGAGATTCCAATAATTGGACAGGAGAAAGGAAGTTTGTTGAGAGGCAGGGAGGACTGAAAGGAGACTGTCTCATATGATGGCGAGGAATTTGAGGCGAGTAGAGGGGCCTTCTGTCTTCTCCTCAGAGAGTGGTACACCAAGGAGAATGAAGGTGGAGACAAGGGTGGAAAGGCTCAGCGCGGCTGGGGATGAAGCGGTGCCAATAGTGAGGAAACCGTTGAGGTGATAGAGATCATAAAAGGAAGCCTGTTGACATTCAGCAAGATCCAACACAGGGCCTCAGGCTAAGGTGTTGAATATTTGAGGGCTGCTCTTGCATTCAAAAGTCAGGTAGACAGAAGTAATACCGCCCCTCCCATCAGACTCCGAAGAGATTCCAGGTGTTGGGATAGAGGGGCTGCAACTTGAAGGTGGATATTATGTCAGCTTTGGCAAGAAAGGTTCCACGGCTAGAAAGTTTAATGAGAATCATGGCATGGTTAACCGTGGCGTACTGGAAAGAGAAGTCAGAACTCGGGATGAGGCTGTTGACTGAAGATTCATGGGGGGCAGAGAGATTGATGATGATACGCTTCTTGCTTGAATACTTTTGGGTGGCAATTCCAAGGGGACTGATGTGGTAGGTGAAGAATAGCAGGGATGAGAAGGGGCCAATCATAACCCCTGCTTCACCTTCTTGGTGAGGAGGTTGGAGCATAAGTGAGGAGTACAAGGAATAGAGAAAAAAATTAACTATTCATGCCATCAAATAAATATTGGACAAAGGAGGGGTCAGGGTGAAAGTCCAAGTCTGCAGCCCTGGTGGTGATGTTGATGGGGGTGGTGAGGTTGGCCAACATTCAGTAGAAGGAGGAGTGGGATTGAGGGCAGGAGGTATGGGCGCCACTGCAGCATGTGCAGGAGCTTGCATGACGAAGTGTTACAGCCATAGATGCTGAAGTTGTTGCAGATCATGCGAACTTCGGAGAAGATTACAGGATGACCACGGCGGTCCTTCCTCCCTCAGGACACGGCAAAGGCAGAACATTGAGTAGAAGGAAGAAGAAGGTAGGGCGGAACAGCAAGCAGAGGCAGGGAAGATGACACTTCAGAGGGGCAGACAGGGAGCATGGTGGCAGGGTGGGATGGGCAGCCACAGAGGTCGCAGGTGAGGGACACTTTTCCGGCAAAGATGCGACAGTGGAGCTCCACGTCGAGGGCGCCACAGTACATCACGATGTTCCACTGCAGGAGCCTGGAGGCATCGGCTTCCGAGAACCGGCGATGGTAGTCATAAAAGGTTGCACCACCGAAACGGACAGCCGGATCCGTGATGATGGATTGGTAGTCGTCCAACTCTTGGTGGCGGGAAGGATGTTCTGAGATGATCTCTGTAATGGAAGAAAGCCAAGTAAAATTCTGGAACAGTGAAACCCTGGAGTGGTGAGAGTCAGTGGAGCGAAGGGGAACCTATAAGAAGTCTCAGTTGATCATGCGGGGTAAGTCCTGTGTGGTAGAAGGAGTGAGGAGAGCAGCAAGATTAACGTCTGCACCCTGTACAATCTGCTGGCATAGAGAGGAAGGGACTGGAGGCGGATTGAGGATCATGTCGTTGGGTGGAGAATGAGCCGGGGTGGCCGTAGAGACGGAGTGGTGGGCCGGAGGGTGGGGCTGGGCTGCGAAGACTGGATCAAAGAGGCAGTCTGTAACTGGCTGAGTAGGTGGGGATGTGAGAGGCCATTGAGGTCAAAGAGAAGGTGAGAGGCTGCAGTGGTGGCAGCAAGACCTGTGAGAAAGGTTGACACTGGTAGATAGAAAGGGACCTGAGGTGGGGGACGGGAGCCGGAGAGAGAGAGACACAGAGAGAGATGGAAGGCGTTTGGCGGGGGGGGGGGGGGGGGGCTGGTGAGCTCCGGCGGGCAGATCGGCCTGGAACGGTGGCGGGGCACAGAGACAATGGACCGCAGCCGTCTGGTTAGCGGTGTTGTGTCCTTGATAATGGAGAAGGGAGAGTCTGGAACATGGTCTGAAAACACCTCAGAATCCGAGGCAGTGAGATCAATCTCCCTAGTAAATGAAGTAAAGAAGCTAACTTAAGTAAACTGTGTAGAACTACAATAAATCGAGGCAATTTCAGTGTCTTGTATGTGAAGCAAAACAGAGGATGAATATAATTATTGTCAGCCGAGCACCGATCATCATGTCATCGGCATACAAATAATACCCTCGATATTTATTGAAAATTCGCATCATGTTCATCACCATGCGCTTCACCAAAATGCGAAGTTCATCAAACTTCTTTCATCTATAGACTAATAAACTCTTCATGCTTTTCCACATTGTGGTGGGAGGACAACAACATATCATTGAGTGTCTCCAAGTTTACTTCAGCATGATAGTTAATATATAAATATCTGATCATAAAAGCATTTGCACCGCAATTGTGGCATTGTCAAAAAAATTATCCACCCTTGTCTTAAGTATTTTGTTTTGTCAATGTTAGGATATTTTCCTGAAAATGTGCTATTTCCGTCAGGCCTGTCGGGAGTTTTGTTATGCTTCAGCTAATTAATCCACAGAAAATGGCTGGATGCAGTGTTTTCTAACGGCGGTCAGTGTTTTAAACATCAAACGGGGTTATCAATGACAGAATATGTGAATGACAGATGCCAGGGCTGCTCCGTGGTTGAAGCGAAAAAATTAAGGGCTATTAACAAACATTTTACGGCTAAGAGATTCACAGAAATGTATCACAACAGTACAAACCTGACAGAGTTCAGCCTGACGTTTGAATCACTCTACGGAGGTTTGTAATGCTAGGTGTATGTTTTATAACGATAACCAGCTCATTACGATTTGGCTTGACTGACTCGTCAAATGTGAGAGGCATATCCAATGTTAATATTGTATAATCGTAAAGAATTCAGAAGGCCTTATTTTAGATTTACCTAGAGTGTTGTTGTTTCATCCATACAGTTTTTAAATATGTTAGCTGGTAATTTAGCAAATCCAAAATAACCTGGCTAGAATTTTGGGAGAATGTAGCAATGATAGTGAAAATGAATTGTATCAGTTAGCCGTACATTCAAAAGCATGGGAATGCAGGGTGGGTGGAGGGGGTGGTCCAAATCTGTGCTTATTTTTGTGAAATGCTTAGCACTTTCCCTAGACTTTGAATGCACTGCTAGTGTGTACTCAGGGGTCTCCAACCCTTTCTAGCATGAAAGCTACATTTAAAAAATTAAACGTTACGAGCTACACATTTCTTTCTAGCTTTCAAATAGGCACATACATCTCCTCTCCCCTGCAACTCTTCCCTGGGTCCTTAGTGTACAAGAGAACGTAGTGCACTGTTTTTTGTTAATATACCTCATAAAATAATGGTAAATAAACAATGCTAAGGGTGGTGCTATAAAATCTGTGGTTTCCCCCCCTAAAAAAGTATGTTTATATTTTCCCATAACATGTTTTCACCATTTTATTTGGTTCAGAATCTATAATGGAAAGGGGAGACTCTCAAGATAGTGTTCTTCTCTGTTTTGCTCTATGACCACCGGAAGTGTCACAGGACTCATCTGAAATCGGTAACGCTGATGTAGCGTTCAAACCGTTTAAGCCACTATGGAAAGGGGAGACTCTCACGAACGCAATGGTGTTCTCTGTTTTGCTCTACTGGACTCGTCTGAAGATAAACCATACAAACAAATGGAAGTATGGAGGTAGTTTTGTGCCAAGAAAAATAAGGGGTTAAATAAACTCAGCAAAACAATAAACTTCCCTTTTTCAGGACCCTGTCTTTCAAAGATAATTCGTTAAATTACAAATAACTTCACAGATCTTCATTTTAAAGGGTTTAAACAATGTTTCCCATGCTTGTTCAATGAACAATTAATGAACATGCACCTGTGGAATGGTCGTTAAGACACTAAGAGCTTATAGACGGTAGGCAATTAAGGTCACAGTTGTGAAAACTTAGGACAATAAAGAGGCCTTTCTACTGACTCTGAAAAACACCAAACGAAAGATGCCCAGGGTCCCTGCTCATCTGCGTGAACGTGCCTTAGGCATGCTGCAAGGAGGCATGACGACTGCAGATGTGGCCAAGGCAATAAATTGCAATGTCCATACTGTGAGACGTCTAAGACAGCGCTACAGGGAGACAGGACGGACAGCTGATCGTCCTCGCAGTGGCAGACCACGTGTAACAACACCTGCACAGGATCGGTACATCTGAACAGCACACCTGCGGGACAGGTACAGGATGGCAACAACAACTGCCCGAGTTACACCAGGAACACACAATCCCTCCATCAGTGCTCAGACTGTCCGCAATAGGCTGAGCGAGGCTGGACTGAGGGCTTGTAGGCCTGTTGTAAGGCAGGTCCTCACCA
The DNA here is from genome assembly GCF_901001165.1 of Salmo trutta. Classification (NCBI taxonomy): domain Eukaryota; kingdom Metazoa; phylum Chordata; class Actinopteri; order Salmoniformes; family Salmonidae; genus Salmo; species Salmo trutta. The sequence continues at coordinate 5,233,493 of NC_042960.1, forward strand.
GACATCACCGGCAACAACGTCGCCTATGGGCACAATCCCACTGTCGCTGGACCAGACAGGACTGGCAAAAAGTGCTCTTCACTGACGAGTCGCGGTTTTGTCTCACCAGGGGTGATGGTCGGATTCGCGTTTATCGACAAAGGAATGAGCTTTACACTGATGTCTGTCCTCTGGAGCGGGATCAATTTGGAGGTGGAGGGTCCGTCATGGTCTGGGGCGGTGTGTCACAGCATCATTGGACTGAGCTTGTTGTCATTGCAGGCAATCTCAACACTGTGCATTACAGGGAAGACATCCTCCTCCCTCATGTGGTACCCTTCCTGCTGGCTCATCCTGAATGACCCTCCAGCATGACAATGCCACCAGCCATACTGCTCGTTCTGTACGTAATTTCCTGCAAGACAGGAATGTTAGTGTTCTGCCATGGCCAGTGAAGAGCCCGGATCTCAATCCCATTGAGCACGTCTGGGACCTGTTGGATCGGAGGTTGAGGGCTAGGGCCATTCCCCTCAGAAATGTCCGGGAACTTGCAGGTGCCTTGGTGGAAGAGTGGGGTAACATCTCACAGCCGGAATTGACAAATCTGGTGCAGTCCATGAGGAGGAGATGCACTGCAGTACTTAATGCAGCTGGTGGCCAGATACTGACATTTTTTATTTTTATTTTGACTCCCCTTTGTTTAGGGACACATTATTCCATTTCTGTTAGTCACATGTCTGTGGAACTTGTTCAGTTTTTCTCAGTTGTTGAATCTTGTTATGTTCATACAAATATTTATACATGTTAAGTTTGCTGAAAATAAACGCAGATGACAGTGAGAGGACGTTTCTTTTTTTTCAGAGTTTATGTATTCACCCTAAAAATATATGGGGGGTTGGAAATGATGCAGACAATTACATTGATGGAAACGACAATCTGCAATATTAAAGCTGATCAACCCCCCCCCCCAAAAAAAAACACTAAAGGAATAAAATATATATATAAATAAATATATAATTATATATTTTTTTAAATGAACAATTCACTCGAAAAGCACCCTGGGAAACCCTACAGTGGTAAAACACCCCCCCCCAAAATACTGTAACACTACATGTGTAATTCCCTAACGCTGGGTAAGTGTAACAGCATCAACTCTAATAAAGTGCTAATTTAAGTCGGAATTTGAAACACCCATGGTGTTAGGGACCCAACACTCTGGGGGTGTTAGTTCATCAACATATTGAAAAATGTTAGTTTAACACCATTTCGGTGGGTCAAATAGAATTTCTAAGAAAGTATTATATTTAACACTGTGGGTGTTCAAATTCTAATCTCATTTGCTGTGTACTGGGCCAAACCGAACCAGGCCAAACCAGGCAGTACTGAGATGGCCTGGTTACGTTGCTGGAAACAGTTTGGTTCGGTATGATAAAGGTGACTTAAAAAAAACGTAAATGAGAGTTGTACTATAATTTCATAATCGTTTTATGCATGTCTTTTTTTATTTAATACATGAGGATGTTAGACAGCGCTTCAACCTAAATGAGATGAGGTGCAGGCAAATATCACAAGAGACCGGTGTCATAAGCGTCATAAGGATTGGACCAAGGCGCAGTGGGTAAAGTGCTCATCTTCTTAATTTATTAGAAATAACACTTAAACAAAAGAAACAAACAACGAAACAGTCCCATAAGGTGCACAGACTATACAGGAAATAACCACCCACAAAACACAAGTGAAACAAACCTCAACTAAATATGGCCTCCAATTAGAGACAACGACAACCAGCTGCCTCTAATTGGAGGTCCTACCAAAAACCCAACATAGAAATAGAAAACTAGATTTAAACACAGAAATAGAAAACATAGAACCTAAACCAAAAACACCAAAACAAACAAAACAAACACCTCCTGCCATGCCCTGACCAAACTACAATGACAAATAATCCCTTTTACTGGTCAGGACGTGACAACCGGAGATTAAAAATGATTAGCTTTTAAATGTAAACGAGAGTCACGCCTATTGTTCTCTCATATTATTCTGATACTTGTTTAATGTTCATCAACATTTCAGTGTCACATCATTTAGCAGGAGAGCTCATTTTCACCAACAGTCCCTGTAGTCCGTAGTTATGTGGCACCAGAAATGAGTCCGTAAGAAAGACCCTGTATTTCTTAACACCCATTAACACATACAAATGTAATAATAACATCAACAATTTTTTTTTGTCCGTGAGAGGGACACCATGTGGTGGTGTGTGTTGGCTTAACACAGTTAACACTCATGAGACAGCGATAACATTCTGACTGAACCAATGGTGAGATTTCCCTTTATCTGAATGAATTGGAACAGTTTAGCGAAGCTCCAAAAATGGTCATGCTCAATAAAACATTGTCTAGATTGAAGGTGTGGCATGTTTACTAGTGTATGACTCCAGAATCATTACATGGCCTGGGTCGTGTTCATCAGGGCACGCAACGTTTTTGGCTTATCTAAATGGCCACTGTGTTCTCCACCACAGAAGGTAGGTGTATGGCACTGGTAGCCCAGAGTTCCTGGCATTGATGGTCTCGCTGAAGACTTTCAGCTCTGCCTGGAACTTCTTGATCATCTTGCATATGGAGACCTTCCTCTGGGTACTGGCCAAGGGCCACCTGCATATGGAGAATAATCAAAGTTAGAGAAATATTGCTAGTTACAATATCATTAACATTAAAAAGCACACGTAAATAGGATATTTTGTACCTAAATATAGTATTTTGGGCCTAGATGATATTGATAATAGTTCATGAAAGATGGCAGACTCACAAAGTCACTGGATTGCTTGCTAAGGAGCCACATAGTGGACATGCCCTGTGCTGTTGTGCTGACATCGGGGAAGGTCTTCAGCATGGTGCTCTCAGTAGACTGCCCCTTAGTGGTGGGAGGTGGCTGTTGCAGGGAGATGGGGGTGTTGGGCATCCAGCCACCATAGTCATACTGTAACATGAAGAAGAATGACTGATTATTACTGACATCCAATATGGTGGTATTCTGAAATGATGATATGATAGTGGCAAGGAATTACAGCAAAAACCTTGCAACATTTTTACAAATACAGTACCAGTCTAAAGTTTTTCTTTATTTTTACTATTTTCTACATTATGGAGGCAAAGGGTAGCTACTTTGAAGAATCTCAAATATAAAATATATTTTGATTTGTTTCACACTTTTTTATTTACTACATGATTCCATATATGTTATTTCATAGTTTTGATGTCTTCACTATTATTCTACAATGTAGAAAATAGTTAAAAAAAAGAAAAAACCTTTGAATGAGTAGGTGTGTCCAAACTTTTGACTGGTACTGTATGTGAATCCATTCAATTTACTTAGTTATTAAATACTTGATAGTCGCTTCTCATGACCATTCAAACGTTTACTAGACTTCGTATATGCAAATTACACCATCGGATTATGGGTCTTGTTGAGGTTATTTTCCACTCGACTACATCATCAATCTAATACTAAGCATTGGATTCAATACCAATGTTTTTCGGAGTTGGTGTTTACCTAATCCCTCTCTTTTGTCTGGCTCCCTCTGGCCTCAAGGGAAAAAAATACTGGAAACTGATCTTGCTTTGGATAGGCAAGACCTCAAAGAGATGCTCTATGTACTCTAGGTGAGAGTGTGGAGATAGGCCATTTTGAAATGCTTGTGCTTTCTGCTAACACAAGCATTGCTCATAGGAGGGTTTTTCATACTACTTAATGGGACCCATGTCATCCAAAGGGTTGACTCAAGTTTGCCAAAAAAACACCTGGAAGACCTTGGATGAACATCAAGACTCTTGGAAGAATGTTCTATGGACAGATGAGTCAAAAGTATAACTTTTTGGATGACATGGGTCCCATTATGCCTGGCGAATACCAAACACTGCGTACATAGGGTCAAGCATGGTGGTGGTAGTGTGATGGTTTGGGGATGCTTTGCTGCCTCAGGAACTGGACGACTTGCCTTAATAGAAGGAACCATGAATTCTGCTCTGTATCAGAGAATTTTACAGGAGAATGTCAGACCATCTGTCTGTGAGCTAAAGCTGAAGAGCATCTGGGTAATGCAGCAAGACAATGATCCTAAACACACAATCAAGTCTACATGAAATACCTAAAAAGCAACACATTTGAAGTTTTGGAATGGCTTAGTCAAAGTCCAGACCTAATCCCACAATTGAGATGTTGTGTCAGGACTTGAAACGAGCAGCTCATGCTTGAAAACCCACAAATGGTCGCTGAGTTAAAACAGTTCTGCATGGAAGAGTGGGCCATAATTCCTCCAAAGCAACGAGAAACACTGATCGACAACTACAGGATGTGTTTGGTTGTAGTCATTGTAGCTAAAGGTGGCACAATCAGCAATTACTTTTTCACACAGGGGCATTAGGTGTTGGTTAACTTTGTTTATGAAACAAATCAAATAAGTATGCAGTTGTTGTGTTATTTGTTCACTCAGGTTCCCTTTATCTAATATTAGGTTTTGGTTGAAGAAGAGGCAAATACTTTTTCACTGCAATAGAGTGTTCCAAGGACTGATGGAAACCTGTCCACTCAGGGGAACATTACAAAAATGTTCTCTCTCCCTATACTTGCTAGCTGGGTAAGCCCCCATTTACAACTTGCATAAACATGCAACATGTGATAGGAACATGTGGTGCATGGATCATCCACGTTTGACCAAATCGGGGACGTATTCATTAGCAAAATGTTTCACAACGGAAAACGAAAAAAACACATTTCTTATTGGACAAATTCTGCTTGGATCGTATACGACCCTGGTGTTGCCTAGAAACACACAGGACGCATTATAATCCGAAGCGACATATTTTAATACCAAATGTACCACTAATCTAATAGTGATTCTACTGTCTTGATCTGATAACAGTTGTTAATATAGTAGCATGTGTATTGTAAACGGGACCAACAGTTTTTTTTACACTACAACAACAGGACATGATCGGTGATACATTGTGATGAAATCATCTGGGGGGCATGTTGGCACAAGTTAGATGGGTTCCAGAGAACAGGTGAAATCAGAAAAAAAGATTGGGCGTGGATAAGGAAAGAAGGGGAGATCTGGTTCTCAATATGACTAAAAGAGAGGGACGGGCAGTTTAGTTTATTAATTCGACCATTTAAAAAAACAAGCATACATGAAACTTGAAAAAGCCATACATGCACATGAATAAAATCATCGAGAATAACACACAAAGTGTGGGACTTATTTCCATTGTGGTCCTCTTGAGACAAGATGGCTAAACAAGATCGAACACAGGCAACTGACTAATTCTCATTTCAGTCAAACGTCCACTAAACCATTCAGATCACAACAACCTTCAAGTGAAGCTCAAGCTTAAAAATGAAACAATAACAAGTATATTTTTTTGTTTAAAACCAAAGAGCCTTGACTGGGTTGGCATGTCACAATTTTACATTTTAATGCCAATTAGTTGGTTCCAGGCATCCTTTGTGTCAAAAATATCTCCATGTCAATTTGTGTAAAATCGTTGTATCCATTCCTGGAACTTACATGAAAGCATTTCTATGTTGAAAAGGACATTCTTTTCATGAGTGTTTGAGTTCAGGTCTGTGCTCTATCTGCATAGATTGCTTTCAAGGTAAGGCTTTGCGTTACGCAGAAAATGCATCAAAATAGATAAGACTGAATATTTTTGCAGTGTATCTCCTGAGTCGTTTTAGATGGCTACATTGTTCTCTACAGTCTCAGAGTTCAAATAGGTGTAGGGCTTCATTACAGACAGAAATACTCCTCAGTTTCATCGGCTGGTCTCAGACAATCCCGCAAGTGAAGATGCAAGATGTGGAGGTCCTTGACTGGTGGGGTTATACGTGGTCTGCGGTTCTGAGGCCAGTTGGACGTACTGCCAAATTCTCTAAAACGACATTGGAGGCAGCTTATGGTAAAGAAATGAACATTAAATTCTCTGGCAACAGCTCTGGTGGACATTCCTGCAGTCAGTGTGCTGATTGCACGCTCCCTCAAAACTTGAGACATCTGTGGCATTGTGTTGTGTGACAAAACTGCACATTTTAGAATGGTCTTTTATTGTCCCCAGCACAAGGTGCACCTGTGTAATAGTCATGCTGTTTAATAGGCTTCTTAATATGCCACACCTGTCAGGTGGATGGATTATCTTGGTAAAGGAGAAATCACTAACAGGGATATAAACAAATTTGTGCACAAAATTTGAGAGAAAGCTTTTAGTTAAAATTGAACATTTCTGGGATCTTTTACTTCAGCTCATGAAACATGGGACCATCACTTCACATGTCGCATTTACATTTTTGTTCAGTGTATTTGCCGCCATCTTTTCGAGGTCATTGATCGAGACAGGTGGGTGTCATTCAAAGCAACTCTTGATTTCTGAGTCAGGCTCATGACATGCAGCACTTTAGGGTGGACCATCTGTGGGGTGGACACCCATCGGTCTTGACCATGGAAGTGTAGAAGACACTAGTGCCTTCCAAGTTGAGAATTAAGTATCACCTAGTAAAGGTTAGTTGAAAAATGGTGCCCTATTCAATATCCAAAGCCATGACCCTGTTCATGGGAGGATAATCAATCACATTCCAAGTTATTTCAATAGCTGAATCATAGTGTAACATGAAGAATAATAACTGACTACTGTATTAACCACTATAGTCTTGTGGATATATACACGTTTCACCATCTGCACCTTTTCTTTTTTTTATTTCACCAGGTAGGCTAGTTGAGAACAAGTTCTCATTTACAACTGTGACCTGGCCAAGATAAAACAAAGCAGTGCAACACAAACACAGAATTACACATGGAACAAACATACAGTCTATAATATCAGTTATGTCCTTGCGCGCTACTCAGTTTAAGGCGCCGGTATGTAAGGGTCAACCAGTTGAACAAAACTGCTTGGGCCACATGGACAATGAACACTGAAAGAGACAAGGATGATGATTAACTAAGACTTTATTGCATGAAATCAAAAAGCTCTTGATCAGCCAGCAAATAGAGTTAAAGTTATAATCTCTATCTTGGCTGAATGGACAGTTTTTTCCAATTGAGTGGGTTCAAGCTACACTGCTAATAAATCAGGAACGTCACATGCAGTTTCCTCTCAGCAGCAAGGCACTATGGGAAGTGATGTCTAAGTGTTGGCCATTTGGTAGTTTACTCGCAACACTCCCCTTTTAGAGGGAGGCAGGTATCTGAAAGAAGTTATCCTTAAAGTCACCTGTCTCTATGGGAACCATACACCACACCTCCTGCTGGTTAGCTGAAAAATGGAAGGCCACATAATGAGTCTAGGTGAAGCAAATACAGTAGATTCCTGTTTTGCATGCAAGGTTAGGTTTTGCCAATAACAGGAAGGGGCCCGAGGCACAAACTTTCAGTTATACAAGGGTGAAGAACCCAACTAAAGACTTAGATAAAAAGGATCAGCTAGTGGCATTCACAACACAGAAGTAGAAACATTTAACTTCTCATCTTGGCTGCATGTGGCTATTAAAAATAAAACGTGGACTGAACCGCAATAGACTAAACTGCCTGGGTCTAATGATTAGGGCACACCATAAGATAAATGTTTTAAAACAGGTTTCAACAGAAAACATTTTTTTAAACGTTTTTTTCCCCCTTTGGTGCCTAATAAATATGACCCCGATTCATTTTACAGGGCCACACTGTTCTCCACATTGTTGGGATTCAGGTAGGTGTATGGCAAGGGCAAAGAGACATTCCTGCCTTGGATTTCAAAGTTGTATTTCTTCAGCACATCTTGAGTTTCGTGAATCAGTTCCAGAGGGGTCTTCTCACTGAAGTGATCCTGATAGCCATTTCCAAGAGCGATCTAAGTAGATAAGAGTTGACGAAATGTGAAATTCATGAACCACTGATATACTAATTATGACTACTAAGCAAACGATTCGATTTGAGATTGTCATGAAATGCTTTAACGTCATATATAGATTTTTAAATACAGTTTCTCGTATACTCACAAAGTCAGTGGACTGCGAGCTCAGAAGGTACACCGCTGCCATGCCATGGACCGTGGTATTGATGTCAGGGAAAGTCTTCAGCATTGTGCTCTCAGTACACTGCCCCTTAGTGGTGGGAGGTGGTTGTTGCAGAGCGATGGGGAAGTTGGGCATCCAGCCCCCAAAATCAAACTGGAATGACAATGGTGAAATAGATCAAACCACTGCTTTTCCAATATAATTCAACAGAAACGAACTAAAATCACATTTTGAATAACAGCGGAGGATACTGCACACAGGTCTTTCACATGTTTCAAAGTTTATTACCTGTCCATTGTTGACTGCAGCATGTTGGACAGTCACTGTGAAGATCACCATGGTGAGAAACTTGATCAGCTCTGTCACTGAACTGAAAGACTGAGGGATTCCTGCACAGAGGAGACAGTATGCCACAATGATCCGACACCGAATTGACAAATGATCCAGAATATAGTTTGAGATTGATAAGCATAAGGGAATGGACACGTTTATTATGAGAAATAATTGAAGTCTGGTCTGTCAAATTGCACCCTTTTCCCTATATAGTACAGTAGTTTTGACAAGAGAGCTGTTGCCAGTTGTGACTCAGATTGTGTCATTTAAATGAGAAAAACGTAACCTGTGCTGGTTTTGGCCAGGAACCCATGGAAAAAGATTTCCTTGATCCAGTTCTGCAGTTCAGAGTCCTTCTGGACGTCTGAGTCACAGGTGTAGTAGTGAGCAATCATTTTCTTAACAAACCTATACAAAATATCAGGCATTAGCCAAAACACTATGACAACATGGCAAAAGAGCACAAATGCATTTTAGAAAACCAGGTACTAAGATAAGTGTTTTTCCAGTTTTGTTTTGGTGAAGACATTGAGTTTACTAGCAATTCTAAATATTTTGGTATTTTTATTGATGAACATATTAACTTTCTATACGGAACATCAGCCCTAGCCGACTCAGCAAGTAGAGCTCTTGGAGTTATAGGAACAACAAAAACTCAAAGATATTGGTTATGTTACGTATTCCAAACTGCATCAGACATGCGTGTGTCCTGTTCTGGACTATTCAGCAGGAGTGTGGGCTGCTAAGAGGTATTTTAAAAACAAACATGTCCATAACAGAGCAGTACGTTACTTTTTAGGTGTCCACAAGTCTAGAGTTTAGTAAACGGATCAATGCAAAATGCAGTTGCATGAATTTATAAACGCACAAATCAAATCATTCTGCTTTATGATGTTTACAGAATTTCTTTGTGCAGATCTGGGCTTTTTTGCACCATGGAAATCTATAGGCCTGTACAAGCATTACCTGTGGACGATGTCCCACAGCCTGAGTCCATCATCCCTGTAGAAGAAGTTGGGGATTGACTCCAGACCGCGTCCAGTGATGTCCTCTGGCAAACAGAGGGAGCTGTAGGTCAATGAGGCCATCGCTTTCTGCAGGAACTCCACCATCCCTGGACCTCCTACACCGGCATTCTTCAAGATGGGTTAAAAGGATAGTTAACCTTGTTTTGGAGGTCTAGTTTAGGGCAGACAGAGCAAAAATTGTAGTGTGTCTGGGGACTCACGATGAGCATTTCTAAAATTGCAGATAAAGTAAACCCGAAGCAAACATTACATCGCAGCCCACTATCCTGGAATTTAGATTTTTACAGGCTCCCGGGCTCCACAGCATCCCGGTAATTTTTTGACATGTTCGAAAAATTCTGCATTATCTACAGTGTGAGTAGTACTAATCTAGTGTCAGCCATTAAGATACTATAAACTACCGTAAAACTTCCATTTCACAAGTTTAAAGACCAGACATGAAAATGAGTTTAGAATATTTGAGGAAATGAATGATTAAGGAGGGAAATTATAATGGACTGGAGGAAGCTAAGGGATGCAGATGAAGGATCCGGAGAAGTTGACTGTAAGGTTTGGCTTGGAATCTCAGGTAGACATCAGTCAGGCCATGGTAGATAGGAATTGCCTTCACCACAGAAGCCTGATAAGAGAACGTGAAGTGAGTCGGACCCTGGAGGGGATGTGAGCTGCAGGGGCTGAATGGTTGGCGATATAGCGGAGGTACTACAAGATGCCCATGAGTGAGACAACAGACCCAAGGAGCAACGGTGGTAATTCCCTTCAAGTAAGGAAACCGTGAGGAACCAGGCTCAGCTGGGGAGCCATTCCACTTTTGGCTGGTTGGGTACGATATGGTCAGTGAGTTGGATGGTGTCCGTGAAATGAGGCATAGACTGGAGAACTGTGCCAGAGTTAATGCAGGTTTTGAGAGATGAGAATGTTGTGGGCTGTCCTGATGTTGATGTAAGAAGAGATGTAGGAACGATAGGCTTGAGAGGACCAGCGTTCAAGGAGTTGTCTTAGATGCCATGGTAAAGGCTCCAATGTGTAAGGATTGTCCGGAGAATTAGTCAGCAGGATAGCCGGACAGGGATAGTATTTGTCTCAGATGGGAATGGAACCAGAATCTGTGATGAATAGTGGATCGGACGGAGAGACATTTTTAGATTTAGCTGCAGGAAGCAGGTTCGATGGTAGACGGCAGCCAGAACAGGTAGACTGTGGTTCTGTGGTAATAGATGGTATGGAAACATCTCCAGGCTGTCCAGTAAGAGGACAGTGTCCTTGGTGCAACGGCAGATAGGATGGAGTGGCTGGGAGATTAGGAGAAGGTTCACGGGAAAGTCGTCATGGCGTAAGGAGGGATTGGGGTTGGTAGGGGTTCTCCATATGGGGCCAAGCACCTGAATCTCTGAAATTGGAGATGGGACAGAGAATCAGCGAATGAGTTACATTGACCGGGTACATGTGCAGCTCTGAGAAGGAACTAATGGGTGACGGATGGCCAGGTTAGACGTCTTAAGAAACTCATGATAGGGAGGTAGTCAGAACAGCTCTTGTTAATGAGGTGTACCATGGAAGGTTGTCAGAATGGATGAGTATGGCCCTTTGACCATTTGTTCCTCCAGAGAGAAGCAGCTACGACAATTAGGTACAACTCGAAAGGGGCAGATGGGGCTGCAGGAAAGGTTTGGCAGGCCATGCGGCAGCAAACCAACAACCACTGTAGAAATCCCCGTAAGCAGAAAGATTGATGATACGCTTCTTGCCTGAATACTTTTGGGTGGCAATTCTGAGGGGACTGATGCGGTAGGTGGAGAATAGCGGGGAGGAAAAGGGGCCAATCAGAAATCCCTGCTTCACCTCCTTGACCAGGAGGGAGAAGACTGGCTCATCAAGAGCAGAACAGAGGTTGTAGCAGAAGTGAGGAGACCAGAACAATATTTCAGGCCGTCAAGCAAATAAATATCGGACAAAGGAGGGGTCAGGGTGAAAATCCAAGTCCACAGCCATGGCGGTGAAGTTGATGGGGGTGGTGAGGTTGGCTAACAGTCATTTATCAGTAGAAGGAGTGGGATTGAGGGCAGGATTTTAGAGTCCCACTACAGAATGTGTACGAGCTTGCATTACGAAGTGCTGCAGCCGTAGTTATTGAAATCGTTGCAGATTATGCGACCAGTGAAGAGCACAGGATGACCACGGTGGTCCTTCCTCCCACAGGACACGGCAAACACATAATATCGTCTAGCAGGAGGAAGAAGGTAGGGCGGAACAGCGAGCAGAGGCAGGGCAGATGACACTTCAGGGGCCGCTGAGCAGAAAGCGAGCATGGTGGGATGGGCAAACACAGAGGTATTTCCCTCATTAAAATGCAAATCAGTTTATAACATTTCTGACATGCGTTTTTCTGGATATTTTTGTTGTTATTCTGTCTCTCACTGTTCAAATAAACCTACCATTAAAATTATAGACTGATCCTTTCTTTGTCAGTGGGCAAACGTACAAAATCAGCAGGGGATCAAATACTTTTTCCCCCCACTGTATTTCCTTTAGGCCTGTCAGGAGTTTTTTTATGCGTCAGCTAATTCAGTGTTTTCTAACGGCGATCAGTGTTTTCAACATCAAACGGGTTATCGATTACAGAACATGTGAATGACAGATTTCTGGGCTGCTCCGTGGTTCAAGCAAAAAAAACAGGCTATTAATTACATGTTTATGGCTGAGAGGTTCACATAAATGTGTCACAATAATGTAAACCTGAAAGAGTTTAGCCCGATGATAGAATCACTCTACTGAGGTATGTGTTGCTAGGTGTTCATCTCATAACGATAACCAGCTCATTACGATTTGGCTTGACTGATTCGTCAAATGTGAGAGGTTCCCCAATGTTAAGATTGTATAATCGTATAGTCTTCAGAAGGCCTTATTTGAGATTTACCTAGTGTTGTTTCATCCATACAGTTTTTAACCTCTACAGGCTCCGTGTCCCCACTGTACCTTGTCACACCACCCTGGATTACTGAGCTCTGCCTGCCCCTGTTCTAGTAATAAACTTTTGTTACTTCTTCACTGTCTGCATCTGGGTCTTCCCTAAAACATGATAAGCGCTTGATGGTTTTTGACTGGTACTGTATATTTTCTGAGCTTTCTTAAATATCCTAGATATAGGACAGACAGTTAAAACTTTTATTCATTATGATTTGTCAATGCGTTTCTATGGGCTATAGTAAAGGCCAAATTCAATATTTTATCAAATAATTTGTACATATTTTGTGGGATACCTAAAGTGGTCCTACAATTCTACCACGTAAGCCTACTTTGCATTTAACATTTAATTAAGAAGGTTTATGGGAAAGTATTTGTCAACCCACAATACGGTTATCACATCAACTGGCTACACACAGACGAAGTGATAGACAAACGCACGCATCACACAAACAGACGGAGGCAATATTGCTGGAAATTAACTGGCAGATATTGTTTTAGGTTTCGCTTTTTAAGGCAATAGTGGCGACCCAGCGGTGGGATAATGTTGCATTGATTAGTTGGTGTCTAATACTGAGATTTGTTGATGAATAGTTTGGCGAGCTACTCATGTGGTCTGCGAGCTACTGGTATCTCGCGATCGACCTGTAGGAGACCCCTGTACTAACTGATACAATCAGTTTCCGCTAGCATTTTGACATTCCATAAGTATTAGCGTATTATAGAACATTATAAGAATGGAATAGGCAGTACCTCTGTGATCACCCCCTTCTCTGATATGAGGGCCTGTCTAGCCAGAGTGTTGATCTGCAGAGTGTAGCGGAAGTGAGAGATCAGGAGCTGTGGAGAAAGATGGAACGATCGTACATGAAATTCACACCTAAAAATGCTATGTATTGTACTGTACTACAAACAACCTACTGCTTCTTTCAATTACAAAAAATACATACAATGAATACATTTATTTCCAAATACTTCAGGTTCTCTTAATCATGTTAAAAGTATTGAGTTAATAGGAAAATGAGAACTCACACAACTGTAGTGTTATAACAGTTGAAAACAAACAGTGTCTGCATGCACAGCAGCAGGTATGTACCTTGTAGATGGGATGCACCATTGGTAGGTTGCGCAGTGTCGACACGGCAAACACCTCAGCCAGCAGGTGAGTCCTCAGCAGGTGAAAGTTCAGCTCGTGTTCGGCGAAGTCGGAGTTCCTCACAAAGATCTTGGCCAGGAGCCAGTCATACTCAGAGTCAGTAGGAAGGAAGATGGGGTTGTCTTCTCCAGGCTCCTGCTTCAGCTGTGAAAGGAAACGCAAAACACAAATCATAACTTGTTTCATTAATTGAGAATGTGTATATTATTACTATAATTAATTTAAAGACAGAGTACCAGTCAAAAGTTTGAACACACCTACTCATTACATTTACATTTACATTTAAGTCATTTAGCAGACGCTCTTATCCAGAGCGACTTACAAATTGGTGCATTCACCTTAAGATATCCAGTGGAACAACCACTTTACAATAGTGCATCTAAATCATTCAAGGGTTTTATTTATTTTACTATTTTCTACATTGTAGAATTGTCACGCCCTGACCAGGGGAACTCTGCTATTTTGGTCAGGGTGTGGTATTTCTATGGTTTATTTTCTATGTTTTGTTATAGCCTTTCTTTGTGGTTTATTTCTATGTTGGGCTCGGGGGTGATTTCCAATCAGACAGCTGTCGCTAGTTATGTCTGATTGGGAATCACATTTAAGTTCCTTTCCCCCCCGATGTTTGTGGGTTGTTGTCTCTTTTTGTTTGAGCAGTAGCGATACGTTTATTCTCTGTTTTGACCGTGTTATTTCAGTCTGAAATAAATAACATGTGTTCGCTCCCAGCTGCGCCTTGGTCCACTTCTTCCTTCATGCACGACGATCGTTACAGAACAACCCACCGAACCAGGACCAAGCAGCGGGAGGATAAGGAGCGCGAGAGATGGGCTCGCGAGGGGAAGGAGTTCTGGACCTGGGAGGAGATCATGTCGGGGAAAGGACACTGGCGGAAGGATTCCCAGGTCGAGGAGGTGATGCCAGCCGGTGGAAGGAGTCGCAGGCGGCGGTCGAGGAGGCCCGGAAGACACCCTCAAGAAAATTTTTTGGGGGGGCTAATGGGGTGGTCCGGAAGGGCAGAGGAAGAGCCCAGACCACTGCTCTCGTGGGGGATAACGGCGAAGGAGGAGGCAGAGATGTGGCAGGTCCTGTAGGACCTGCGTAGGGACAGCGTGGAGGAAGAGCCTTGGGTGGCAGAGGTGCGCACGGTATCGCCAGTGCGCCTGCACAGCCCAGTGCGCTCTGTGCCAGCGCCCCACATTTGCCGGGCTAGGGGGAGTGTTCAGCGAGGACGTGTTGTGCCGGCTCAGCGCTCCTGGCCTCCGGTGCCCCTTCTCGGTCCGATGTATCCTGCGCCGAGGACGCGCACTGTGTCTCCGGTACGGCTGCACAGCCCAGTGCGTTCTGTGCCAGCGCTCCACACTTGCCAGGCTAAGGTGGGCGTTGAGCCAGAACGGGTGATGTCAGCTGTGCACTCCAGACCTCCAGTGCGCCTCCTCGGTCCAGGATATCCGGCGCCGCTTATGCGCACTGTGTCGCCGGTGTGCGGTCACGGTCCAGCACGTCCTGTGCCAGCACCTCGCCCTTGCCGGGCGAATGTGGTGCGTGTCCACAGTCCAGTCCGGCCCATCCCTGCTCCCCGCACCAAGCCAGTGGTGCGTGTCCCCAGTCCTGTCCGGCCCATCCCTGCTCCCCGCACCAAGTTAGTGGTGCGTGTCCACAGTCCTGTCCGGCCCATTCCTGCTCCCCGCACCAAGCCAGTGGTGCGTGTCCCCAGTCCTGTCCGGCCCGTCCCTGCTCCCCGCACCAGGTTGGTGGTGCGTGTCCACAGTCCTGTCCGGCCCATCCCTGCTCCCCGCACCAAGCCAGTGGTGCGTGTCCCCAGTCCAGTCCGGCCCGTCCCTGCTCCCCGCACCAAGCCAGTGGTGCGTGTCCCCAGTCCAGTCCGGCCCGTCCCTGCTCCCCGCACCAGGTTAGTGGTGCGTGTCCACAGTCCTGTCCGGCCCATCCCGGCTCCCCGCACCAAGCCGGTGGTGCGTGTCCCCAGTCCAGTCCGGCCCGTCCCTGCTCCCCGCACCAGGTTGGTGGTGCGTGTCCCCAGGCCAGTCCGGCCCGTCCCTGCTCCCCGCACCAGGTTGGTGGTGCGTGTCCCCGGTCCTGTCCGGCCCGTCCCTGTTCCCCGCACCAGGCCCACGGCGCGTGTCCACAGTCCGGCACGGCCTGTGTCCGGTCCACCGGTGACCAGTCCTGTTCCGGTCGGCGGCTCCGCTCCGGAGCCTGAGCATGCCGCTCCACCGTGGTCCAGTCCGGGCCAGAGGGGTAGGGCTAGGGTGGAGGCAGGGGGAGAAACACGCCCGGGGCCAGAGCCTCCACCGAGGGTGAGGCGCCCACCCGGGTCCCCCCCCTAATAGACTTTAGGTTGGTGCGCCGGGAGTACGCACCGTTGGAGGGGGGGTACTGTCACGCCCTGACCAGGGGAACTCTGCTATTTTGGTCAGGGTGTGGTATTTCTATGGTTTATTTTCTATGTTTTGTTATAGCCTTTCTTTGTGGTTTATTTCTATGTTGGGCTCGGGGGTGATTTCCAATCAGACAGCTGTCGCTAGTTATGTCTGATTGAGAATCACATTTAAGTTCCTTTCCCCCCACGATGTTTGTGGGTTGTTGTCTCTTTTTGTTTGAGCAGTAGCGATACGTTTATTCTCTGTTTTGACCGTGTTATTTCAGTCTGAAATAAATAACATGTGTTCGCTCCCAGCTGCGCCTTGGTCCACTTCTTCCTTCATGCACGACGATCGTTACAAGAATAGTAGTGAAGACATCGAAACTATAAAATAACACATATGGAATCATGTTATAATGGGAATTTAAATTTTTGTGCTTTTCTTATAACTCATTTCTGTGTTCTATTCATGTGCTGTTCTATAAACCAATTTCTGTGTTCATGCAATTGGCTGACTGTACAAATCCTCACTCTCAGCAGCTGCAATTTGCCCAGACCGTGTTTTGAGAACGAACTAGAGATATCCGTTTCAAGGTCTCAGCTTAGAGAGAAAGAAGCCTCGTGAGGCATTGGTCTGTCACATGTTATGAACCAGTATTGGTCTGTCACATGAATTAAACAAAATGGTAATGATTAATTAATTATGCTAAATCATGCAAATATAACTTGTCTGTGTATTGCCGTATATACATGTAAGACAACTGCTAGGTCTGCCCAGGCAGACGTCCTGATTGACATATGTACTATGATGCATTGAGTTGGTTGGAACCTCTCCAGCTCGCTGACTAATAATGATTCATTTAATATTGATTTCGAGTGTCCCTGTGAAAGAATTTCCACAACAATGTAGTAACCAAAACAGTGTGAAACAAATCAAAATATATTTCAGATTCTTCAAAGTAGCCATTGTCTCCTCAGACAAAGGAAATCTGTCCTTTGAGGAGTCAATTTTAGATTTTTGGTGCCAACCGCCGTGTCTTTATGAGACGCAGAGTAGGTGAACGAATGATCTCCGCATGTGTGGTTCCCACTGTGAAGCATGGAGGAGGTGTGGGGGTGCTTTGCTGGTGACATTGTCAGTGATTTATTTAAAATTCTAGGCACACTTAACCAGCATGGCTACTACAGCATTCTGCAGCCATCCCATCAGGTTTGCGCTTAGTGGGACTATCATTTGTTTTTCAACAGGACAATGACCCAACACATCTCCAGGCTGTGTAAGGGCGATTTGACCAAGAAGGAGTGTGATGGAGTGCTGCATCAGATGACCTAAAGGAAAAGCAGCTAACATGTGCTCAGCATATGGGAACTCCTTCAAGACTGATGGAAAAGCATTCCAGGTGTAGCTGGTTGAGAGAATGCCAAGAGTGTGCAAAGCTGTCATCAAGGCAAAGGTTAGCTACTTTGAAGAATCTAAAATCTAAAATATATTTTAATTTGTTGGTTATTAAATAATTCCATATGTGTAATTTCATAGTTTTGATGTCTTCACTATTACTCTACAATGTAGAAAATAGTAAAATTACAGAAAACCCCTTGAATGAGTAGGTGTGTCAAGTTTTGACTGGTACTGTATATTTTATCTGTTTCGTTTGTTATAAGTGAGTCATCATATCCCCACTAGAAACTGTGTGTATGCATGGTGTAAAGGAAAGATAGCACATGCTCAAGTCAAGTTCACTTTTTATAACTTCCAACTTTTGCTTGAAAACGGGCGGACACATGTTTTGGGGTACATTTTGTACATACTCACCGTTTATAAATGCAGCCCCAGTTCTTCTCTATGGCCAAAGGGACCCAAAGAAAGAGAGGCATTTGTTGAACACCAGCTCAAACATAACGTGCTTTGTATTGGATTGATGACAAAAAGGCCCACTTAACCAGCATGGCTACCACAACATTCTGCAGTGATATGCCATCCCATCTGGTTTGTGCTTATTGGGACTATGACCCAAAACATGGCCCAAACACACCTCCAGGCTGTGTAAGGGCTATATGACCAAGGCGGCGAGTGATGGAGGGCTGCATCAAATGACCTGGCCTCCACAATCACCCAACCTCAACCAATTGAGATGGTTTGGGATGAGTTGGACCTCAGAGTGAAGGAAAAGCAGCCAACAAGTGCTCAGCATATGTGGGAACTCCTTCAAGACAGTTGGAAAAGCATTCCTCATGAAGCTGGTTGAGAGGATGCCAAGAGTGTGCAAAGCTGTCATTAAGGCAAAGGGTGGCTACTTTGAAAAATCTAAAATATATAGTATTTTCATTTGTATTTTGACACTTTTTTGGTTACTATATGATTCCATATGTGTAATTTCATAGTTTTGATGTCTTCTCTGTCATTCTACAATGTATAAAATAGTACAAATATAGAAAATACCCTTGAATAAGTAGGTGTCCAAACTTTTTACTGGTACTGGACATAAGTTTAATTGTTTACTGAAAACTTTGTTTTGAGTGTTGTCTGTATGGTACATAAGGTCATATGATATAACATTAACCAAATTCTTAACGCTTTAGTTTTAGGCTAACAGTATATGCTGTTAGGTAATTTCTGGGCAATATTTCTGTCCATTTAGGGGACCCCTTATGGTTCAAGAGCATCCCCAGTGGCAAATGTTCTGTTGAGCTTCTTCAATGTGGAGTTCAGAACTCTGCATTTTTCTCTCATGTGAGATGTACCTGGATTGCGATGGGCATGAGCTTATCTTCTGGAGTCATGTAGAGCAAGCAGAGCGGAGCAGCCAAGAAGTGCCGTTTCCTGTTGATCACGTTTGCAGTCACTCCATGCAGGTGCTTGTAGTCAACCAGGAAGATGTTGCCTTTCTGTTTAGGTTAGGACATGAATGAGTTAGGAAGACGTCAACACCATACCAAAGAATACACACAACTTACTCAGGAAGAAACCAAAAGAGCAATAACAGAACGATGAGTGACAGCAGACAGACTTTTGACAGACCTGAAATTCCGATTCAAGGCTTTTTCCAAAAAGGGAAGCCTTCACCATGTCTTCTGTGACGGGGAAGTTCTCTGGAAGCTTGGAGCAGCGATGGATCATCATGGGGTTGAGGCCGTTCAGAAGCTGGTACCCGAAAAACTCATCCTTCTTCCAGTTCTTTTCAACATAGTCTAATAGATAACAAAAGTATCAAATAATAATGAGATGCTAATGGTTCCAGTAAACCATTTGAATCCATGACTTATTCAAGACAGACATCACTGACCAGGCCTTACCATAAACATCAGTCTTGCGGCTATTGAAGACGTGACTGAGTTCACCTAGGCTCTTCCATTGCTCCTTGTTGGTGGACAGTCCTGCTAGATTCAACTGCACCAATCTGCCGGGTCAGAGAAGGAAATTAACTTCAACATGCAAAAGATTTCGTTGGATGGTGCAGTTGGTTAGAGAATGGTTTTAACACCACCAGAGTGTCCCCCAGGTGTCTGTGTTGGGTCCCTTACTCTTCATCCTCCCCCTTGGGTGGTTGATTCATGCACAGGCCACATATTGAATATGTGTCAATCGCGATTTGATAAATGTCTGCTCTATAGTCCTGTGTGTCCAGTTGGTAGACCATGGTTACAATGATAGTGGGTTTGATTACTGCTGGGGCCACCAATATGAAAAATGCATGCACGCACTTTAAATTGCTTTGGCTTAAAGTGTCTGCTATATGGAATATATTAATGTATTATATTTATATACAAAATAAACATACCATATACATAACATATCAAACTTTATTTGTCACATGCGCCGAATACAACAAGTGCAGACCTTACCGTGAAATTCTTACAAACCCTTAACCAACAGTGCATTTCAAGAAGAGTTAAGTAAATATTTACCAAATAAACGAAATAAAAAAATAAGTAACACAATAACATAACAATAACGAGGCTATAAACCGGGGTTATCGGTACCGGGTGTGGCAGACCAGGGGGTTGGGTCAAAACGTTTACACAGATCAGACACGGACAGACTAGGATTAGCTCAGTTTCAAAGGTGTTTATTAAACTAATAGTTCAAAAGAGAAGTATTGGTCTCCCTATTATTGGATATTTGCAGGAACTGGAACACGTTGTCGTACATGTCGATCCAGAGCATCCCAAATATGTTCAATGGGTGATATGTCTGGTGAGTATGCAGGCCATGGAGGAACTAGGACATTTTCAGCTTCCTGGAATTGTGTACAAATCCTTGCGACATGGGGCTATGCATGATCATACTGAAAAATGAGGTGATAGCGGCGGATAAATGGCACGACAATGGGACTCAGGCTCTCGTCACTGCATTCAAATTGGCATCTATAAAATGCAATTGTGTTTGTTGTTCGTAGCTTATGCCTGCTCATACCATAACCCCACCTAAAATGACGTTGGAGGCGGCTTATGGTAGAGAAATTAACATTAAATTCTCTGGCAACAGCTCTGGTGGACATTCTTGCAGTCAGCATGCCAATTGCACGCTCCCTCAAAACTTCAGACATCTGTGGCATTGTGTGTTGCACATTTTAGAGTGGCCTTTTATTGTCCTCAGCACAAGGTGCACCTGTGTAATGATCATGCTGTTTAATCAGCTTATTGATATGTCACAACTATCAGGTGGATGGATGATCTTGGAAAAAGAGAAATGCTCACTAAGAGGGATGTAAACACATTTCTGAACAAAATCTGAGAGAAATAAGCTTTTTTGGGCATATGGAACATTTCTGGAATCTTTTATTTCAGCTCATGAAACATGGAACCAACACTTTACATGTTGTGTTGATATTTTTGGTCAGTGTATATAACCTATATAACATTTCTGCTAAATGTCTTAATGGCTTGTTAGTTATACAATTTTAGATATGATTTGAGGAGCTAAAAATATAAATCATTTAGGCAAACCTAGCCTGAGGTGTCATTCTTGGCATCGTTGCCATATTCCACGCTTCACAATCCTGGCGGCCAAATTCTCCTCTTCTCAGAATCTTGCAATTACCTGAACAGGTCTAGGAGAATCATATCTCATTGAAAAGGAAATCTTTTCACAGGTATGTTGGGGACATGCCAACATAGATTATGACAGATCGAATACATTTCCTGGTGTTGCCTCATGGTTCTCAACCTGGGGTCCATGTACCCCTGGGGGTTCTTGGCCTGTACTTGGGAAGATTCATAAGAAAATATGCCTAAAGGTGAAATTCACACAAAGGGGGTACTTCAGGTGTTATCCATAAAGAGCTAAATGTGATTGGAGTACAGTAAGCAAAAGAAGGTTGAGAACCAGTGCTCTAACTTACGCTTTGGCTGCTGTGAACTTGAACTCCAAGTCCTTGGTGAAAGAGAAGCGGACCTCAGCAGGGAGTTCAGAAGTGCTGGCAACTTTCATTATTTGGGGTAGACCCTCTGCATATATACTCCAGCTGAAGGGAATAGACATGGTAAATCAAGACGGGATACACAGCCTGTCGTTCACTATTACACAATTATTTTTTCCAAACTACTTGACAAAAATTACACACAATATCAAATTGGAATTCTGAAACACATAATTGATTATTTTGTTTAACACCCAGACCTGGGTTGATTATTTTTTTTAAGTGCAAACCCCGCCCACCTGCTACTCCAGGCAGGCTAAACTAAGTGCTCAAAGTATTTGAAAGATTTTCAATGGTATTTGAACCCAGGCCTAAACCATGCAAAAAGGGAGGTGGCTTATATAAAAATGATGTCGTTAAGCAGACACACTTATCCAAGCAATTAGGGTTAAGTGCCTTTCAAACAGATTTTTCAAAAACTCAGCTCAGGGATACAAACCAGCAACCTTTTGATTACTGGCTTAGCGCTCTTAACAACTTGGCCACCCGCTGCTTTTATTACAATTGCACATCAATTTATCTGTGTGTAAGAGTTATGTTTTTATTTGGATGTTGTTTAAAGTTGTTACTGTATCTTTACAAATTAGTAATGTTTCCATAAAGCTCACCGGTACACCTCATGGCGACTCTGCAGCTCCTTCTTTCTCTCCTCTATGGCCTCTGGGCAGGTCTCATTGAATATTAGCTTACCTTATATACAAAAGACCAGAAATGTTGATCATTTTCATGTTTTTATGGATTGGTCAACATCTTAAGAAATCCACTGTACACACTACTGTTCAAGAGTTTGGGGTCACTTAGAAATGTCCTTGTTTTCCATGAAAACATACATGAAATTAGTTGCAAAATGAATAGTAAATATAGTCAAGACGTTGACAAGGTTATAAATAATGACTTTTTTGATTGAAAAAATAATTGTCCTTCAAACTTTGCTTTTGTCAAAGAATCTGCCATTTGCAGCAATTACAGCCTTGCAGACCTTTGGCATTCTAGTTGTCAATTTGTTGAGGTTATCTGAAGAAATTTCACGCCATGCTTCCTGAAGCACCTCCCACAAGTTGGATTGGCACTTAGGTACCATACGGTTAAGCTGCTCCCACAACAGCTCAATAGGGTGAGGTCCGGTGACTGTGCTGGACACTCCATTATAGACAGAATACCAGCTGACTGCTTCTTCCCTAAATAGTTATTGCATAGTTTGGAGCTGTGCTTTGGGTCATTGTCCTGTTGCAGGAGGAAATTGGCTCCAATTAAGCACCGTCCACAGGATATGGCATGGCGTTGCAAAATGGAGTGATAGCCTTCCTTCTTAAAGATCCCTTTTACACTGTATAAATCTCCCACTTTACCAACACCAAAGCACCCCCAGACAATCACATTGCCTCCATGATGCTTGACAGAAGGCGTCAAGCACTCCTCCAGCATTTTCTCTGCATCTCACGAATGTTCTTCTTTGTGATCCGAACACCTCAAACTTAGATTTGTCTGTCCATTACACCTTTTTCCAATCTTCCTCTGTCCATTATCTGTGTTCTTTTGCCCATCTTAATATTTTATTTTTATTGGCCAGTCTGAGATATGGCTTTTCTTTGCAACTCTGCCTAGAAGACCAGCATCACGGAGTCGCCTCTTCACTGTTGACGTTGAGACTGGTGTTTTGCGGGTACTAATTAATGAAGCTGCCAGTTGAGGACTTGTGAGGCGTCTGTTTCTCAAACTAGACACTAATGTACTTGTCCTTTTGCTCAGTTGTGCACCGGGGCCTCCCATTCTTTCTATTCTGGTTAGAGCCAGTTTGCACTGTTCTGTGAAGGGAGTAGTTCACAGCGTTGTACGAGATCTTCAGTTTCTTGGCAATTTCTCGCATGGAATAGCCTTCATGTTTTAGTAGAAAGTCTTTGTTTCTGGGCATTTTGAGCCTGTAATCGAACCCACAAATGCTGATGCTCCAGATTCTCAACTAGTCAAAAGAAGGACAGTTTTATTGCTTCTTTAATCAGAACAACAGTTTTCAGCTGTGCTAACATAATTGCAAAAGGGTTTTCTAATGATCAAGTAGCCTTTTAAAATTATAAACTTGGATTAGCTAACGCAACGTGCCATTGGAACACAGCAGTAATGGTTGCTGATAATGGGCCTCTGTAGATACTCCATTAAAAATCAGCCGTTTCCAGCTACAATAGTCATTTACAACATTAATAATGTCTACACTGTATTTCTGATCAATTTGATGTTATTTTAAATGGACAATTGTTTTTCTTTTCTTTCAAAAACAAGGACATTTCTAAGTGACCCCAAGCTTTTGAACGGTAGTGTATATCGACCATTCTTCCATATGGCCCCTTTCATACACAATTCAAAATAAACTATGACTACCCAGACTATTTGCAATGAACCCCTCTTTATTCTTATTAGTACATTCACATATGCTGCTGATATTCTCTGGTCATTACCTATGCACTTTACACCTACCCTTCAAGTACATACAGTTAAAGTCAGAAGTTTACATACACTTAGGTTGGAGTCATTAAAACTCGTTTTTCAACCACTCCACAAATTTCTTACTAACAAACTACAGTTTTGGCAAGTCGGTTACGACATCTACTCTGTGCATGACACAAGTCATTTATCCAACAACTGTTTACAGACAGATTATTTCACTTAAAATTCACTGTATGACAATTCCAGTGGGTCAGAAGTTTACATACACTAAGTTGACTGTGCCTTTAAACAGCTTGGAAAATTCCAGAACATTATGTCATGGCTTTAGAAGCTTCTGATAGGCCAATTGACATCATTTGAGTCAATTGGTGGTGTACCTGTGGATGTATTTCAAGGCCTACCTTCAAACTCAGTGCCTCTTTGCTTGACATCATGGGAAAATCAAAAGAAATCAGCCAAAACCTCAGAATTTTCTTTTGACCTCCACAAGTCTGGTTCATCCTTGAGAGAAATTTCCAAACACCTGAAGGTACCACATTCATCTGTACAAACAATAGTACGCAACTATAAACACCATGGGACCACCTAGCCATCATACCGCTCAGGAAGGAGACGCTTTCTGTCTCCTAGAGATGAACATACTTTGGTGCGAAAAGTGCAAACCAATCCCAGAGCAACAGCAAAGGACCTTGTGAAGATGCTGGGGGAAACAGGTACAAAAGTATCTATATCCACAGTAAAACGAGTCCTATGTCGACATAACTTGAAAGGCCGCTCAGCAAGGAAGAAGCCACTGCTCCAAAACCGCCATAAAAAAGCCAGACTATGGTTTGCAAATGCACATGGGAACAAAGATCGTACTTTATGGAGAAATGTCCTCTGGTCTGATGAAACAAAACTAGAACTGTTTGGCCATAATGACTATCGTTATGTTTGGAGGAAAAAGGGAGATGCTTGCAAGCAGAAGAACACCATCCCAACCGTGAAGCACAGGGTGGCACCATAATGTTTTGGGGGTGCTTTGCTGCAGGAGGTACTTGTGCACTTCACAAAATAGATGGCATCATGAGAGAGGAAAATTATGTGGATATATTGAAGCAACATCTCAAGACATCAGTCAGGAAGTTAAAGCTTGGTCGCAAATGGGTCTTCCAAATGGACAATGACCCCAAGCATACTTCCAAAGTTGTGGCAAAATAGCTTAAGGACAACAAGTCAAAATGTTGGAGTGGCTATCACAAATCCTTGACCTCAATCCCATAGAATATTCATGGGCAGAACTGAAAAAGCATGTTCAAGCAAGGAGGCCTAGAAACCTTACTCGGTTACATCAGCTCTGTCAGAAGGAATGGGCCAACATTCACTCAACTTATTGTGGGAAGCTTGTGGAAGGCTACCCGAAACATTTGACCCAAGTTAAACAATTTAAAGGCAATGCTACCAAATACTAATTGAGTGTACGTAAACTTCTGACCCACTGGGAATGTGTTGAAAGAAATACAAAGCTGAAATAAATCATTCTCTCTACTATTATTCTGACATTTCACATTCTTAAAATAAAGTGGTGATCCTAACTGACCTAAGACAGGGAACTTTTACTAGGATTAAATGTCAGGAATTGTGAAAAACTGAGTTTAAATGTATTTGGCTAATGTGCATGTAAACTTCCAACTTCAACTGTCTCGACTAACCTGTACCTCTGCACATTGACTCAGTACCGGGACCCTTTGTACAGTGGCTTGCGAAAGTATTCACCCCCCTTGGCATTTTTCCTATTTTGTTGCCTTACAACCTGGAATTAAAATAGATTTTTGGGGGGTTGGTATCATTTGATTTACACAACATGCCTACCACTTTGAAGATGCAAAATATTTTTTATTGTGAAAAAGAAATAAGATAAAAAAACTGAAAACTTGAGCGTGCATAACTATTCACCCCCCAAAGTCAATACTTTGCATAGCCACCTTTTGCAGCAATTAGCTGCAAGTCTCTTGGGGTATGTCTCTATAAGCTTGGCACATCTAGCCACTGGGATTTTTGCCCATTCTTCAAGGCAAAACTGCTCCAGCGCCTTCAAGTTGGATGGGTTCTGCTGGTGTACAGCAATCTTTAAGTCATACCACAGATTATCAATTGGATTGAGGTCTGGGCTTTGACTATGCCATTCCAAGACATTTAAATGTTTTCTCTTAAACCACTCGGGTGTTGCTTTAGCAGTATGCTTTGGGTCATTGTCCTACTGGAAGGTGAACCACCTTCCCAGTCTCAAATCTCTGGAAGACTGAAACCGGTTTCCCTCAAGAATTTCCCTGTATTTAGCACCATCCATCATTCCTTCAATTCTGACCAGTTTCCCAGTCCCTGCCGATGAAAAACATCCCCACAGCACAATGCTGCCCCCACCATGCTTCACTGGGGATGAAGTTCTTGGGGTGATGAGAGGTGCTGGGTTTGCGCCAGACATAGCGTTTTCCTTGATGGCCAAAAAGCTTAATTTTAGTCTCATCTGACCACAGTACCTTCTTCCATATGTTTGGGGAGTCTCCCACATGCTTTTGGCGAACACCAAACGTGTTTGCTTATTTTTTTCTTTAAGCAATAGCTTTTTTTCTGGCCACTCTTCTGTAAAGCCCAGCTGCAGCAGTGGAGTGTACTGCTTAAAGTGGTCCCATGGACAGATGCTCCACAGCAGAGATTGCAGTTTTGCAGCTCCTTCAGGGTTATGTTTGGTCTCTTTGATTAATGCCCTCCTGCTTGGTCTGCGAGTTTTGGTGGGCGGCCCTCTCTTGTCAGGTTTGTTGTGGTGTCATATTCTTTCCATTTTTTAATAATGGATTTAAATGGTGCTCCGTGGGATGTTTAACATTTCTGATAAAACATTTTTATAACAGAACCCTGATCTGTACTTCGCCACATCTTTGTCCCTGACCTGTTGTTTTCGGAGAGCTCTTTGGTCTTCATAGTGCCGCTTGCTTGGTGGTGCCCCTTGCTTAGTGGTGTTGCAGACTCTGGGGCCTTTCAGAACAGGTGTATATATACTGAGATCATGTGACACTTAAATAAAGTCCACCTGTGTGCAATTTAACTAATTATGTGACTTCTGAAGGTAATTGATTGCACCAGATCTTATTTAGGGGCTTCATCACAAAGGGGGTGAATACATATGCACATTAGAATTTTTTGAAACATGTTATTTTTTTCATTTCACCAATTTCAATTATTTTGTGTATGTCCATTACATGAAATCCAAATAAAACCCCATTTCAATTACAGGTTGTAATGCAACAAAATAGGAAAAACGCCAAGGGGGATGAATACTTTTGCAAGGCACTGTACATAGCCTTGTTATTGCTATTTTATTGTGTTACTATTGTTTTTTAGCAAATATTTACTTTTTTTAAAACTCTGCTTTGTTGGTTAAGGACTTGTAAGTAAGCATTTCACGGTAAGGTCTAGACCTGTTGTATTCGGCACGTGACAAACGTAATTAGATTTTAAACTTCAAATGACATTCAGCTAGCTGACCTATAGCTATGTGTAATAGGCACAGCAGTTCTACCCAAAACTAAACCTACACAATGATCTATATACCAACATACTGACCAGTGGCCTCTCTGAACACCAGACGCTCATGGCCTGAGATCCAGCGGTAACAGGGGAAGTTGGCCGTGTTGATCTCTGGTGTGGTCACCACAACTTTAGAACAGAACCAGACATCGTTGATGTAGGCGAGCAGGGCATACGGCTCTGTGTCCAGCACCACAAACTCCAGGTGGCCCAGGGAGGAAGGACAGGGCACATCAAGCTCAATCACCTACAGAGAGATAGATGACGTGTTGGAATGATCCCAGCAAACAAACAACGTTCTCTAAACGTTGACTAAGTTGAGCCTGTTTGTTATTTTTCGAATTCCAGAATTGAGCTTTCATTTGGCAATTGCAACACCCAGATGGATTGTGGTATAATACAACTTTTGAGAACTTACCGATCCTTGGCTGGCGGTTTTAGGGATGTACACGCGTTTACTTTCTCCCTTTGTGCCGACCAGTTTAACGTAAACACTATTCAGTGTGCCGGCAAGCAGCATTTCTCCAGTAAACACTTTCACTGTGTATTTCACCATGATGATTCTGTAAGACAAATAATTGTACACATACAGCTCGACAACGTATTAGACATACAGCATTACAACTTAACGAGAACCAACATAAGACGACCAACTGCGACCAAATACTTGCCACAGTAAAGATGTACCATACAACTTTTTCCACATTTTGTTGTGTTACAGCCTGAATTTGAAATGGATTAAATTAAGATTGTGTCACTGGCCTATACACACACACACTACCCCATAATGTCAAAGTGGCATTATGTTTTAGAAATTATTACAAATTAATTCAAATTTAAAATCTGAAATGTCTTGACTCAATATTATATTCAACCCCTTTTTTAGGGCAAGCCTAAACAAGTTCAGAAGTAAAAATGTGCTTAACAAGTTACATTATAAGTGACATGGACTCACTGTGTGTGTGTAATAATAGTATTTAACATGATTTTTGAGTGACGACCTCATCTCTGTACCCCACACATACAGATAATTGTAAGGTCACTCAGTCGAGCAGTGAATTTCAAACCCAGAAATAACCACAAAGACCAGGGAGGTTTTTCAATGCCTCGCAAAGAAGTGCACCTATTGGTCGATGGGTAAAAAAAAAGCTGACATTGAATATCCCTTTGAGCATGGTGAAGTTATTAATTACACTGTGTCAATACACCCAGTCACTACACTGAAAAAAAAGCGGGATAAGGTGGGCTGTCAGATTTAAGAAAACGTGTGATTTACTGTTTTGTTTCTCCTCTCAATGCGATTTCTTTGCTTGCAATCAATGCAACATGAAGCAAAATCAGATCTACAGTACTAGTTTGAATCATATAGAGGGACTGTGAACCAATAAAGTTAATTAATGACGAGTAAAGAGGAACGATTCAAACAGCACGAGAGAAAAATCTTCCAGAAAGAACGCTGGTGCATTAGCGGAGAAGACAGTACCTCGAGAATTTTGGTCAAGGTATGCATGGTGATTGATTTTATTCAACGTTTGTCTGTGTGGTTGTAGTCAATTGTAAGCAGTAACGTTATTAGTGATTGCTCCATATCTCCATTTTGTCCTCTTGAGTCTGAAACATATTGGCGTGGCAGCTAAATATGTGTTTACGGACATATTCACTCAACCCTTATCCCAGTCTGCTGTTCCCACATGCTTTAAGAGGGCCACCATTGTTCCTATTCCCAAGAAAGCGAAGGTAACTGAGCTAAATGACTATCGCCTCGTAGCACTCACTTCCGTCATAATGAAGTGCTTTGAGAGACTAGTCAAAGACCATAATCACCTCCACCCTACCTGACACCCTAGACCCACTCCAATTTCCTTACCGCCCCAATAGGTCCACAGACGACGCAATCGCAATCACACTGCACACTGCCCTAACCCATCTGGACAAAAGGAATACCTATGTAAGAATGCTGTTCATCGACTACAGCTCAGCATTTTACACCATAGTACCTTCCAAACTCGCCATTAAGCTCAAGACCCTGGGTCTCGACCCCGCCCTGTGCAACTGGGTCCTGGACTTCCTGACGGGCCGCCCCCAGGTGGTGAGGGTAGGTAACATCTTCACCCCGCTGATCTTCAACACTGGGGCCCCACAAGGGTGCGTTCTCAGCCCTCTCCTGTACTCCCTGTTCACCCATGACTGCGTGGCCATGCACGCCTCCAACTCAATCATCAAGTTTGCAGATAACACTACAGTGGTAGGCTTGATTACCAACAACGACGAGACGGTCTACAGGGAGGAGGTGAGGGCCCTCGGAGTGTGGTGTCAGGAAAATAACCTCACCCTCAATGTCAACAAAACAAAAGGAGATGATTGTGGACTTCAGGAAACAGCAGAGGGAGCAGCCCCCAATGCACATCAACGGGACAGTAGTGGAGAAGGTAGAAAGTTAAGTTCCTCGGCGTACACATCACGGACAAACTGAAATGGTCCACCCATACAGACAGCGTGGTGAAGGCAGCGCAGCACCACCTCTTCAACCTCAGGAGGCTGAAGAAATTCGGCTTGTCACCAAAAACACTCAAACTTTTACAGATGCACAATTGAGAGCATCCTGTCGGGCTATATCACTGCCTGGTACGGCAACTGCTCCGACCACAACTGTAAGGCTCTCCAGAGGGTAGTGAAGTCTGCACAGCGCATCACCGGGGGCAAACTACCTGCCCTCCAGGACACCTACACCACCCGATGTCACAGGAAGGCCAAAAAGATCATCAAGGACAACAACCACCCGAGCCACTGCCTGTTCACCCCGCTATCATCCAGAAGGCAAGGTCAGTACAGGTGCATCAAAGCGGGGACCGAGAGACTGAAAAACAGCTTCTATCTCAAGGCCATCAGACTGTTAAACAGCCATCACTAACATTGAGTGGCTGCTGCCAACATACTGACTCATCTCTAGCCACTTTAATAATGAAAAATTGATGTAATAAATGTATCACTAGCCACTTAAACAATGCCACTTTATATAATGTTTACATACTCTACATTACTCATCTCATATGTATATACTGTACTCTATACCATCTACTGCATCTTGCCTATGCCGTTCGGCCATCGCTCATTCATATATTTTTATGTACATATTCCTATTCATTCCTTTACACTTGTAGGTAGTTGTTGTGAAATTGTTAGGTTAGATTACTTGTTCCGACCATGCAATAATATCTAACTAGAAGCACAAGCATTTCGCTACACTCGCATTAACATCTGCTAACCATGTGTATGTGACAAATAACATTTGATTTGAAAGGTAAAAGACCATGTTGCTAGCTAGCTTCTATGAACAGTAAAACAGGACTAGGTCAAGATTAACATTTTGCAAGGAGGTAAAGTTAGGCGGCGAAACACCATGATATTTACCTATTGTTCAATAACTTAGAATTTACCAAGTTTTGCTGAGGAGTGCACACCGCTTGAGCTAGCTAACTTGCTAACTAATGCTTTGGTGCTTGTGCACGACATCGTCTGCAATCACTTTGCAGCAGCATTCAGTGCACCAAATTTTTTTTGTTAGATAAAAGTGAAACATTTTAAAAAGTTAATGTATTTGTATCAAAACAGACATTTAAAAAATCGTTTTTCATTACATATTTAAGATCTAATGATTATACACCTAATCCAATAAGATTGGTGCTTTCATGCAGTTAAACAGTTTTCCCATGGCTGCCTCCATGTTGTAAAACGTGGTGCAAAGTTGACATACAGACTTATTGAAATGGGATGTGGAGTTCATTTTAGCATTTTAGCAACAGTGTTACTTTATATTATGGGTGTCCATTTATCAATACATTCAACGTATGTGCATATGAGTGGATGCATGCATAAATCAATAGATAAAACATTTCATAATGAAAAACATATATAATTTCATGAACAAAATGTATATTTACAGGTTCATGATGTTTGCCAACTACAGTTGTGCTGCTTTTTTCCCAGTGTTGTGGAAATGTAAGGGGTGTTCAGAATTGGTGTCAAGTAGGTTCCAACTTTTGCATCATTACAAGTTAAAGCACCCACATTACGGCCATACTGTCCGTTACTTATGTACATACATTGACTGCCTTAATTGTGCACCAAAGTAATGTCCACTCAACAGAGGTTACTAAAATTCTGACTGAGAAGTGTTCCTTCACTGTATGTGGAGGATGGAAAACCAGTTTGAAATACAAGCTGGCAATCTACCGCACCCGCCTGAGAAGACTGGGATGTCCAGAGGTGATGATAAACTTCTTGAAGCACAAACCTGCAGGGAAGTCAAGTGCAGCCTATGGTGTTAAAAAGCCACAGAGAGCAGAAGTTAACTTTTGCAGAAGAGAGCCTCGAGGACATGCGGAAAGCTCTGCTGTCCGATGTGAAGAAAAGGAAAAACAGAGAGACAGTGAAGTTCAAAAATGGAGAATACATTTGCATACAGGAGACATGAAGTTGTCCGTGATGCACCCATGGCAGAGGACTTCATGGCAAGATGGCCTGCGCTCTTTGAAGTCATTGTGGTAAGTTAGCCATGCTTGTCTTATTGTTGGGTATGTTATCTGGGATTTGTTGGTGAAGGTAGAAGATTATTTTCCTTCAGCTTGCCACATAAGTGAGCCTTAATCAGAGTTATCACCATTTGTGCCGACTGCCTAGTTATTTCTCTCCCTATAGAGAACCCTCTTGTTTGCTGCATGTGTGATCATCTCCAGTCTATTTTCCTTTCTGCTTTTTAAAAAAAAATCTAATTTGTTTAACTACCATTTTTCAGGTCAATGCTGAGTTTAAGAGAATCACCCCAATCCCAGTCCAAATGTCTTTCTCAGCGTGATATACACTCAGATAACCTGCTGAAGTTGTTCCAAAGAAGGAGGACGGCAGCTGGGCAGAAGACTCATATCAAGCATGGCACCTATGGCTGATGTAAGAGTTCCTTATGCTTCAAAAGACATATTCATATGTGGTTCTACACCAAACGTTGATTTAAAAATTAGACATAAATAAAAAAAATCCTTCTCTTTTCTTAGAATAGCAACATAGATGTCGGACGAGAGTGCATCAAAAAGGAAGTGTGAGTGTATATGGGTGAAGACCCAGAAAACCTTGTTCAGGAATATGTGGTATGTTATTTATATTTGTATTATTTCACCATTATTTAACCAGGTAGGCCAGTTGAGAACAAGTTCTCATTTACAACTGCGACCTGGCCAAGATAAAGCAAAGCAGTGCGACAAAAACAACACAGAGTTACACATAAACAAACGTACAGTCAATATCACAATGTTATTGTGTGTTAATAGATGGAAACACTTCATTCTTCCTTCCTTTTTATTTCTCTTCCTTTCCTGCTCAGTGCCACCATCATATTCTATCACTAGCTGTTATATTACTGTGTCATCTCCTCTGTCTTCCATCTTGTTTCAATAGCTGCGGTTAGATGCACTTTTTGAAATTCAGAATTGTATTATTCAGATTAGACTCCATGTCTTTGTTTGTTTGCATGAATGCTGAATAGTGATCAAATGTAATCGGAATAGAATGGAAATCTTGATTAGAACCTCTTAATTTTAGCCTTGTAATAGGCGGTGTTCAAATATTACCAGCAGTTCTTGATTTAGTTGACTCCAGTCTTGATTGATTTCTGTCTGTATCATGCTCTTGTGCTTCATGAGCTATACTGTTTTGCAATCTAGAGTCCCTAACTGTAAACACTTCATTGATGAAGGATTAATTTTGTATGATTGACAAATGTTGCTTTTGTGTCTTGTTCAGGGCATGGATGAAGAGTCCACCAAGGCAGCCATTGAGGAAACTACTGTGGGGGATCTACATTATCGAAGACCATTGCCGCGAGTGAGGAAACAGAGGACACTGGGATTGTCCTTGAAGGCATCAAGTTGCAGCAGGATCTGGGCAACGTAGCATTTGCTGTTCGGCCTGATGTATGCCATGAACCTCAGTTACCCTACTGAGCTCCGCCACACCTTTGAAGTCTTTCAGAAGGTTATGGAACTGAATAGGAACAAACTTTCAAACAAAGCTGTTGCATTTAAAAACAGGCTGTTTCAGTGAGCTGTTTTGTTGTGTGTTTCAGACTGTTTGACTTATGCTGAACTTGTTCACAAACACTCAAAACAGAATGTGCATGTCCAAAGATGGAGCTATTGTGATTTTGTATAGATGCCCTTATTTTTCTGCTTATGGAAAAAGTTCAGCTTCACTTTGTAATGACTTTTAGTCAATAGAATTAACATGCACAAATATGTACACATACCTACCTCATTCTTTGTCTGTTACTCCTTATGAAAAATAACTACCTCATTTTGTAACAAAATGCATTAGAGAGAGTGCCCAATCATTGTTAGGCAACTCTTTTTTTTATACAGTCATATAGCCTACAGCACTGTGATTTAGACCTGTGCAATTCATTGAACACTGAATGTCAGTGAATTTACATTTGTCATTCCAAAGAGCTGAACCGTTACAGAAAAATACAGTACAATTTTTTTAACACATGCCTTTTGCCTTTGTTGCTGATGCAAATGGTCTCTTGCTCCTTGGTTACACATCTTTAGCATGTACTTTATATTTCCCTATTATTTTGTATGAATACAAACACTAAGGTAGAAAATGGCAGCATTTAATCTTGTGCTTACATTAATAATTATGTAGAACCTTGTCCATAATACAGAGTGATGTCATCAATAAAATAATGTTAGTGATCAGGTTTAGGGAACATGATCAAATCCATTTGAAGCTACACATTTAATTCAAATAAAATTAGCTTTACCAAATCATGTTAAATTGATTTTATCCCATTACAATGCATTTATGCAAATTATTATATTTGCTTCACAAAAATAAAAAGTTGTGTTTAACATGTTTCATTCATGTGGAACCAATGTACACATTTTAATTAAGTAAATTCAAGGCACCATTTTTTTCAGTGTACCAAGATGCAGGCATCCTTCCTAACTCATTTGCCTGAGAGGAAGGAAACCACTCAGGGATTTCACCATGGGGACAATGGTGACTTTAAAAACAGTTACCATTCATCAAAAGCTGTGATAGGAGAAAACTGAGGATGGATCAACAACATTGTAGTTACTCCACAACACTAACCTAAATGACAGAGTGAAAAGAAGGAAGCCTGTACAGAATACAAATATTCCAAAACATGCATCCTGTTTGCAACAAGGCACTAAAGTAATATTGTAAAAAAATGTGGCAAAGCCATTCACTTTTTTGCCTGAATACAAGTGTTACGTTTGGGGCAAATCCAAGACAACACATTACTCTTCAAATGTTCACTTTATCAATGGTCTTGACTAGCCTATTTGATTACATTGGGCAGGACAAAAAGAGGAGGGAAGGCAATGTTTGGTTTTTAATTAAATAAAACGAAATGGGGAAAAATCATTAGTCTTTGATGTTTCTAAATATTAAGTATACAGGCACCAAAAGTACATCTCATTCCATACACATATGGGCAATGTGCTTCACAGCTGTATAACCTGCGTTTCCGCTGTCAAAATTCATGCCATGACCAACTGCGTTACCACTAAAACCAGCTTTGGTTGGTCTTAAATATCCCTACCAGCGCTGTCTGAAATTAGCACTTTGAATTTTTCCTGAGTTTTTCCTAGCCACTGTGCTTCTACAGCTGCATTGCTTGCTGTTTGGGGTTTTAGGCTGGGTTTCTGTACAGCACTTTGAGATATCAGCTGATGTAAGAAGGGCTATATAAATAAATTCAAATCATATTTTTAAGGACACACATCAAATATTTCCACCCCTCCCATCTGAGCGCTGATGTTAGACAGGTAAATTGCTTTCTGTCAACGTTCTTATCCCTTGCTTGCTAGCTAGCCAACTTTGGCAAACACAGTCACGTCAAACAGTAGAGCCAGAATAACAACAAAGTAGCTTCATATGCATTTGTTCAAGCTGTTTTCTAGTGATTTATTTTTTGTACATCCATAACAAATCAGCTAATGATGTGCCATTTCGCATGGCATAGAATATTTGCTCTTTTGCCAGGCCACTGTTCTAAGAGATTGCCAACTACACAGCTAACACAATCACTTCAAACTGAAGCTGGAATGACAGCAAACTAGCTGCATTTTGTGTTTTTCTATTGATTTCTTTGTATATATGCATAAACCTCATGCTGATTCATGATTTCGACTGGCTGAGAAAAGCTGCCAGCCTGTCTGTCTTGTCCCGACACATTCATTACCATAGGACAGATGGGGATCGATATTTGCAACAGTGAAATTCAGAGAGACAGACAGCAAGGTTACTACGAATCTCCACTGTTGAAAACCAAAATGTTAGTCTAAAAGAAATGGGAGATAATGTCTAGATGCTTTTTACAGTGTAGATCTAGTATATACTGATGAGACAGTGGATTGCGCAGTCAGATGGAACAGAGTAAATAGGCATTTCAACATCAGATTTAGCAGGTGACTTGTATAATACACACCAGCTGGAACGCGGTTTTAACAAATGAGCATCCAGGATTAGACCCACATGTTGTATAAAATAAATGGTATATTTAATTGAGAGACTGATGACCAATCATTTTGTTTAGCTATTGTGTCAGAATAAGGCCACACAATGATCCAAAAGGATTGTCATCTTAGTATTTTTTGTTTTCTAAAAACATATAGATGACAATCAGTACAGTATACTTTATACAAAGATCCACAAATATTAGGTACAAGGTCAAAATTAGAGTCAACACTTATTGCAATATAAAGTTTAAAGTTTTAAAGTCGTATGTACGGGATACGCATGGTATACACGTCCAACGAAATGCTTACTCGCAGGTTCCTTTTGACAATGTGAAACGTTATATTCAACAGCAACGTCAAATGAGAAAAGGCCATGGAATCCATCTATTACATGTCAAATAATAAAGAACGTTATGAATATATAGGTTCATATAAGCTTTCTTACCCCGATAAGATGCAGTAATTCAGCAATGAGAAATCGTAGTTCCACTGTACTCAGCACCTCAGACATCGTGGCTCTTTTATATGGTTTGTTGTCTCGTAGGGACAATGAAAAGCATTCATTGACACCTTCCTGATTCAGTGGAAAAAGGAACATTTTTATTTGCTTATGTCAAATGTCATTCTCTGGAACCAAGACAGAACAAAAAAAACATCCTGCTTGTGCAATGTATTCAAAGTAGTAAGACAAGATGTGCTCACAACCCAACCCCCCCCCCGAGAAACAAAATGTTGCCACTTTGTATGAATCTTGTCAACCAAGCCCATTAGTGTGAATTGTATTTGCTCAAGCTTAGAAATCAGAACATTTTATTGGTCACATACACATATTTAGCGGATGATATTGCAGGTGTAGAAACATGCTTGTGTTCCTAGCTCCAACAGTGCAGTAGTATCTAACAATTCACACAAATCTAAAAGTAAAAGAATGCATAAATATGAAATATATAAATATTAGGATGAGCAATGTCGGAATGACATTGACTAAAATACAATAGAATACAATATATACATATGAAATGAGTAAAGCAGTATGTAAACATTATTATAGTGGCTTGTGTTACATTATTAAAGTGACCAGTAATTCCATGTCTATGTACATAGGGAGGCAACCTCTAAGGTGCAGAGTTGAGTAACCGTGTGGTAGATGGCTGGTGATGGCTGTTTAACAGTCTGATGGCCTTGAGATAGAAGCTGTTTTTCAGTCTCTCGGTCCCAGCTTTGATGCACCTGTACTGACCTTGCCGTATGGATGATAGCGGCGTGAACAGGCAGTGGCTCGGGATGTCCTGATGATCTTTTTGGCCTTCCTGTGACATCGGGTGATGTAGGTGTCCTGGAGGGCAGGCAGTGTGCCCCCGGAGATGCATTGGGCAGACCACACCACCCTCTGAAGAGCCCTGCGGTTGTGGGCGGTGCAGTTGCTGTACCAGGCAGTGACACAGCCCGACAGGATGCTTTCAATTGTGCATCTGTAAAAGTTTGTGAGGGTCTTAGGGGCCAAGCCGAAGTCTTCAGCCTCCTCAGGTTGTTGCGCCTTCTTCACCACACTGTCTGTGTGGGTGGACAATTTCAGATTGTCATTGATGCGTACTTTGAGGAACTTTTCACCTTTTACACTGCGGTCCCGTCGATGTGGATAGGAACTTACTCCCTCTGCTGTCTCCTGAAGTCCATGATAAGCTCCTTGGTTTTGTTGATGTTGAGGGAGAGGTTATTTTCCTGGCACCACTCCGCCAGGGCCCTCAAATCCTCCCTGTAGGCTGTCTCGTCATTGTTGGTAATCAGGCCTACTACTGTTGTGTTGTCTGCAAATTTCACGATTGAGTTGGAGGCGTGAGTGGCCATGCAGTCATGGGTGAACAGGGAGTACAGGAGGAGGCTGAGCATGCACCCTTGTGGGGCCACTTTGTTGAGGATCAACATAGTGGAGGTGTTGTTTCCTACCTTCACCACCTGGGGGCGGCTCGTCAGGAAGTTCAGGACCCACTTGCACAGGGCGGGGTTCAGACTCAGAGTGCAGTGCGATGGCGATTGCATCGTCTACGGATCTATTGGGGCGGAATGCAAATTGAAGTGGGTTTAGGGTTTCAGGTAAGGTGGAGGTGATATGATCCTTATACCTCTTAGGGCTAGGGGGCACTATTTTCATGTCCGGCTGAAAAGCGTGCCCAAAGTAAACTGCCTGTTACTCAGGCCCAGGATTATTTTTCAATGCTGATACCGACTATTGGAGGACCAAAAAAAAGCCGATACCGATTAATCGG
This sequence comes from Salmo trutta, assembly GCF_901001165.1. Taxonomy (NCBI): domain Eukaryota; kingdom Metazoa; phylum Chordata; class Actinopteri; order Salmoniformes; family Salmonidae; genus Salmo; species Salmo trutta. The sequence goes on from NC_042960.1 coordinate 5,271,618, forward strand.
ACGGTTTTTTATTTATTTATTTGTAATAATGACAATTACAACAATACTGAATGAACACTTATTTTAAGTTAATATAATACATCAATAAAATCAATTTAGCCTCAAATAAATAATGAAACATGTTCAATTTGGTTTAAATAATGCAAAAACGAAGTGTTGGAGAAGAAAGTAAAAGTGCATTATGTGCCATGTAAGAAAGCTAAAGTTTAAGTTCCTTGCTCAGAACATATGAAAGCTGGCGGTTCCTTTTAACATGAGTCTTCAATATTCCCAGGTAAGAAGTTTTAGGTTGTAGTTATTATAGGACTATTTCTCTCTATACGATTTGTATTTAATATACCTTTGACTATTGGATGTTCTTATAGGCACTTTAGTATTGCCAGTGTAACAGTATAGCTTCCGTCCCTCTCCTCGCTCCTACCTGGGCTCAAACCAGGAACACATCGACAACAGCCACCCTCGAAGCAGCGTTACCCATGCAGAGCAAGGGGAAACAACTACTCCAAGTCTCAGAATGAGTGACGTTTGAAACGCTATTAGCACGCACCTGGCTAACTAGCTAGCCATTGCACATCGGTTACACCAGCCTCATCTTGGGAGTTGATAGGCTTGAAGTCATAAACAGCGCAATGCACTGCGAAGGGCTGCTGGCAAAACGCACGAAAGTGCTATTTTGAATGAACGCTTACGAGCCTGCTGGTGCCTACCAACGCTCAGTCAGACTGCTCTATCAAATAGACTTAATTATAACATAATAACACACAAACACGAGCCTTAGGTCATTAATATGGTCGAATCCGGAAACTATCACGGTTATTCTTTCAGTGAAATACGGAACCATTCCGTATTTTACCTAACGGGTGGCATCCATAAGTCTAAATGTTCCTGTTACATTGCACAACCTCCAATGGTATGTCATAATTACGTAAAATTCTGGCAAATTAGTTCGCAACAAGCTAGGCGGCCCAAACTGTTGCATATACCCTGATTCTGTGTGCAAGGAACGCAAGAGAACTGACACAATTTCATCTGGTTAATATTGCCTGCTAACCTGGATTTCCTGGTGTATGCAGCAGTTTGGGCCGCCTGGCTCGTTGCGAACTGTGAAGACTATTTCTTCCTAACAAAGACAGCCGACTTCGCCAAACGGAGGATAATTTAACAAATGCGCATTTGCGAAAAAAGCACAATCGTTGCACGACTGTACCTAACCATAAACATCAATGCCTTTCTTAAAATCAAGACACAGAAGTATATATTTTTAAACCTGCATATTTAGCTAAAAGAAATCCAGGTTAGCAGGCAATATTAACCAGGTGAAATTGTGTCATTTTGCGTTCATTGCACGCAGTCAGGGTATATGCAACAGTTTGGGCCGCCTGGCTCGTTGCGAACTAATTTGCCAGAATTTTACGTAATTATGACATAACATTGAAGGTTGTGCAATGTAACAGGGCTCCGGGCAGCCGAGCGGAAATGGAGGAAAACTCGCCTCCCTGCGGACCTCGCATCCTTTCACTCCCTCCTCTCTACATTTTCCTCTTCTGTCTCTGCTGCTAAAGCCACTTTCTACCACTCTAAATTCCAAGCATCTGCCTCTAACCCTAGGAAGCTTTTTGCTACCTTCTCCTCCCTCCTGAATCCTCCTCCCCCCCCCCCCCCTCCTCCCTCACTGCGGATGACTTCGTCAACCATTTTGAAAAGAAGGTTGACGACATCCGATCCTCGTTTGCTAAGTCAAGCGACACCGCTGGTCCTGCTCACACTGCCCTACCCTGTGCTTTGACCTCTTTCTCCCCTCTCTCTCCAGATGAAATCTCGCGTCTTGTGACGGCCGGCCGCCCAACAACCTGCCCACTTGACCCTATCCCCTCCTCTCTTCTCCAGACCATTTCCGGAGACCTTCTCCCCTACCTCACCTCGCTCATCAACTCATCCTTGACCGCTGGCTACGTCCCTTCCGTCTTCAAGAGAGCGAGAGTTGCACCCCTTCTGAAAAAACCTACACTCGATCCCTCCGATGTCAACAACTACAGACCAGTATCCCTTCTTTCTTTTCTCTCCAAAACTCTTGAACGTGCCGTCCTTGGCCAGCTCTCCTGCTATCTCTCTCAGAACGACCTTCTTGATCCTAATCAGTCAGGTTTCAAGACTGGGCATTCAACTGAGACTGCTCTTCTCTGTGTCACGGAGGCTCTCCGCACTGCTAAAGCTAACTCTCTCTCCTCTGCTCTCATCCTTCTAGACCTATCTGCTGCCTTTGATACTGTGAACCATCAGATCCTCCTCTCCACCCTCTCCGAGCTGGGCATCTCCGGCGCGGCCCACGCTTGGATTGCGTCCTACCTGACAGGTCGCTCCTACCAGGTGGCGTGGCGAGAAGCTGTCTCCGCACCATGTGCTCTCACCACTGGTGTCCCCCAGGGCTCTGTTCTAGGCCCTCTCCTATTCTCGCTATACACCAAGTCACTTGGCTCTGTCATATCCTCACACGGTCTCTCCTATCATTGCTATGCAGACGACACACAATTAATCTTCTCCTTTCCCCCTTCTGACAACCAGGTGGCGAATCGCATCTCTGCATGTCTGGCAGACATATCAGTGTGGATGACGAATCACCACCTCAAGCTGAACCTCGGCAAGACGGAGCTGCTCTTCCTCCCGGGGAAGGACTGCCCGTTCCATGATCTCGCCATCACGGTTGACAACTCCCTTGTGTCCTCCTCCCAGAGTGCTAAGAACCTTGGCGTGATCCTGGACAACACCCTGTCGTTCTCCACTAACATCAAGGCGGTGACCCGATCCTGTAGGTTCATGCTCTACAACATTCGCAGAGTACGACCCTGCCTCACACAGGAAGCGGCGCAGGTCCTAATCCAGGCACTTGTCATCTCCCGTCTGGATTACTGCAACTCGCTGTTGGCTGGGCTCCCTGCCTGTGCCATCAAACCCCTACAACTCATCCAGAACGCCGCAGCCCGTCTGGTGTTCAACCTTCCCAAGTTCTCTCACGTCACCCCGCTCCTCCGCTCTCTCCACTGGCTTCCAGTTGAAGCTCGCATCCGCTACAAGACCATGGTGCTTGCCTACGGAGCTGTGAGGGGAACGGCATCTCCGTACCTTCAGGCTCTGATCAGGCCCTACACCCAAACAAGGGCACTGCGTTCATCCACCTCTGGCCTGCTCGCCTCCCTACCTCTGAGGAAGCACAGTTCCCGCTCAGCCCAGTCAAAACTGTTCGCCGCTCTGGCACCCCAATGGTGGAACAATCTCCCTCACGATGCCAGGACAGCGGAGTCAATCACCACCTTCCGGAGACACCTGAAACCCCACCTCTTTAAGGAATACCTGGGATAGGATAAAGTAATCCTTCTAACCCCCACCCCCTTTAAAGGATTTAGATGCACTATTGTAAAGTGTTTGTTCTACTGGATATTATAGGTGAATGCACCAATTTGTAAGTCGCTCTGGATAAGAGCGTCTGCTAAATGACTTAAATGTAAATGTAAAATGTAAATGTAAGTGAAGCTCAAGCATAAAAATTGAACAAAAACAAGTATAGTTTTTTGTTTAAAACCAAAGAGCCTTGATTGGGTTGGCATGTCACAATTTTACATTTTAATGCCAATTAGTTGGTTCCAGGCATCCTTTGTGTCAAAAATATCTCCATGTCAATTTGTGTAAAATCTTTGTATCCATTCCTAGAACTTATATGAAAGCATTTCTATGTTGAAAAGGACAAAAATATTATCAACGTAAAGGAACATTTGGATTTTGTTTTTTGTCACTCAACTTTTATCCTAAATCCAATTACAAGGTTCACATTTTGTGAAGTTTCATGTTGAATTCTCACAACTCAATCAAATGTAACTAAACGTTGAACTGACGTCTGTGTTTTTTGGAGCTGTTTTTTTTGGAGCTGATGTTCACCAAATGTCTCCTTCTTCCCTCTGGCCTCAGAGAAGAACTGGACATTTGGTCAAGCAAGAATATTACATTGGATAATATTTGGAAGAGCAAGATTTCAAAGTGATGCTCAAAATACTAGAGAGTGAGTGAGGGAGTGAGTGAGTGAGTGAGAGAGTGAGTGATTTGATATTAAAATACAGGACATACGGTGGCTTTAGAGCAGGAATGCGAGTGGCGTAACAGATACATCTAACAAAAACGTCTGGAATTTATCTAAGCTCATGATTTTCTTTGAGGGAGGTAGACAGCAATTCAACCAACATGAGACAAGTTGGAGGCAAAAATCACAAGACCTGAGAGAAATATATTAGCTTTTAATTGTAAGGGAGAGTTGGGTCTATTTTTCTCTTCCACTTTACTAAAATGTTTCATCGTCTCTCGGGAAGGTTTGTAGAAAACATAGTAAGAGAGGAAAGATAAGGTGTAGTGGTGTTTTCAGGAAAATATAGGTAAGACAATGGGTGTGAAAATGTTTACCTAATACATTTCAGACTCAAAGCCATGAACAATAACCAGTATAGTTTTGTTTAAAATTAAAAAGCCTTTATTGGGTTGGCTTGTCATACATTTTAAACACAATAACAGAGTTGGTTCCAGGCATCCTTTGTGTCAAAAATCTCTCCGATGTCAATTTGTGTAAAATCTTTGTATCCATTCCTAGAACTTATATGAAAGCATTTCTATAGCGAAAAGGACATTCTTTGATAAAATGTTTTTTTTCTTCAGGTTTTCATGAGTGTTTGAGTTCAGGTCCATAACTGTACTCTGTCTGCTTTGCGTTACCCAGAAAATGCATAAAAAAAGGTAAGATTGAATATTTTTGCAGTGTATCTCCCAAGTCGGTTTAGATGGCTATACTGTTCTCTACATTCTCAGGGTTCAAATAGGTGTAGGGCAGTGCATGGCTTTGATTTTGTATTTAAAGACTTTCAGCTCCTTCTGGAGTTCTTTGAACTTCTCCAGTGGGTTCTCCTCAGGAAACTGCTGCTCGGGGTGGTCTCCCAGAGGGACCTGAGGAAGTCAGGGAGGATAGGAAAAGTCTGAGGATGTATCCCAAATGGCACCCTATCCCCTATATAGTGCACTACTTTTGACACTCGCCAGCAATTTAATCAGACCTGGCTTGAAATACTACCGTAAATTCCGGACTATAAGCCGCAACTTTTTTCCCAGGCTTTGAACCTCGCGGCTTAAACAATGACGCGGCTAATATATGGATTTTTCCCGCTTTCAATTTTTTTTTTTTTTTTAAAACACATTCTGTGACGTGCTCAGTTTTTTGGCGGCATGAAGCTTTCATTAGACCAATGAAATTGCCAGACGGGTTAAGGTCAAACAACTTTTTTGTTTACTGTTTAGATTAAATCGAGCGCTCTCAAACTTCCCATCATTCTGATTACGGTAGTCCTTTTGTCACCCTCATCATGGCAAAGACACGGAGAAATGCATATGATGCAGCTTTCAAGTTGAAGGCGATTGATCTGGCTGTTGGAAAAGGAAATAGAGCTGCTGCACGGGAGCTTGGTCTTAATGAGTCGATGATAAGACGTTGGAAACAGCAGCGTGAGGAATTGACTCAGTGCAAAAAGACAACTAAAGCTTACTGCTCATTTTTTTTGTTGTTGTTACAAGCCGTGTTTCGTTAAAGCCTATTTATTTTTGTTACAAACCGTGTTTCGTTAAAGCCTATTTATTTTTGTTACAAGCCGTGTTTCGTTAAAGCCTGTGTAAAGTTAATTTGTTTCAATGTACCGGTAGGCACCTGCGGCTTATAGACATGTGCGGCTTATTTATGTTCAAAATAATATATTTTTTTTAATTCAGTGGGTGCGGCTTATATTCAGGTGCGCTTAATAGTCCGGAAATTACGGTAATTGAAATAATTTCAGGTACTTTAGCTGTGCTTGATTGAGCTAGCCAGTTGCAATGGAACCAATAGAAAAGTCCCAAAAGTGGAAACCTCGCCCACCTGGCGAGCAAACACTCAAAGTATTCTAAAGATTTCAAATCGCGTTTGAACTGGATGTCTCAAATTTTTTTTGTCTGGTTTCGTCAATTCACTCAGAGACCAATAAAATCAAATCAAGCATAGAGACCATGGATGGGAGTTTCACTAGACTAGACAGACACTACCTAGGAATACAGGGTTCCAGGTCAACTACATTGCAGTCACATGCCAGATCTCATAGTGCCTGTCACGAGCGTCTAGGACCAGTAGATATGTGAAATCAGGAGCAGGAGACAGAGGGCCGGAGCAACTGAGTTTTAATAAGAAATACCAGTCGTAATAGCCGTTGGGCACAGCGCGTGTGGCGAAGTCCGCCAGGAGAAAACACTTTTCTCAAAAAAAACAAAGAAGCGCACTGAAAAAACAAACAGCGCGCGGGGCGCAGCCCGGCAATATAATGACTTCTTAATCGGATACAATACAACTGTCCTTCGTGAACAAATGAACAATCCCGCACGAGAACCCCAACTGAAAATACACATTAAATAACCCCCCACTAATGACAAACACAAAACAGGTGCGGGATAGACAGACAAAACCAACAGACACAGAAACAACGATCGGTGGCAGCTAATAGGCCGGCGACGACGACCGGCGAGCGCCACCTTCGTTAGATACTGTGACAGTACCCCTCCCCTGACGCGCGGCTCGGGGACGGCCCGGAGGGCGAGGCGCCGGCCGATCCGGACGGCGACGGTGGAATTCTTGTAGCATCGGTGGATCTAGAATGTCCGCCGCCGGAACCCAGCACCTCTCCTCCGGACCGTACCCCTCCCAGTCCACGAGGTACTGCAGGCCCCCTACCCGACGTCGGGAGTCCAGGATGGTTCGGACTGTGTACGCCGGGGCCCCCCCGATGTCCAGGGGGGGCGGGGGGACCTCCAGCACCTCATCGTCCTATAGTGGACCAGCTACCACCGGCCTGAGGAGAGACACATGAAACGAGGGGTTAATGCGGTAATATGTAGGGAGTTGTAACCTGTAACACACCTCGTTTATCCTCCTCAGGACTTTGAACGGCCCCACAAACCGCGGACCCAGCTTCCGGCAGGGCAGGCGGAGGGGCAGGTTCCGCGTCGAGAGCCAGACTCTGTCCCCCGGATTATACACGGGGGCGTCACTGCGGTGGCGGTCAGCGCTCTCCTTGTGTCGTTCAACAGCTCTCCTTAGGCACTCCTGGACACCATTCCAGGTCTCCTGAGAGCGCTCCACCCATGCCTCCACCGCAGGAGCCTCCGTCTGGCTCTGTTGCCATGGCACCAGGACCGGCTGATATCCCAAGACCACCTGGAAGGGTGACAGGTTGGTAGAGGAGTGGCGCTGAGAGTTCTGGGCCATCTCGGCCCATGGCACGAACTGCGCCCACTCCCCTGGCCGGTCCTGGCAATATGACCGCAGAAACCTGCCCACCTCCTGGTTGATGCGTTCTACCTGCCCATTACTCTCGGGGTGGAAACCCGAGGTCAGGCTGACCGAGACCCCCAGCCTCTCCATAAACGATCTCCACACCCTGGACGTGAACTGGGGACCCCGATCAGATACGATGTCCTCGGGCACCCCATAGTGCCGGAAGACATGGGTGAACAGGGCCTCCGCGGTCTGCAGGGCCGTAGGAAGACCGGGCAAAGGGAGCAGACGGCAGGACTTAGAGAACCTGTCCACAACGACCAGGATCGCCGTATTCCCCTGGGACGGCGGGAGATCCGTGAGGAAATCCACCGAGAGGTGAGACCAAGGTCGTTGCGGAACAGGGAGGGGCTGTAATTTCCCTCGAGGCAGGTGCCTAGGAGCCTTGCACTGAGCGCACACCGAACAGGAAGAGACATAACGCCGAACATCCTCAGCCAAGGTGGGCCACCAGTACCTTCCCTTCAGGCCCCGCACTGTCCGTTCCACCCCAGGATGACCCGAGGAGGGTAGAGTGTGGGACCATCGGATCAGTCGATCGCGAACACCAAGCGGAACGTATTTCAGGCCCACGGGACACTGCGGTGGAGTGGGTTCTGACCAACCCGCCCGCTCGATGTCCGCATCCACCTCCCATACCACCGGCGCCACCAGACAGGAGGCGGGAAGTATGGGAGTAGGATCGATGGTCCGCTCCTCGGTGTCGTAGAGACGCGACAGTGCGTCAGCCTTCCGGTTCCGGGAACCTGGAATGTACGAGAGAGTGAAGTTAAACCTCGTAAAAAACATGGCCCACCTTGCCTGACGGGGATTAAGCCTCCTCGCTGCCCGGATATACTCCAGGTTACGGTGGTCGGTCCAGATGAGAAAAGGGTGACGTGCCCCCTCAAGCCAATGTCTCCACACCGTCAAAGCCCTGACCACAGCTAACAGCTCCCGGTCCCCCACATCATAGTTGCGCTCCGCCGGGCTCAGCTTCTTAGAAAAGAAGGCACATGGGCGGAGCTTCGGAGGAACGCCCGAGCGCTGCGATAGCACAGCTCCTACCCCAGCCTCGGACGCGTCCACCTCCACTATGAATGGCAAAGAGGGGTCCGGATGCGCCAGGACAGGTGCGTTGGTAAACAGAACCTTCAGACGAAGGAAGGCTCTGTTCGCCTCTGCTGACCATCGTAGCCGCACCGGCCCCCCCTTCAACAGTGAGGTAATGGGAGCCGCCACCTGACCAAAACCCCGGATAAACCTCCGATAATAATTAGCGAACCCCAAGAACCGCTGCACCTCCTTCACAGTTGTTGGGGTTGGCCAATTACGCACAGCCGTCACGCGGTCACACTCCACCTCCACCCCCGAGGTGGAAATGCGATATCCTAGAAATGAGACGTCTCTTTTGAAGAACTCACATTTCTCCGCCTTGACATATAGGTTATGCTCCAGCAGCCGCCCAAGCACTTTACGCACCAGGGACACATGCTCGGCGCGTGTGGCGGAGCAAATCAGGATGTCATCGATGTACACCACCACACCCTGCCCGAGCATGTCCCGAAGGACCTCGTCCACAAAGGATTGGAAGACAGCGGGAGCGTTCTTTAACCCATACGGCATGACGAGGTACTCATAATGGCCCGATGTGGTACTAAATGCGGTTTTCCACTCGTCTCCATCTCGGATACGCACCAGGTTATATGCGCTCCTGAGATCTAATTTCGTGAAGAAGCGCGCCCCGTGAAATGACTCCACTGCCGTAGCAATGAGAGGTAGCGGGTAACTGAAACCCACTGTGATAGCATTTAGACCTCTATAGTCAATGCACGGGCGCAGACCTCCCTCCTTCTTTTTCACGAAAAAGAAGCTCGAGGAGACGGGGGATTTAGAGGGCCGAATGTATCCCTGTCTCAAGGACTCAGTGACGTATGTATCCATAGCCACTGTCTCCTCCTGAGACAGAGGATACACGTGACTCCTAGGAAGAACCGCGTCGGCCTGGAGGTTTATCGCACAATCCCCTCGTCGATGGGGTGGTAATAGAGTCGCCTTCGTCTTACTGAAGGCGATAGCCAAATCGGCATACTCTGAGGGAATGTGCACGGTGGAGACTTGGTCTGGACTCTCCACCGTAGTCGCACCGATGGAAACTCCTATGCACCTACCTGAGCACTCCCTCGACCACCCCGTAAGAGCCCTCTGTCTCCACGAAATCTGAGGGTTGTGCGTAGCCAGCCAGGGTATTCCCAGTACCACCGGAAACGCTGGGGAGTCAATGAGGAACAGGCTGATACGCTCCTCATGACCCCCCCACGTCTGCATCACCAGTGGCACTGTGACCTCCCCTACCTGGCCTGACCCTAGCGGTCGACTATCTAAGGCGTGCACGGGGAAGGGGTGGTCCAGCTGAACCAGGGGAATCCCTAACCTCTTCGCTAACCCAAGGTCCATAAAACTCCCAGCTGCACCTGAATCGACTAGTGCCTTATACTGGAAGTGAGGGGAAAAATCTGGAAAACAAACCGAGGTGTACATGTGGTCGACAGGGGGCTCTGGGTGTGGCTGGTGCGGACTCACCTGGGGTTTCGAAGTAGTGCTCTGCCTGCCCTCCGAACTCCCGGGGGGACCACTCCAGCACCGGTCCACAGTGTGTCCTCTGCGTCCACATCGGGTGCAGGAGAGACCCCCCCCTCCGGTCCTCCTCGACGCAGCCCCCCCTATCTCCATGGGCTGTGGAGCGGGGGGACTGGGAGGCGGAACGAACAGGCCCCGACTGGAACATCCCCGGGAAGCCAGCAGGTTGTCCAGTCTAATGGACAAGTCCACCAGTTGGTCGAGGGTGGAGGCGTTGTCCCTACAGGCCAGCTCCCGGCGGACGTCCTCGCGAAGGCTACACCTATAGTTGTCTATCAAGGCCCGCTCGTTCCACCCCGATCCAGCGGCGAGAGTCCGGAATTCCAGGGCGAAATCCTGAGCGCTCCTCGTCTCCTGTCTCAAATGGAATAACCGCTCACCCGCCGCCCTGCCCTCCGGGGGATGATCGAAAACCGCCCGGAAGCGGCGGGTGAACTCAGGGTAGTCGCCCCGAGCCGAGTCTGGGCCATCCCAGACCGCATTGGCCCATTCTAGGGCTCGACCCGTGAGACAGGAGACGAGGACGCTCACCCTCTCTTCGTCGGAAGGGGGGGCGGACGGTCGCCAGGTAGAGTTCCAATTGGAGCAAGAACCCCTTGCACCCAGCGGCCGTCCCATTGAACTCCCGGGGAGGAGTAATCCGGATACCACCGGCGCCCGCTTCAGGGGGTGTGTGTAGGGGCTCCAGGTCAACTACATTGCAGTCACATGCCAGATCTCATAGTGCCTGTCACGAGCGTCTAGGACCAGTAGATATGTGAAATCAGGAGCAGGAGACAGAGAGCCGGAGCAACTGAGTTTTAATAAGAAATACCAGTTGTAATAGCCGTTGGGCACAGGGCGTGTGGCGAAGTCCGCCAGGAGAAAACACTTTTCTCAAAAAAAACAAAGAAGCGCACTGAAAAAACAAACAGCGCGCGGGGCGCAGCCCGGCAATATAATGACTTCTTAATCGGATACAATACAACTGTCCTTCGTGAACAAATGAACAATCCCGCACAAGAACCCCAACTGAAAATACACATTAAATAACCCCCCACTAATGACAAACACAAAACAGGTGCGGGATAGACAGACAAAACCAACAGACACAGAAACAACGATCGGTGGCAGCTAATAGGCCGGCGACGACGACCGGCGAGCGCCGCCCGACCGAGGAGGGGCGCCACCTTCGTTAGATACTGTGACAGTGCCTGGAAAGCTAATATGATACTGCTATGATATAGCTCATATGATATTAACTACTATCAATATCGGTCGTCAGTAGGACTAATAACCACAAATATTCAACTGCCTATTTACTGTTAGTTACCTTCAGGTGGTATAGCCTACGTTACCAATCCATTTAATGCATTGTTTTGTTAACCTCCATTTGCTTCCTCTGTAAACCCAGTCACAACCATGTGGTTGTTGCTGAGTATCACTAGTAACAATGCTTAGTGCAGGCAATGGTTAGTGCAGGCAACAGACAAGGGTATAGCCTACTATTGTACACAATTCTCCCTATTATAATTCTATGTACAATCATTTTGCAACATTACCATGGGTTGAAGAACTTAATATGGCAGTTTTCAAAATGAATCAAACCAGCGTTTTCTTTCTTTCCTAAAGGCTCTCCAAAGCTGTTTTTTATGATTCATTAATACTTTCCTAACCCTAAATAATCTACAAGCGAACCACGCCTGCAAAGCCCTTTACGCAACTGCACAAGGGAAGTTTGAATACCAACTACTGAGAAGTGCGTAGGAAAGGTGCGTGTAAGAAAGGCATATTTTCTATGTGGGATTCGGGGGCATAGCACACCACTAGATTGCATTAGCATAGTTCAGCTATTTTTGGTGGACATCCAATCAAATTTGGTGTATAGATTCAGTCGTTTCTTGTAAAATGCTGGAGTGGGATTCACAGAGTATTGATGACCTATTCCAAGATAAAAATATTTTTTATATGTATCTATTTGTCTTCTCAAAACAACTTCCTGTCACGTCCTGACCAGCAGAGGGAGGTATTGTATTAGTTTTGGTCAGGACGTGGCAGGTTTTTTGTGTGTTAAGAGTTGTATTGGTGATTAGGACTCCCAATTGAAGGCAGGTGTGTTGAGTTGCCTTTGATTGGGAGTCCTATATAGGAGTGTGTGTTTTTCTTTGGGGTTGTGGGTAGTTGTTTTTGCACTGCGTTTTGTGTGCCTGCAAAACTGTTGCTGTCGTGTTTATTGTTGGTTTTCCTGTGGATGCTTTACTTGAGTTTATTAAAAAACTATGAGTATCCACATACCCGCTGCGCCTTGGTCCATTCCTAACGACAAGCCTTACAGAACTACCCACCACAAAAGGACCAAGCAGCGGAAGAGGAGGGAGCCACAGGAGTACAGTGTGATGGACCAATGGACGTGGGAACAAATCCTGGACGGAGAGGGACCATGGACTCGGCCAGGCTGGGGATTATCGCCTCCCGCAGTGGGAGATTGAGGCGGCGAGAGCGGAGAGGTGATTCTATGAGGAGAAAGAGCGCAACGAACAGGTGGAGGCACTGAGAAGAGTTTTGATATCTTCACTATTATTCTACAATGTAGAAAATAGTAAAAATAAAGAAAAACTGCAATGAGTAGGTGTGTCCAAACTATTGACTGTTACTGTAGGTTTGGGAGTGTCAGGTATTGGCATGAAACTCTTCTGAGGAATACAATCATTACACAAACATGTCTTTCTGAGGAATTCTGCCTATCTGCATTGTTCCCACCTCTGGGGAGTAGAAGTGTTGTGATCACATCCTGTAGGTCTGGTGATCTGATTGGAAGTTAACTTTTACAGGATTATATTGGTCAACAACTCATAGTTTGAATACCAGCAGAACAAATGGTTTTAAAAGGTTCTCAGATCTCTTTTTGATGCTGTCCTGAGGTTTTCTCTCTCTAAATGATCATTCATTTAAATGCATGCTTTTGCGTTGTATAATGGAATTAATTCATTTTACAATGTTGTTAAATGCCTTTGATTTAACCAATTCAGACCAATTTTTTATAGTCATCTATAACTCATAGCCTAATACTTTATTGCTCATGTCACGGGATACTAGGAGTGGTGGTAGGAGTCAGGCGCAGAGAGCAGAGGTAAAGTATAACATCCTTTATTTCTTCCGGCACAAACCGGTCACTCCAAAACAGACTGGCTCGTAAAACAAACGACCAACCCAGAACAACGGGTAAACAGTCCGGAGAGAGATAACAAGGCGTAAGCCAGCACATCCAAAATACACAACAGCAAAAGTAATCCTGCACAAACCTGGGCGGGCTAAACAGGCTTATATAAACACAAATCAAGAAACACAATAGGGAACAGGTGCAACCAATAAGACATTACAAACAGAAAAGGAAAAAGGGATCAGCGGTGGCTAGTAGGCCGGTGACGACGACCGCCGAGCGCCGCTCGAGCAGGCAGGGGAGCCACCTTCGGTGGGATTCGTGACAGCGCAATGTTAATTAACCAGGCGGTATCAGAGGAAGGCCCTAAAAATTGTCAAAGACTCCAGCCACCCTAGTCATAGACTGTTCTCTCGGTTACCGCACGGCAAGCGGTACCGGAGAGCAAAGTCTAGGTCCTAAAGACTTCTTAATCTTAGAGCGGAGACCCCGCTAGCGGGATCAAATTCGACAACATCCGGTGAAATCGGAGCGCGCCAAATTGAAAATACTAAATCATAATATTAAACATTCATGAAAATACAAGTGTCATACATGATTCTTTAGCTTAGAATCTTGCATTAGAACTGCGTTGTCAGATTTAAAAAAGGCTTTACTGTAACGGCTGTCTGAAGTAGTAGACCAAGGTGCAGCGTGGAATTTGTTCATCATTTATTTTAGATGAAAAAAGGCACTTCACAAAGAAACACAGACGACAGCCAAACAGTCCTGTCAGGTATCCTAACACACTAAACAGAAAACATCTACCCACAAAACCCAAAGGAAAAACATGCTGCCCAAGTATGACTCCCAATCAGCAACAACGATGTACAGCTGTTCCTGATTGGGAGCCATACGCGGCCAAAACAAAGCAATCCCCAACATAGAAATACAGACATAGAATGCCCACCCAAATCACACCCTGACCAAACCTAAATAGAGACATAAAAAGGCTCTCTTAGGTCAGGGCATGACAGTACCCCCCCCAAAGGTGCGGACTCCGGCTGCAAAACCTGAACCTATAGGGGAGGGTCTGGGTGGGCATTTCTCCGCGGTGGAGGCGCTGGAGCGGGACGCAGACCCCGCTCCACCACTGGCTCACCCCACTTCACTGGCTCCCCTAGAGCGTGATCTCCTGCCGCCGACCACGGACTGGGGACCCTCGCAGCGGGCCCCGGACTGGAGGGCGATTCTGGCTGCGCCCGGCTGGCGGGCGACTCTGGCTGCTCCGGACAGGCGGGCGGCTCTGGCGGCTCCGGACAGGCGGGCGGCTCTGGCGGCTCCGGACTGGCGGGCGGCTCTGGCGGCTCCGGACTAGCGGGCGGCTCTGGCGGCTCCGGACTGGCGGGCGGCTCTGGCGGCTCTGGACTGGCTCTGGGCGCAGGCACAGGATTCACCAGGCTGGGGAGACATGCAGGAGGCCTGGCTCTGGGCGCAGGCACAGGACTCACCAGGCTGGGGAGACATGCAGGAGGCCTGGCTCTGGGCGCAGGCACAGGACTCACCAGGCTGGGGAGACATGCAGGAGGCCTGGCTCTGGGCGCAGGCACAGGATTCACCAGGCTGGGGAGACATGCAGGAGGCCTGGCTCTGGGCGCAGGCACAGGACTCACCAGGCTGGGGAGACATGCAGGAGGCCTGGTTCTGGGCGCAGGCACAGGATAGACCGGGTCCTGAAGACGCACTGGAGGTTTAGAGCGCACGGCCTGCACAACCCATCCTGGCTCGATGCCCACTCTAGCATGGCACTTGCGGGGGGCTGGGATGTAGCGCACTTGGCTATGAGCGCGCACTGGAGACACTGTGCGCTCTACCGCATAACACGGTGCCTGACCAGTACCACGCCGCTTCCGGTAAGCACGGGCAGTTGGCTCAGGTCTAATGCCTGACTCCGCCAATCTCCCCGTGTGCCCCCCCCCCAAAGAATATTTGGGGCTGCCTCTTCACCTCCACCTGCTTCCCCGGCAGGTTGTTGCAATGGTCAAATAGCTGTTCCCAAGTCCAGTCTATTCTTCCCTCCAATTCCTCCAGCGACCAGGATGCCATCACCTCCCGAGCACGCTGCTTCCTCCACTCCTGGTGCTGCTCCCGTCCACGCTGCTTGGTCCGTTTTTGGTGGGTAGATCTGTAACGGCTGTCTGAAGTAGTAGACCAAGGTGCAGCGTGGAATTTGTTCATCTTTTATTTTAGATGAAAAAAGGCACTTCACACAGAAACACAGACAACAGCCAAACAGTCCTGTCAGGTATCCTAACACACTAAACAGAAAACATCTACCCACAAAACCCAAAGGAAAAACATGCTGCCTAAGTATGACTCCCAATCAGCAACAACGATGTACAGCTGTTCCTGATTGGGAGCCATACCCGGCCGAAACAAAGGAATCCCCAACATAGAAATACAGACATAGAATGCCCACCCAAATCACACCCTGACCAAACCTAAATAGAGACATAAAAAGGCTCTCTCAGGTCAGGGCGTGACATTTACGGCGAAAGCATAGCAGTCGATTGTCTGAGGACAGCGCCTCACATTAGCATATTTTCTAAACCAGCACAAGAGTCACGAAATAACAAATAGCAATAAAATAAATCACTTACTTTTGAAGATCTTCCTCTGTTTACAATCCCAAGGGTCCCAGCTACACATTGAATAGTGGTTTTGTTTGATAAAGTCCTTCTTTATATCCCAAAAATGCTGTTTAGTTGGCCCCATTGAATTCAATAATCCAGTCCTTCAACATGCATACAAAGGATTCCAAAAATTTACCAGCAAAGTTCGTCCAAACGAGTCAAACTACGTTTTAATCCTCAGGTTGTCTAATATCTAAATAAACGATAATATTTCAGACGGAGATTACTATGTTCAATAGCAAAGGAAAAGAATGAAGAGCGCGCCCATGTTCACGCACGTAAAAAGACTACTTTTGCCCTGGCGCTCAACTTGGAAAGACAACAAATACTTCTTAATTTAAAAATAAAACAAGCCTAAAACCTTGTATAAAGACTGTTGACATCTACTGGAAGCCATAGGAACTGCAATATGGGAGGAGGAAATTAGATCTCTCAATAGCATTGCATTGGAAGTCATTCGGAGCTCCAAAGCAAAATTTTCCGGATTGATTTTCTTCGGGTTTTCGCCTGCTATATCAGTTTTGTTATACTCACAGACATTATTTTAACAGTTTTAGAAACTTCAGAGTGTTTTCCATCCAATTCTACCAATTAAATGCACATGCTAGCTTCTGGGCCTGAGTAACAGGCAGTTTACTTTGGCACGTCAGACAGGCGGAAATTCAAGAAACTAGCCTTACTCGCAGAGAGGTTACAGGTTTTACCCCCAAGCCATAAGACTCCCGAAGAGCTAATCAAATGGCTACCCAGACCCCTCTGTTACGCTGCTGCTACTCTCTGTTTATTATCTATGCATAGTCACTTTAACTCTACCTACATGTACATATTACCACAATTACCTTGTGTTTGAGTTCAGGTCCACAACTGTACTCTGTCTGCTTAGACTGCTTTCAAGGTAAGGCTTTGCGTTACCCAGAAAAAGCAACAAAATAGGTAAGACTGTCATGACGTACTGCCAAATTCTCTAAAACAACATTGGAGGCAGCTTATGGTAGAGAAATGAACATTAAATTCTGGTGGACATTCCTGCAGTCAGCATGCCGATTGTAAGCTCCCTCAAAACTTCAGACATGTGGCATTGTGTTGTTTGACAAAACTGCACATTTTAGAGTGGACTTTTATTGTCCCCAGCACAAGGTGCACCCATGTAATGATCATGCTGTTTAATCAGCTTCTTGATATGTCACACCTGTCAGGTGGATGGATCATCTTGCCAAAGAGAAATGCTCATTAACAGGGATGTAAACAAATTTGTTCCCAAATTTGTAGTGAAATAAGCTTTGTGTGCATATGGAACATTTCTGGGATGTTTTATTTCAGCTCATGAAACGTGGGACCAACACTTTACAGGTTGCGTTCATATTTTTGTTTAGTATACAGTACAAGATACCATAATTATGGCCATCGTAATTAGAGTTTTTGGGAAAACTGTGCAAGGGGTGTGTAGATTTACACTAGGTACTGTAGTTCAGGGGTTTCCATTTCTATGAAAAGTTAAGAACGTCCTCGAGAGATCTCTGATTCAGTGGAATGAAAAATACTTAGAATGAGGAAAGCTTTTTTTTAAGTCTAGGCCAGACATCATACATAGGTATGTTTACATCATACATGTTCAACAAAATCACATACCTGGTTTAACTTATCTCAAATCTTCGTAGTGTTTGCAGTAGTTAATTACTTTTGGCAAAACATTTAAGTAAAATAATATAATTAATGTGTCGTGTGAATTAAAGACTCTGCTCAGACAACTAAGTTGACAGGACCACTTTGAAAAAGAGAGCATGGAGTTATTGGCCTAGCAGATAAAATGTCTAGTTCCAAAGACTCAAGTTCTGTATCTTGAAGGTTCAGAAAGAACAGGCCCATTGGGCACAGACGTCAGTTCAACATCTAGTTTTAATTTACACTAACCTTGAATTCAACAACAACTGTCACCATGTCATTGGATAGATGTTAAAGGTTGATTGAATTATTATTATTTTAATTCTTAGGTTGATGACTTTTTGCAAATCCAATCAGTTTTCCACAATGAATCAATGTAATAACACTGATTTTTTGGAGGTTGAAATTACGTGGAAAGAACATTGATTTAACCAGTTTTATCCCAGTGGGGTGTTTCATTAAATCACCAGGTAGTTTTGATGTAGTGAACAACATGGGCACAAACTGGTTGAATCAACTTTGTTTCCGCGTCATTTCAACAAAGGATGTCACTGTCACCTAATTGTATTTAAAAAATATTATCAACGTAAAGGAACATTTGGATTTTGTCTTTTCTCACTCAACTTTTAACCTAAATCCAATTACAAGGTTCACATTTTGTGGGGTTTCACGTTGAATTCTCACAACTCAATCAAATGTAAATGAGAACTTAACGTTGAACTGACGTCTGTGTTTTTTGGAGCTGGTGTTCACCAAATGTCTCTCTTCCTTCTTTCTGGCCTCAGAGAAGAACTGGACATTTGGTCAAGCAAGAATATTACATTGGATAATATTGGGAAGAGCAAGATTTGAAAGGGATGCTCATAATACTAGAGAGTGAGTGAGTGTGAAGGTAAGTTATTTGATATTAAAATACAGGACATACGGTGGTTTAGAGCAGGAATGAGAGTGGCGTAACAAAAACATCTGGAATTTATCTAAGCTCATGATTTTCTTTGTATTGACAGGTTTTTTTAATTGAGAGATGAGCTTAAAGTTCTTTGCTGACCATAATTTTCACTTGTCTGACCGCTTGCATGATGATGAGTTTCTCACACGACTGGCCTATCTGGGTGATGTTTTTTTATCTGAATCAAGGATTACAGGGACTCTCCACAACTATATGCAATGTGCATGAAAACTAAATACAGGCTGTGTGTACACTGTGTGTGGAAAATGATTAAAGACTGAGACTCTCTCCAATACAACCCAACATTGCAGAGTTATGCGCATCCTTTCAAGCACACCCTTCTCATTAACCTGTGGTGAGTTATTCACAATTTTCGATGAGCAAATAAGGTTTTATATGTAAGACGGTTAAATAAAGAGCAAAATGAATGATTATTATTATTTGTGCCCTGGTCCTATAAGAGATCTTTGGCACTAAGAACCGGGTTGTGACAACTCATTGTTATGTTTAATAAGTATATGGTATAGTGTGTGTGGCAGGCTTACAATGATGGCAAAAAACAACATTTGAGAGTGCGCTGACCCTGGTGCTAGAATGGGTACGCAGCTGGAGGTTGAATGTTTGAAGGGGACTATAAAAAGTTTGGGAACCACTGCTTTAGACCATGCGTACGCACAGTTTCTAGTGGGGATATGATGACACGCTTATTCATAACAAACGAGACAGGTAAATGCAATTATAAGATGCAATCTTTTGCCATTAATGAGAAGAGGGAGGATATTTTTTTGCGTCTTTGTATTCTAAAATAGTTAGAAATAGGCAACTATTTCCTATTTCATTTCCATGAGTTCCTCACCTTTTCTGACTGTGATGGCTACTCAAGTATAGGCAGTTAGCTCATGCTAGCTAGATAGCCAGTTAACTCATGCTAGCTAGCTCCTGAAGTTGTATTTTTCCTTGTTGTAAAACATTCCTGGATATTGTTGTACTTTTAGTTATTACTGGAGTCACCATCTTAACATGATGGAGATAGGCACAGCTTGGCAGGCTTGCTAGCATTGGCATAGACCTCTTCTTATGAGATACTTAATTTGTATGCTCTAACTCTGCCATGGCTTGTTGGCCAAAGCCTATGGGGAAATGAATGATTTTTATAGGGTTTTGGATAAATTCAGAAAGAAAGTCCAGTGGTAAACACAGGCTTAGGAGATCTTATACGTTTTGTTCTATGAGATCATCTTCAGCTGTCATCACTTTGTGAATTTTGAAGCATTTAGGTAATAAAAAACAAGCACATATAGCACTTAAAGGCTTCATAATTCATAAAGGTCATGGTAACCAGGTCAACTCTGAGCAGTTGTTTTGGGCCCTGTACGGGTACCCCCCCCCCCCAACAAAATTAATAATCAGAAAATAGATAGTGACATATCATTTGAAAGCTATAAGCGATGTCTTTTCAGAAATCAAACTCAAATCTTGCTGCTGGCAATGCCATAAGAACCCTCCTCCCCCTCATTAAGGCCATAAATAATGCCGTATGGACATTCTCATGGAGTATGCAAGTCACCAAAAGTACAAGCATTTAGTATGAATGGAAAGGGTACACCCTGATGGTCATTGTAAAGCAATGCATTTTCTAATCCATCCACATTACCTTATATGCATCCTCCACATGCTCCGTTTAGTTAGCTCATCGTTTACAATAGGATAAGTGAATAGGAGAACAAGTTCGAAGTTTCTTCACCTGTCTTTCAAAAAATAAATAAATAAATATCAGTAACTTCAAAGCCCTGATTGCTAAGGTCATTTTAAGTTGTCAAGCTTGAAAACTCTGTTCAGCAATTTTGGCATAGTGACTCACTACCCAAACCAAACGCAACAAGTTTCAACTACACAGGAGACATCATGTGATCTTTACCGCTATCTAGTGGGTGAACTGGGAATTAGGAATAATTTACATCAATGGATAGAGAGACTTCAGCTTTCTCTTCATATCTACAGTACCAGTCAAAAGTTTGGGCACACCTACTCATTCAAGGGTTCCTATTAATTGTGATATTTTCTACATTGTAGAATAATAGTGTAGACATAAAAACTATGAAAACACATACGGAATCATGTACAAACCCCCAAAAAGTGCTAAACAAATCAAAATAGATTTTAGATGAGAGATTCTTCAAAAGAGCCACCTTTTGCCTTCATGAGAGTTTTGCACACTCTTGGCATTCTCTCAACCAGCTTCACCTGGAATGCTTTTCCAACAGTCTTGAAGGAGTTCCCACATATGCTGAGCACTTGCTGGCTGCTTTTCCTTCACTCTGCGGTCCAACTCATCCCAAACCTTCTCAATTCTGTTGAGGTAGGTGATTGTGGAGGCCAGGTCATCTGATGCAGCACTCTATCATTATCTTTCTTGGTCAAATAGCCCTTACACAGCCAGGAGGTGTGTTGGGTCATTGTCCTGTTGAAAAACAAATTATTGTCCCATGAAGCAAAAACCAGATGGGATGGTGTATCGCTGCAGAATGCTGTTGTATCCATGCTGGTTAAGTTTTCCTTGAATTCTAAATAAATCAGACAGTGTCACCAGCAAAGGACTCCCACACCATCAAACCTTCTGCTCCATGCTTCATGGTGGGACCCACAAATGCAGAGATCATCTGTTCATCTACTCAGCATCTCACAAATAAACGATGGTTGGAACCAAAAATCTCACATTTGGACTCATCAGACCAAACTACAGATTTCCAATGGTCTAATATCTATTGCTTGTGTTTCCTGGCACAAGCAAGTCTTCTTATTGGTGTCCTTCAGTTGTGGTTTCTTTGCAGATGTGTCTATTACTTGAACTCTGTGAAGCATTTTTTTGGGCTGCAGTTTCTGAGGCTGGTAACTAATGAACATATCCTCTGCAGCAGAGGTAACTCTGGTTCTTCATTCCTGTGGCGGTCCTCATGAGAGCCAGTTTCATCATAGCGCTTGATGGTTTTTGCGACTGCACCTGAAGAAACATTCAAAGTTCTTGAAATGTTCCAGATTGACTAAACGTAATGTCTTATAGTAATAATGGACTGTCATTTCTCTTTGCTAATTTGAGCTGTTCTTGCCATAACATGAACTTGGTCTTTTACCAAATAGGGCCATCTTCAACTGATTGGCTCAAACGCATGAAGAAGGTAAGAAATTCCACAAATTAACTTAAGGCACACCTGTTAATTGAAAATTGAAATGCATTCCAGGTGACTACCTCATGAAGCTGGTTGAGAGAATGCCAAGAGTGTGCAAAGCTTTCATCAAGGCAAAGGGTGGCTACTTTGAAGAATCTCAAATATAAAATATCTTTTGATTTGTTTAACACTTTTTTTGGTTACTGTATGATTCCATATGTGTTATTCCATAGTGTTGATGTCTTCACTATTATTCTACAATATAGAAAATTGTCAAAATAAAGAAAAACCCTTCTGTCGAAACTGTTGACTGGTACTGTATATCATTCCAATAAAATGAAAACGACACGTTGGACAAGCCCTGCACTTTTAAAATGCCTGTGTTCCAATGGGAATTTGTGCATGTTTAAGGTGTCACCATTTGGTAAAAGATATTAGAAATATCTGTACTTTAATTCCTTTTGGAACAGTAATTGCTGACATTTTCTCAAACCTTTTCTCAAACCATTTTCTAAAAATTTTCTCCAACATGTGGACAATTGCGAGGACGACCCCCCCCCCAAAAGAAATTCTGCTCAGTCTCGGGCTCTGTAGTAGTCACATTGTTTCTGACACCTTTATAGGAATCCCACAGTTCTTACCTTCCTAATTCCTAACAGTACTAAGCATGTGTTTGCAAGACATATAGTTTTGAAACGGAAATGTACTTTATGAGGGTAGTATACAATGCGTCGTTTAGAAATGCTACCAGAGGGAGTCAGAGTTTAACAGGTTAAACGACTGATATTATCTGATCGAACAAAACGGATCAGGTCTAAGCCTGTGTTAACCTCAGACCAACCCTTACGTGGCGATACTTACTTAAATCTCGACTTGGAAGGCACCAGTGTCTTCTAAACTCCCATGGCTAGTTATAGGTTGAATGTTGGAATTTACGAAATGTATTAACATTTAACAAAAAATTACACCATGAAGTAATCTAACAAACTGTACGTTTGTTTATTCCTCTGTGTTGTTGTTTTTGTCGCACTGCTTTGCTTTATCTTGGCCAGGTCACAGTTGTAAATGAGAATTTGTTCTCAACTGGCCTACCTGGTTAAAAAAAAGGTAGATATATGCATCTTTTGGTCAAAGAAACCTTAAGAAAATGGTAGGGGAGGGGATAATTATTATTATTTTCTTTTAAATAACTGTCAGTATCTGCTGTGACCACCATTTGCCTCATGCAGGGCAACACATTTCCTTTCCTTCGCATAGAGTTGATCAGGCTGTTGATTGTGGCCTGTGGAATATTGTCCCACTCCCCTTCAATGGGTGTGCGAAGTTGCTGGATATTGGCGGGAACTGGAACACGCTGTTATAAAAGTTGATCCAGAGCATCCCAAACATGCTCAGTGGGTGACATGTCTGGTGAGTATGCAGGCCATGGAAGAGCTCGGACATTTAAAGCTTTCAGGAATTGTGTACAGATTCTTGCATTATCATGCGGAAACATGAGGTGATGGCAGCAGATGAATGGCACAACAATGGGCCTCAGGATCTCGCCACGGTATCTCTGTGCATTCAAATTTCCATTGTGTTCATCATAGCTTATGCCTACCCATACCAGAACCCCACCATGGGGGACTCTGTTCACAATGTTGACATCAGCAAACCACTCGCCCACACGATGCCATACACGTGGTGTACGGTTGTGAGGCCGGTTGGACGTACTAACAAATTCTCAAAAACTGTTGAAGGTGGCTTATGGTAGAGAAATTAACATTAAATTATTATCTGGCAACAACTCTGGACACTGATACAGTCAGCATGCCAATTGCACGCTCCCTCAAAACTTAAGACATCTGTGCCATTGTGACAAAACTGCACATTTTAGAGTGGCCTTTTATTGTCCCCAGCACAAGGTTCACCTGTGTAATGATCATGCTGTTTAATCAACTTCTTGATATGCCACATCTGTCAGGTGTACGGATTATTTTGGCAAAGTAGAAATGCTCACTAACAGGAATGTAAACAAATGTGTGCACAACATTTGAGAAAATATTTAGTTCATACAGACAAT
The DNA here is from genome assembly GCF_901001165.1 of Salmo trutta. Classification (NCBI taxonomy): domain Eukaryota; kingdom Metazoa; phylum Chordata; class Actinopteri; order Salmoniformes; family Salmonidae; genus Salmo; species Salmo trutta. The sequence continues at coordinate 5,295,272 of NC_042960.1, forward strand.
TATTGGGATCTTTTACTTCAGCTCATGAAACATGGGATGAACACTTTAAAATGTTGTTTATATTTTTGTTCAGTGTATATGCCGCCATCTGTTCGAGATCTGATCTCCTCTCATTGATCGATACAGGTGGGAGTCATTCAAAGCGACACTTGATTTCGGAGTCACGCTCATGACATGCATCACATTTGGGTGGACCGTATCTATGGGGTGGACACCCACCGGTCTTGGCCATGGAAATGTAGAAGACACTGGTGCCTTCCAAGTTGAGAATTAAGTATTGCCTAGTAAAGTTTGGTTAAAGAATGGTCCCCTATTCAATATTCTAAGCCATAACCCTGTTCATGGGAGGATAAGCCATCACATTGCAGGTTATTTCCATAGTGAATCATAGTGTAACATGAAGAAGAATGACTGGCAACTGAAAGGTATTAACCACTAAAGTCTGATGGATATATACACTCACGTTTCACCATCTGTACCTTTATATCATTTTGTGCTACTCAGAATAAGGCGCCGGTATGTAAAAGTCAACCAGGTGAACAAAACTGCTTGCGCCACATGGACCATGGACACTGAAAGAGACAAGGATGAAGATTAACTAAGACTTCATTGCATGAAATCAAAAATCTCTTGATCAGCCAGCAAATAGAGTTACAAAGCAGAGGTACAAAAAGATAATCTCTATCTTAGCTGTATGGACAGTAGTTTTCTTCGGGCTACCACACATTTATTGAGTGGGTTCAATTTAAAGCTACACTGCTAATAAATCAGGAACGTCACTTGCAGCTTGCTCTCAGCAACAAGGCCCTATGGGAAATGACGTCTGTAGTTTTCGTCCATTTGGTAGTTTACTCTCAACACTCCCCTTCTAGAGGGAGGCAGGTAGCTGAAATAAGTTCTCCTAAAGGTCACCTGTCTCTATAGGAACCACATACCACACCTCCTGCTGGTTAGCTGGAAAATGGAAGGCCATGGGGAGCAGCAACAGTAGCTTCCTGTTTTGCATGCAAGATTAGGTTTTGGCATTAACCATGAACAGGAAGGGAGCCAAGGCACAAACAATTCAGTTATACAAGGGAGAAAAACCCAACTAAAACACTCAGCTTGTGGCATACAAAACAGAAGTAGAAACATGTAACTTCTCATCTTGGCTGCATGGCCAGCTGTAGTTATGTGGCTATGGTGCTATTAAAAAGAAGAAAAAGTGGACTGAACCGCAATAGAGTAAAGTGCCTGGGTCGTAATGATTAGGACACACCATAAGATAAATGTTTTGAAACATGTTTCAACAGAAATCAAGGTAGTCTCCCCGTTTCAGTGAGTTTCCTTCCGTTTGGGGCCTAATAAACACAGCCCTGACTCATTACAGGGTCCCACTGTTCTCCACACTGTTGGGATTCAGGTAGGTGTATGGCAAGGGCAAAGACACATTCCTGCCTTGGATTTCAAAGTTGTATTTCTCCAGCACATCTTGAGTTTTGTGAATCAGTTTCAGAAGGATCTTCTCACTGAAGTGATTCTGATAGCCATTTCCAAGAGCGACCTAAGTAGGCAAGAGTTGACAAAATTTGAAATTCATGAACCACTGATATACTAATTATGACTACTAAGGAAGCAATTTGATTGAGATTAAACATTTCATTACAAACGTCAGAATATAGTTTCTCTCGTATACTCACAAAGTCAGTGGATTGCGTGCTCAGAAGGTACACCACTGCCATGCCATGGACGGTGGTATTGATGTCAGGGAAAGTCTTCAGCATGGTGCTCTCAGTACACTGCCCCTTAGTGGTGGGAGGTGGTTGTTGCAGAGCGATGGGGAAGTTGGGTATCCAGCCGCCAAAATCAAACTGAAATGACAATGGTGAAATAGATCAAACCACTGCTTTTCCAATGTAATTCAACAGAAACTAACTAAAATCACATTTTGAATAACAGCGGAGGATACTGCACACAGGTTTTTCACATGTTTCAAAGTTTATTACCTGTCCATTGTTGACTGCAGCATGTTGGCCAGTCACTGTGAAGATCACCATGGTGAGAAACTTGACTAGCTCTGTCATCAAACTGAAAAACTGAGGGATTCCTGCACAGAGAAGACACAGTATGCTAAGTTCAGACACCGAATTGACACATTTTGCAAATGATCCAGAATATAGTTAGGGAATGAGAAGCCTAAGGGAATGGACACGTTTGATATCAGAAATAATTGAATCAACAAACCAGATCTGTAGAGAACCATTGTGATTGAATATTATACTTTTGAGTTGCAGCGATGCAACAGTATCACAAATTTAAAAAGTGTAGTCTGTCAAATTGCACCCTTTTCCCTATATAGTACAGTAGTTTTGACCAGGGAGCTGTTGCCATTTGTGACGCAGATTGTGTCATTTAAATGAGAAAAGTGTAACCTGTGCTGTTTTTGCCAGGAACCCATGGAAGAAGATATCCTTGATCCAGTTCTGCAGTTCAGAGTCCTTCTGGACGTCTGAGTTACAGGTGTAGTAGGGACCAATCACTTTCTGAACAAACCTATACAAAACAACATCAGGCATTACCCAAAACACGATGACAACATGGCAAAAGAGCACAGACACAGTATGTGCAAAAGACACTGTAAAAGTCAATATAATCTGGCAGCATGGGGGGGTATACTAGAGTTTAGTAAACTGGGCAATGCAAAATGTAGTTGCATGAGTATACAATCCTTAATACACAAATCATGCTGCTTTATGAGGTTTAGAGAATTTCTTTGTGCAGATATGGGCTTTTTTGCACCATGGAAATCTATAGGCCTGTACAAACATTACCTGTGGACGATGTCCCACAACCTGAGTCCGTCATCCCTGTAGAGGAAGTTGGGGACTGACTCCAGACCGCGTGCAGTGATGTCCTCCGGCATACAGAGGGAGCTGTAGGTCAATGAGGCCACCGCTTTCTTCAGGAACTCCATCATCCCTGAACCTCCAACACTGGCATTCTTCAAGATGGGTTAAAGGGATAGTTCACCTTTTTAACTTTAGGGCAGATAGAGCAAAAAATGTTGCAGTGTCTGTGGACTCCCGATGAGCATTTCTGAAATCGCAGATAAAGTAAACTCAGGGGCGAACATTACATCGCAGCCCAGAATTTAGATTTTTACAGGCTCCCGGGCACTCTACAGCATACCTAAAAAAAATTGACATGTTAGAAATATTCTGCCTCAACTTTAGTGAGAGTAGTGCTAATCTAGTGTCAGTCAATCAGATACTCAAAACTACCATACAACTTCCATTTCACAAGTTTAAGGACCAGACATGAAAATGAGTTTAGAAAATGTATTGATGAAATGGATGTGAGAATGAGGTTTAAGGAGGGAAATGAGAATGGATCGGAGGAGATAAGGACAGCAGATGAAGGGTTGACTGTAGGGTTTGGCTTTGCGTCTCAGGTAGACAGTCAAGCTAGGCTGCTGTGGTGAAGACAAATCCCCAATAAGAGAACTTCAAGTTAGATGGACCCTGGAGAGGAAGTGAGCTGTTCTGGACTGCAGGTGCTGAACGGTTGGCGATATATTTCAAGTAGTACAGACATACGAACAAGATGCCCATGAGTGAGCCAACAGACCCCAGGAGAGCAAGCAGAAGCAACGGTATCACAAATCATATACTATCATATACTGTACTCTGTACCAACTTCTGGCTACAATTGTATTACTAAAGGAGAATATTAATACTTAAACAAAGAGTCTGTGTTTCCATTACTAATATGTGTCTAATAATTATATAGACCTGATCATCTGTTGAAGAAATTGACCAACACTTGCTTTGCCTTCCTTGTTGTTTTCCTTACAAATATTAACTTTGGACAGGAGTGCATTCATATCAATGTAAGTTCCTTATTTTCTGTATATCGTGTTGTCGTTTCTACTGTAGGCGCATACAGTATGTATGTATGGAGCATAATGTATTTACAGTGTTATTCACGTTTTCAAGTACTTGTGACAAATAATGCATTCCAATTATTGCATCTATTGTAATGGACACCTATGATGTGTAAAATACTTTTTTGAAGGTTGTACTGATGATAATAAGCTAAGCTATTTGCCAGCTATGTGTGGCGCCATGTTTGTTGACATTATATAATGCATTCTGGTGTCACGTAATCTGTCAGACCAAAGATGTTATAATGAGGTGAAAGAATGGTTCACGCATCTTTCAGATAAACTTCCGGAAGTGAATGAAGGGAAGCGGATGATCGTAGACGACACACCCCCTTCAACATGCATACTATAAACAGACCAAACTCATCTTGTCTCCTCTTATCTTTGGTTGATGCAAAAAAAATACCCATCTTTGGACTACTTTTGATTTCTAGAAAGTGTTTTACTCAATTATTTTAATCAATGGTGAGCTCGCCTGTGATGTGATTAATTATAAATAGTAATTGCTAGTAGCTAATTCATTCTATTTTCTGTCAGACAAGAGTTATACCGTACCTTCTTCACTATGCAATCTGGTTTCCGAGCCGGTCATGGGCGCACCTCAACCACGCTCAAGGTCCTAAACGATATCATAACCGCCATCGATAAAAGACAGTACTGTTCAGCAGTCTTCATCAACCTGGCCAAGGCTTTCGACTCTGTCAATCACCACATTCTTATCGGCAGACTCATTAGCCTTGGCTTCTCAAATGACTGCCTCGCCTGGTTCACCAACTACTTCTCCGATAGAGTTCAGTGTGTAAAATCGGAGGGCCTGTTGTCCGCACCTCTAGCAGTCTCTATGGGGGTGCCACAATGATCAATTCTCGGGCCGACTCTTTTCTCTGTATATATCAATGATGTCACTCTTGCTGCGGGTGATTCTCTGATCCACCTCTACGCAGACGACAACATTCTGTATACATCTGGCCCTTCTTTAGACACTGTGCTAACAAACTGTAACGGCTGTCGGGAGAGAGAGTTGACCAAGGTGCAGCGGAGTTAGTGTTCATCTTGAATTTTAATAACAGAAAGAACACTATACAAAACAAAAGAAGAAAACCGACAGCCAAACAGTCCTGTCAGGTGAAAACCACACAACAGAAACAATTACCCACAAAACCCCAACAGTTTGGATTGGTCTGCCATATAGCACGCTGCTGTCTATTTGAGCTGGTCAGTATGTGTAGGTAATCCTGTCTAACGCTGCTTTTTCATGTATTGTGTATTAAAACTGCATAGGTGTTGCTCTCCACTTTCTGGAGGACTGAGTTGTGAAATCAGTGGAATTCGATTATGAAAGCTAAGGAGATAACAAGGGCAACCATGGCATCTGACAGGAGACACGTCCAACCATGAATGATGTGCACGAGTAAGATAGTCTAGCTAGCAACACTATCAGATATTACAAGTTTCTAATTTTGACAGAAAGAGCCATTTGCTTGGCTAGTAATAGCCTAATGTTAGGTAGCTAATGTTGAACCTGGTTGGTTAGCTACCTGCAAATTCACGCAGGGTAGTAATGTCATGAGTTGTGATTATGGTTCACTATTTAGCTAGCTACCTACAGTTGAAGTCGGAAGTTTACATACACCTTAGCCAAATACATTTAAACTCAGTTTTTCACAATTCCTGACATTTACTCCCACCAAAAATGCCCTGTCTTAGGTCAGTTAGGATCACCACTTTATTTTAAGAATGTGAAATGTCAGAATAATAGTAGAGAGAATGATTTATTTCAGCTTTTATTTCTTTCATCACATTTCCAGTGGGTCTGAAATTTACATACACTCAATTAGTATTTGGTAGCATTGCCTTTAAATTGTTTAACTTGGGTCAAACGTTTCGGGTAGCCTTCCACAAGCTTCTCACAATAAGTTGGTTGAATTTTGACCCATTCCTCCTAACAGAGCTGGTGTAACTGAGTCAGGTTTAGGCCTTCTTGCTCGCACACCCTTTTTCAGTTCTGCACACAAATTTTCTATGGGATTGAGGTCAGGGCTTTGTGATGGCCACTCAAAAACCTTGACTTTGTTGTCCTTAAGCCATTTTGCCACAACTTTGGAAGTATGCTTGGGGTCATTGTCCATTTGGAAGACCCATTTGCGACCAAGCTTTAACTTCCTGACTGATGTCTTGAGATGTTGCTTCAATATATCCACATAATTTTCCTTCCTCATGAAGCCATCTATTTTGTGAAGTGCACCTGTCCCTCCTACAGCAAAGCACCCCACAACATAATGCTTCCACCCCTGTGCTTCACGGTTGGGATGGTGTTCTTTGGCTTGCAAGCCTCCCCCTTTTTCCTTCAAATGTAACGATGGTCATTATGGCCAAACAGTTCTATATTTGTTTCATCAGACCAGAGGACGTTTCTCCTAAAAGTACGATCTTTGTCCCCATGTGCAGTTGCAAACCGTAGTCTGGCTTTTTTTATGGCGGTTTTGGAGCAGTGGCTTCTTCCTTGCTGAGCGGCCTTTCAGGTTATGTCGATATAGAACTCGTTTTACTGTGGATATAGATACTTTTGTACCTGTTTCCTCCAGTATCTTCAAAAGGTCCTTTGCTGTTGTTCTGGGTGGATTTGCACTTTTCGCACCAAAGTACGTTCATCTCTAGGAGACAGCATGCTTCTCCTTCCTGAGCGATATGACAGCTGCGTGGTCCCATGGTGTTTATACTTGTGTACTATTGTTTGTACAGATGAATGTGGTACCTTCAGGCGTTTGGAAATTGCTCCTAAGGATGAACCAGACTTGTGGAGTACAATTTGTTTTCTGAGATCTTGGCTGATTTCTTTTGATTTTCCCATGATGTCAAGCAAATAGGCACTCAGTTTGAAGGTATGCCTTGAAATACATCCACAGGTACACCTCCGATTGACTCAAATTATGTCAATTAGCCTATCAGAAGCTTCTAAAGCCATAACATCATTTTCTGGAATTTTCCAAGCTGTTTTAAGGCACAGTCAACTTAGTGTATGTAAACTTCTGACCCACTGGAATTGTGATACATTGAATTACAAGTGAAATAATCTGTTTGTAAACAATTGTTGGAAAAATTACTTGTGTCATGGACAAAGTAGATGACCTTACAGACTTGCCAAAACTGTATTAGTTGAATTTTTTTTTTAAATGACTCCAACCTAAGTGTATGTAAACTTCCAACTTCAACTGTACCTACATGTCTTAACAAAAGCCTCCACTATGCAAGTAACCATTTCAGGTGCATTCGTAAATCCATCCACTCTGATTTCAGAGCATTCTCATCTGAGGGTGCCATAGAGCGCAGAATAACTGATGAATTTACGAATGCTCAACACCCGTTGAATATGAAGTGTGTCAGTAAACTCATCGGCCAGTGTGCACTCGTGACGTGAAACGCTCCGAATTCACGAACGGACAATCTGACAGCCCAGTTGCAGTCACCAACGTTATGGATAACATTACTCGCCCTAGCAGAGCTGGTTAGGCTGTTATGTTCAGTGAGCTGTTCACTCACACTTAGAGGTCTGGAAGTAGCTAGCAAGTTATCTTGGGTGCTTGACTGCTGTTAGTACGTTCGGATCAACCCTTAAAGAGATGGGTGGGGCTGAAGCTTAAGAGGGTGTGAACGATGTAGAATGGGTGTAGACTAAGGGCTCTCCAATAGTAGTACCAAAACATTGAATGGCCATTTTCACAGAAGTAAGTTTACAAGTTTATCACCTTTCAAAGCAAAATTGCTTTCCCATTGTTCCTCAACTGTCGTGTCTGATATACCATTTTGTAGTTCTGACTCTACTTTCATCCAAAGTAAAAAACACAATTTCAAATTGCTACATAAGATTGATTTGAGCCGGTCAGTCACATATACATAAAATATAACATACACTGAACAAAAATATAAATGCAACAATTTCAAAGATTTTACTGAGTTACAGTACACATAAGGAAATGAATTAGGCCCTAATCTATGGATTTTACATGACGGGGAGTACAGATATGCATTTGTTGGTGTCACGTCCTGACCAGCAGATGGAGCTAGTGTTTTAGTTTTGGGGTCAGGACGTGGCATGTTTGTGTTGGGAATGTTTGTGTGGATGATAGGGACTTCCAATTGAAGGCAGGTGTGTATAGTTGCCTTTGATTGGAAGTCCTATATAGGTGTGTGTGTTTTTCTTTGGGGTTGTGGGTGGTTGTTCTTGCACTGCGTTTGCATAGCCTGTGAGACTGTCCTTGTTGTGAGTATCGTTTATTGTTTTGTTTTCTGGTGGATGCTTTGCCTTTTACCAATTAAAAGAAACATGAGTGTCCACACTTCCGCTGCGCCTTGGTCCTTCTCTCTCAGATACGACATATTCAACGACAAGTATGACATTTTCTGTGACAGTTGGTCACAGATACCATAAAAAAAGGTAGGGTCATGGATCAGAAAGCCAGTCAGTGTCTGGTATGACCACCATGTGCCTCATGCAGCGCAACATTTCCTTCGCACAGAGTTGATCAGGCTGTTGATTATTGCCTGTGGAACTCCTCTTCAATGGCTGAGCGAAGTTGCTGGATATTTGCGGGAACTGGAACACGCTGTCGTACGTCGATCGAGAGCTTCCCAAATATGCTCAATGGGTGACATGTCTGGTGAGTATGCAGGCCATGGAACTGGGACATGTTCAGCTTCCAATAATTGTGTACAGATCCTTGCGACATGGGGCCGTGCGTTATCATGCTGAAACATAAGATGATGGCAGTGGATAAATGGCACGAAAATGGGCCTCAGGTTCTCATCACGGTATCTCTGTGCATTCAAATTGGCATCGATAAAATGCAATTGTGTTCGTTATCCGTAGCTTATGCCTGCTCATACCATAACCCCACAATGGGGCACAATGTTGACATCAGCCACCTGCTCGCCCACACGACACCAAACACAGTCTGCCATCTGCCCGGTACAGTTGAAACCAGGATTCATCCACAAAGCAAAGAGTACACTTCTCCAGCGTGCTAGGGGCCATCGAAGGTGAGCATTTTCCCACTGAAGTGGGTTATGACGCCAAACTGCTGTCAGGTCAAGACCCTGATGAGGACGACGAGCACGCAGATGAGCTTCCCTGAGACTGTTTCTGACAGTTTGTGCAGAAATTCTTTGGTTGTGCAAACACATAGTTTCATCATTTGTCCTGGTGGCTGTCAGACAATCCCGTAGGTGACGAAGCTGGATGTGGAGTTCCTCGGCTGGCGTGGTTACACTTGGTCTGCGGTTGTGAAGCCGGTTGGACATACTGCCAAACTTTCTAAAACGAAGATGAAGACAACTTATGGTAGAGGAATTAACATTCAATTCTCTGGCAAAAGCTCTGGTGGACATTATTGCAGTCAGCATGGCAATTGCACACTCCCTCAACTGTTTTGTGACAAAACTGCACATTTTAGAGTGGCCTTTATTGTTCCCAGCACAAGGTGCACAAGGTGTACCTGTGTAATGATCATGCTGTTTAAGAGCTTGTAAGTAAGCATTTCACAGTAAGGTCTACACCGGTTGTATTCGGTACATGACAAATAAGATTAGATTTGAAACTACAAATGACATTCAGCTAGCTGACCAATAGCTATGTGTCATAGGCACAGCAGTTCTACCCAAAACTAAACCTACACAATGATCTATACTGTATACCAACATACTGACCAGTGGCCTCTCTGAACACCAGACGCTCATGGCCTGAGATCCAGTGGTAACAGGGGAAGTTGGCCGTGTCTCCCTCTGGTGTGGTCACCACAACTTTAGAGCAGAACCAGTCATCGTTGATGTAGCGGAGCAGGGCACACGGCTCTGTTTCCAGCACTACAATCAATCAAATGTATTTATAAAGCCCTTCTTACATCAGCTGATGTCACAAAGTGCTGTACAGAAACCCAGCCTAAAACTCCAAACAGCAAGCAATGCAGATGTAGAAGCACGGTGGCTAGGAAAAACTCCCTAGAAAGGCCAGAACCTAGGAAGAAACCTAGAGAGGAACCAGGCTATGAGGGTTGGCCAGTCCTCTTCTGGCTGTGCCGGGTGGAGATTATAACAGAACATGGCTAAGATCTTCAAATGTTCATAGATGACCAGCAGGGTCAAATAATAATAATCACAGTGGTTGTTGAGGGTGAAACAGGTCAGCACCTCAGGAGTAAATGTCAGTTTGCTTTTCATAGCCGATCATTCAGAGTGTCTCTATCGCTCCTGCTGTCTCTAGAGAGTTGAAAACAGCAGGTCTGGGACAGGTAGCATGTCCAAACGTGCTACGTGCTACAAACTCCAGATTTCCCAGGGAGGAGTGATTGAGCACGGTGTGTTCTCTCACCTACAGAGAAATAGGTGAAACGTTATAATGATCCTGCAAACAAACATCCGATATATCAGCTTAGACTCTGTTTCTTTAGTTGTTTTTCAAATACCAGAATGTAGCTTTAATTTGGCCATTTTTACAGTACATGTGGTTTAATACTTTGTTAGACTTCCACACCCAGATGGATTGTGGCATAATACAACTTACTTACTTTTTTTGGGGACTTACCGATCCTTGAAAGGTGGTTTTAGGGATGTACATTTATTTTATTTTTATTTCACCTTTATTTAACCAGGTAGGCCAGTTGAGAACAAGTTCTCATGTACAACTGCGACCTGGCCAAGATAAAGCAAAGCAGTGCGACACAAACAACAACACAGAGTTAAACATGGAATAAACAAGCGTACAGTCAATAACACAATAGGAAAAAAAGTCTATATACAGTGTGTGCAAATGGCGTGAGGAGGTAAGGCAATAAATAGGCCATAGTAGCGAAGTAATTACAATTTAGCAAATTAACACTGGAGTGAAAGATGAGCAGATGATGATGTGCAAGTAGAAATACTGGTATGCAAAAGAGCAGAAAATAAAATAAAAACAATATGGGGATGAGGTAGATAGATAGGGTGGGCTATTTACAGATGGGCTATGTACAGTTAGCTGCTCAGATAGCTGATGTTTAAAGTTAGTGAGGGAAATATAAGTCTCCAGCTTCAGCGATTTTGCAATTCGTTCCAGTCATTGGCAGCAGAGAAATGGAAGGAAAGGCGGCCAAAGGAGGTGTTGGCTTTGGGGATGATCAGTGAGTTATACCTGCTGGAGCGCGTGCTACAGATGGGTGTTGTTATCGTGACCAGTGAGCTGAGATAAGGCGGAGCTTTACCTAGCATAGACTTATAGATGACCTGGAGCCAGTGGGTCTGGCGACGAATATGTAGCGAGGGCCAGCCAACTAGAGCATACAGGTCGCAGTGGTGGGTGATATAAGGGGCTTTGGTGACAAAATGGCTGGCACTGTGATAGACTGCATCCAGTTTGCTGAGTAGAGTATTGGAAGCTATTTTGTAAATTACATCACTGAAGTCGAGGATCGGTAGGATAGTCAGTTTTACGAGAGTATGTTTGGTGACGTGAGTGAAGGAGGCTTTGTTGCGAAATAGGAAGCCGATTCTAGATTTAATTTTAGATTGGAGATGTTTAATATGAGTCTGGAAGGAGAGTTTACAGTCTAGCCAGACACTTAGGTATTTGTAGTTGTCCACATATTCTAAGTCAGAACCGTCCAGAGTAGTGATGCTAGTCGGTCGGGCGGGCGGGTACAGGCAGAAAACGGTTGAAAAGCATGCATTTGGTTTTACTAGCGTTTAAGAGCAGTTGGAGGCCATGGAAGGAGTGTTGTATGGCATTGAAACTCGTTTGGAGGTTAGTTAACACAGTGTCCAAAGAAGGGCCAGATGTATACAGAATGGTGTTGTCTGCATAGAGGGGGATCAGGGAATCACCCGCAGCAAGAGCGACATCGTTGATATATACAGAGAAAAGAGTCGGCTCAAGAATTGAACCCTGTGGCACCCCCATAGAGATTGCCAGAGGTCCGGACAACAAGCCCTCCGATTTGACACACTGAACTCTGTCTGAGAAGTAGTTGGTGAACCAGAAGAGGCAGTCATTTGAGAAACCAAGGCTGTTGAGTCTGCCGATAAGAATATGGTGATTGACAGAGTTGAAAGCCTTGGCCAAGTCGATGAAGACGGCTGGACAGTACTGTCTTTTATCGATGGCGGTTATGATATCGTTTAGTTCCTTGAGCGTGGCTGAGGTGCACCCGTGACCAGCTCCGAAACCGGATTGCACAGAGGAGAAGGTACGATGGGATTCGAAATGGTCAGTGATCCGTTTATTAACTTTCCTTTCGAAGACTTTACAAAGGCAGGGCAGGATGGATATAGGTCTATAACAGTTTGGGTCTAGAGTGTCACCCCCTTTGAAGAGTGGGATGACCGCGGCAGCTTTTACATGCGTTCACTTTCTCCCTTTGTGCCAACCAGTTTGACGTAGACACTGTTCAATGTGCCAGCAAGCAGCATTTCTCCAGGAAACACTTTCACTGTGTACTTCACCATGATGATTCTACAAGACAAATAATTCTACACACACAGCAAGACAACATATTAGACAGTGCATTACAACTTGTGCCAAGATGATCAACTGCAACTAAATGTTTGCCACAATAAATGGGTCGTTCCACAAAAAGTCCCTTTGATAACTTAAGTAGAAATTGTGCACCAATATTGAATTTTAAAAGCCTGTTATATTTAATGAAGTGCCCTTTAATTATAGACCACCTTTTAAAAATGAATAAAGACTTTCTAAAGTGCCAAAGTTCAGCATTTTGACATGTCCCTCTGCGTACCCTCTGACTTCTAGGAAGATTTTAACCCACTTAACCAACAAAGTTGTCACCATCATTGTAAAGCTCTACATATTACTTTACTTTGACAAATTTCTGAAGATGATTATTTATTTAATGTCATTAGTGATTCATCTAAATCAAATGTCTGTTCGTCATTTTAATGTCAACTCTGTTAAGTGATCTGAACTCTCATTTTAATATGGTGAAACTATTCCTCATTAAATATACATTTTTAAAGAAACATTGAACATCTAATAGTCAAATCATAGTGTGAAAGCAGGTGAGCTTGTTATATGCTTTTTGACCTTTATCTGATGTTTTGTGGTAGGAAACTGTGCGGGTCAAGCATAACAAATAGACAGGCTAGACATGTTGTAAAAAACAAAAACAAACAACAAGAAACACGTGAAGCTTGCATTCAATTGCCCCGCTCTGTTGCACAAAACAAGCTTTGATTCCTTCTGTCATTTAGGCTATTTATGGCTAATTTAAGATGAAATTGTCAACCCTGTTACTATAGTCATTCTGTTATTTAAATGTTTTTATTAATTTGAACATTAACTCTTTATAAAGTTAAAATTAGGTGCATTATTATTCATTTCATTTGATGGAACAGCCCAAATATTGGTAGTCTTTTACAAGATGAAAATGTTGCTTCATGTATCTACCATACAACATGTTTAAAATGAAAACAAAAATTACAATGTAATTATTGTACATCCAAGGTTGAACTCAAAAAGTACTGTCAAGCAGCCTCCTGTGTCCTGTTCATAAGGAACTATCACATTAAAATCCACAGACAGTGCAGCAGAATTCAATTGACAAAGTATCAAGCTTTCCTTACCTTGGTGCGTAGTATCAGATCAAGTGTGCTCTGGATAAACATCACTGGCTTCTAAACTCTATATATTCATGGACCTATGGGAGTTGCTACAGCTGACTCACAACCAGTTCCATAGAAATTAGAATGCACCTAGAAGAGATCATTTTCTAAACCTGACTCACACATCTGCTGAAACTGGAACTAAAGGTTACAGTTCCATAAAAATAAAGTCAATGACAGTACATTCGGAATGTATTCAGACCCCTCCACTCATTCCACATTTTGTTATGTTACAGCCTTATTCTAAAATGGTTTAAATAAAAATCTCAATCTACACACAATACCCCATAATGACAAAGCGAAACAGGTTTAGACATTTTTGCAAGTATTAAAAATTAAAGAACTGAAATACCTTATGTCGTGTCTTTGGCTATGCCGGATTAAGTGATATGACATGCTATTCTATAAAATCATTTCTCTGTAATTAATAGTACCTGATTAAGCTAATCAGGTAAATAATTAACTAGAAAGTCGGGGCACCACAAAATAATGTTTATAGAGCTGTTATCTTCTGAATAAACTCTTAAAGACCTAGTCATCTTTGACCTCAATAGCCGTCAATATTTAATCGTCACTTTATTTAGTCTCATCTGAAAGTTGTACATTCTTGGTTATCTTCACGAACCCTGGCTAACAAGTTGAATCAGCAATACAAAATTTGGTTTAATTATTTATTTACTAAATACCTAACTAATCACACAGAATTACATATACACAGAATGAATCATACATTGATGGACCTGGTGAACAGAGCCGATATAGCGGCTGGTTACACAAAGAAAAGGGGGGGGTGAGTGAAAGAGTGGGAAGACTGAGGAACAAAGGGAGAAGCTATGCTATCGTAAATACAGTATCTTCTGCATTCTAAATTACCGCCCATTTGAAAAAGGAGAATGCAATAAATATTTACTCTGAGCTGCGCTTCGGTAGATTGGTCGTTGATGGAAGGCTGGTTTGTCCTTTGAAGAATGTCTCTGGTGGTAAACTGGATACGTTGTAGTATCATGGTGTGCGTTAGACTGGATACGTCGTCCGTCCTTTCCTAGCCCACGTTTACAGCGACTGCTGCTAACTAAACGGCTAGAAGGTATCACTTCTGGAGTGAATAAGAGTTCAAAGTTCATACCAAGTTGCCATACTTTTAAGCTCATGCTATATTCTGGCTGGTATAGTCGAAATTCATCCTTTCGGCGTGTTGACCGTCATCTTCATGTTGAAATTCGATGCTGATTTCGTTAGGTTATTATCTGAGCCCTTTTAACATAGGACCGTCGCCCTAACGTCCTCGGAACAGAAAGTTACATTTTCGTCAAGGGGCTTATATAGGATTGGGAGAGAGGGCTGTGTTTCATAGTTTACAACCCATGTTTGTTCACTTGGGCGGGGCCTCTGAGTGAGCAGAGTGGTGTTCTTCTGACAAACCGTTCTCTCAATAAGAAGCTAAAAATTACATTTCATCTTTTCACAAATAGTTTCATATTTAAAAATTTAAATTGCACAACAATTCCATGTGAATCTGATAACTAGAATGTGTAGTTATGTGTAGATACAGTTTATGTCGTCATCAGTAATCATGTCTCAGATGCCAACTGAACTGACATCATATTCATTAAGTCCCAACACATATTTTCAACTGGTTGGATTACAGAAATATGGTTCCGTTTCCCATCTTTTGATGTCACCAGACTCTCTATGTTAACAAAGGGATTTTCAATAGTCACATCGGTAGAGTAGAGAGAGGAAAAAGGGGGAAGGTATTTATGGGGGTCATAAACCTCCCCCAACAGGCCAGCGTCATGACACTTATTTACATAAGTATTCAGACCCTTTGCTATGAGACTTGAAATTGAGCTCAGGTTTATCCTTTTTCCAATGATAATTCTTGAGATGTCTACAACTTGATTGGAGTCCACACCTGTGGTAAATTCAATTGATTGGACATGACACACGTCTATATAAGGTCCCACATATGGCAGTGCATGTCAGAGCAAAAACCAAGCCATGAGGTCAAAATAGTTGTCCGTAGAGCTCAGAGACAGGATTGTGACGAGGAACAGATCTGGGGAAGGGTACCAACACATTTCTGCAGCTTTGAGGGTCCCCAAGAACAGTGGCCTCCATCATTAAAATCAAATTGTATTTGCACACATGCACCAAACAGGACCTTACAGTGACCTTACAGTGAAATTCTTACAAGCACTTAACCAACAATACAGTCAAGAAAAAAAAGTGTTAATAAGTAAAAAATAAAAGTAACAAATAATTAAAGAGCAGCCGTTATCAGGATATGACCCAGATGCAGGCACGGGAGGCGAACAGTACAGTTCTCAGATGATTAGAAACACGGGAAAGCAAAGGGCAGGTCGAGGGCAGGCAGAGGTTTGTGTTCAGGTCAGAGACAGGCAGGTACAGGACGGCAGGCAGGCTCTAGGTCAGGGTCGGCAGAGGTTCATAATCAGGTCAGAGACAGGCAGGTACAAGACGGTAGGCAGGCTCTGGGTTAGGGTCGGCAGAGGTTCATAATCAGGTCAGAGACAGGCAGGTACAGGACGGTAGGTAGGCTCGGGGTCAGGGTCGGCAGAGGTTCATAATCAGGTCAGAGACAGGCAGGTACAGGACGGTAGGCAGGCTCGGGGTTAGGGTCGGCAGAGGTTCGTAATCAGGTCAGAGTCAGGCAGGTACAGGACGGTAGGTAGGCTCGGGGTCAGGGTCGGCAGAGGTTCATAATCAGGTCAGAGACAGGCAGGTACAAGACGGTAGGCAGGCTCTGGGTCAGGGTCGGCAGAGATTCATAATCAGGTCAGAGACAGGCAGGTACAGGACGGTAGGCAGGCTCGAGGTTAGAGTCGGCAGAGGTTCATAATCAGGTCAGAGACAGGCAGGTACAGGACGGTAGGTAGGCTCGGGGTCAGGGTCGGCAGAGGTTCGTAATCAGGTCAGAGTCAGGCAGGTACAGGACGGTAGGCAGGCTCGGGGTTAGGGTCGGCAGAGGTTCGTAATCAGGTCAGAGACAGGCAGGTACAGGACGGTAGGCAGGCACTTTTTCAAGGTCACATAGCTGAAACACTTTCACTCAAAGATTAATTCACGAAATTAAACCCCAAATCTCATCACATTATGGTAACTAGAGATTTTCTTGAAAATAAGGGAGAGCCGCACACTCTAGGAGCTGTCGTGTCTCGGGATACCATTAAACTGAAGACATGTTTATCAATTAACTCCCTGTAATTATTATCACGCGATTAAACTGATTAATCGTTTAATTGTAATTAACTAGGAGATCGGGGCACCAAGGAAAATATTCAGATTACAAAGTTATAATTTTCCTAATATAACTTTCCTATATTATAATATAGGCCGATTATCTTCTGGTTTAAATGGCGTATTTTACCTCTCGTCCAGTCTCATTCCAAACGTCGTAAATTGTTGTATCTGCACGAACCCAGTCTTTACTAAAATCATCCATACATCAATTGTCTTAAAATCATTTATTTACTACACTAAGTAATTAACAGAAAACATATAAACAGTAATTATCGTCACAAAGGATTGGTATACTAATGTGCCCTAATGGCTAACAAGCATGGCTGGTCTGTTAGACAATGGGTCATAAACGGTCAGCTGAGGAGGTACACAGAGTTCATTAATATTAACAATTGACAATTGAACGCTCACTCATTCGGGAACAATTGCAATCAATCTATATTTGTGTCATCAGTGTGTCATCGGGATCCTTGTTGAAGAGTTCTGTTCTGTTGGGGAGTTTTGTCCGCGTTCTCTCTCTCTCTCTCTCTCTCTCTCTCTCTCTCGGTTAGAATGGATCTTTCAGAGCAACATTCATTAATGTCTTCATAGAATGGATGTTTCGTTGGTCTTCGCGTTCGATGATATAATTTACTTAGCTGCAGACTAATAATTAATATCAAAGACTTGTTCTTATTCTGTCGGTCTCGATAGTCTAAAAGTTAACCACGTGGTGTAGTTCACTTTCAGTAGAGGAGTTGATGGTAAAACCTACTGGCCAACTCACTAATGGAGTGGAGGCCTGGTCTGAAGAAAGTAAATCAGGGTGGGGGGTTTTATAGGTGACCCTAGAACAGGCTTGTCAAATGACGCCTGGTCCTGTCTGTGTCCCTGGGGGGTGTGCCGATGACTGAGTTAAGCTTGGTACAGAAATCCAATTCTATCACATTAACATCAGTACATAGCATCTCAATGTATTACAAATAGCTTTATCCTTATTAATACATTTTATACAACCATTATGATGCAAGTCTCATCGCTGAGGCTATTATATAAACAGTTTTATGGTAATATGGCTATATTATCTTCTGAGTATCACAAAATTGTACCAAGTGGACCAGTTCGTAGCTGGATTCTTCACCAATCTTCCATACCTTCTCCAGAACATAAAATGTCGTTCGGTTCTCCAATTCTATGAGTTGGAAGAATTTCCTTTGTCTCTCTATGAAACATGTGGTAGGAGATTCTCCTCTTAGAGTTTTTACAACCCTTTCACACAGGGCCTGGGTGGTTGGGGAAGGTAGGTTGGGGATGGTACAAAGGGGAGGGGGTCAAATGTCCTCCCTGTACCCAAAGAGGCCAACGTCATGACAGAGCTCAGATGCAAAAATGTAATATCCAACATTTCGACAGCCAACCTGTCTTCATCAGGGTATGATCACAAACACTGCGAGATGACTCGTTTATATAGTGTCAAAAGACACACAGGTGTCTGTAATCATGGCCAAGTGTGGCCTAATATCATGGGTTAATTCTCAAATATAACAATGGCATACAAAGAACAGCATACAAAAAAACAAATGGATAACATACGATCATAGATTCGTTTTAGACTACACAAGCTTACAAACAATTACAATGGCAAAGTCACAATAATGGCTTAAGATCAAAGTCTATGTTGAGACCGAAGGGTGCAAGGGTCTTTAAATTAAAGATCCAGGCATCCTCTCGTTTTAACAATAAATTATCAAGGTCACCCTCCAGGATCTCCATCTGAGAATGTCTGAGCCCTTTTCCAGAGATTCCATAATAGAAATATACCATGGCTTGCCTATTAAAGTTGTGCACACAACGAGGAATGAGGAGAGAGAGAGAGATTGGGAAGAGGAGACTGTTTAGACTGAGTTGAACACACATGGCTTCACCTTTCTTGTGCAACTGTCAAATAGAGACTACCAGAAGTCTCTGGTCATGCGGTCCATGACAGTCAAAGAACTGCCTCGCTAGTGGGACGCTTTTTTCAGTTAGAGGCGCATGACAAGATTTGTTTTTGTTTTCTGTTGGAAATGATAAAGTACGACATGCAGGTCAGGAAGGTCAGCATTGGGGTTAAGAGGTCGCAACTGTTTTGGTACCTGAACAGTCAGTCCTGTGTTTACTGAGGACATGCCCAGACCTATTTACTGAATAATGAGAAGACTTGAGGGGAATGCTAGTTATCATGCCGGTGGCCCACAGCAGGATTTCACCACTCTGGTGAGGGAACTCTGTTTCTGACTTTTTCAGCTACTGACAGTTAGCACCTACAGCAATCATTACACGGAGGAGCATGCACCAATTTGTAAGTCGCTCTGGATAAGAGCGTCTGCTAAATGACTTAAATGTAAATGTAAATGTGAGTAGTTTGTTTATTCTCCTCTCTTTATCCTATGCACCCTTCATGGAATGGAGGGCAGACAAGGTGCTTGTATACTTCAGGGGAATTATTCTGACACATTCCAACAGTATGCAACATATGAGAGGATGTTTACAAGGAAAAACAGAGGAGGAATTGTGTGTCACTTCCACCCTCTTATTTACGCTGCTTGTGGAAAACAAAAAACCCATTTGACAATCCTCCTGAGAGATCTTGAGATTTCATGATACACAGAAGATTGTATTTGTTCAGCTTGCTGTAGACCAGACACCCTGAAATATTTAATCCCCTAAAACCTTAAAACCAAACCACGTTCAGGTGTCTTGGTTAATGCTCTCCAGTGGACCATTCTGGAGGAGAGTGCTTTCGCCCGATTGACCACGTCCTAGTCTCTTTGAATGAATGGCTCAGATTAACATTCTCATTTACGAGGTTTTCAGTGCCGATGAATGACAGAGCCTTTGGTTGGTCTGGAGAGGCAGGCCCATTGATGCCCATAGTGATTTATGAATGATGAAGTGCAGGGCCAGCCACTATCAGAGGTACAAAACACTGCTCTTAATAGAAAAGCACTTCAAATCAAACTTTGTCACATGCGCCAAATACAACAAGTGTAGACTTTACTGTGAAATTATTACTTACAAGCCCTTAACCAACAGTGCAGTTCAAGAATAGTTAAGAAAATATTTACCAAGTAGACTAAAATAAAAAGTAATAATAAAAAGTAACACAATAAGAATAACCGTAACGAGGCTATATACAGGGGGCACCAGTACCGAGTCAGTGTGCGGCGGTACAGGCTAGTTGAGGTAATATGTAGGTGGGGGCGAAGTGACTTGTCATAGATAACTATCAAACAACAAGTAGAAGCAGTGTACAAAAGGGAGGGGGGTCAATGTAAATTGTCCGGTGGCGATTTTATGAATTGTTCAGTAGTCTTATGGTTTGGGGGTTGAAGCTGTTGAGGAGCCTTTTGGACCTAGACTTGGCACTCCGGTACCACTAGCCGTGTGATAGCAGAGAGAACGGTCTATAACTTGGGTGATTGGAGTTTGACAATTTAATGGGTTTTCCTCTGACACCGCCTATTACATAGGTCCTGGATGGCAGGAAGCTTGGCCCCAAGCCGTTCGCACTACCCTCTGTTGCGCCTTACGGTCAGATGCTGAGCAGTTACCATACCAGGCGGTGATGCAACTGCTCAGAATGCACTCGATGGTGCAGCTGTAGAACCTTTTGAGGATCTGGGGACCCATGCCAAATCTTTTCAGTCTCCTGAGGGGGAATAGGTTTTGTCGTGCCCCTTCACGGCTGTCTTGGTGAGCTTGGACCATGTTAGTTTGTTGGTGATGCGGACGCCAAGGAACTTGAAGCTCTCAACCTGCTACACTACAGCCCCGTCGATGAGAATGGGGGCGTGCTCAGTTCTCCTTTTCCTGTAGTCCACAATCATCTCCTTTGTCTTGATCACATTGAGGGAGTGGTTGTTGTCCTTGCACCACACCTATAGGCTGTCTCATTATTGTCGGTGGTCAGGCCTACCACTGTTGTGTCATCTGCAAACTTAATGATGGTGTTGGAGTCGTGCCTGGCCGTGCAGTCATGAGTGAACAGGGAGTACAGGAGGGGACTGAGGACGCACCCCTGAGGGTCCCCCGTGTTGAGGATCAGCGTGGCGGATGTGTTGTTACCTACCCTCACCACCTGGGGGCTGCCCATCAGGAAGTCCAGGATCCAGTTGCAGAGGGAGGTGTTTAGTCCCAGGGTCCTTAGCTTAGTGATGAGCTTTGAGGGCACTATGGTGTTGAACGCTGAGCTGTAGTCAATGAATAGCATTCTCACATAGGCGTTCTGTTTGTCCAGGTGGAAAAGGGAAGTGTGGAGTGCAATAGAGATTGCATCATCTGTGGATCTGTTGGTGCAGTATGCAAATTGGAGTGGGTCTAGGGTTTCTGGGATGATGGTGTTGATGTGAGCCATGACCAGCATTTCAAAGCATTTCATGGCTACAGATGTGAGTGCTACGGCTCGGTAGTCATTTAGGCAGGTTACCTAAGTGTTCTTGGGCACAGGGTCTATGGTGGTCTGCTTGAAATATGTTGGTATTACAGACTCAGACAGGGAGAGGTTGAAAATGTCAGTGAAGACACTTGCCAGTTGGTCAGCGCTTGCTCAGAGTACACGTCCTGGTAATCCGTCTCCCCAGCGGCCTTGTGAATGTTGACCTGTTTAAAGGTCTTACTCACATTGGCTGCGGAGAGCTGATGGAACAGCTGATGCTCTCATGCATGTTTTGGTGTTACTTGCCTCGAATCAAGCATAGAAGTTATTTAGCCCATCTGGTAGGCTCATGTCACTGGCAAGCGCTAAGCTGTGCTTCCCTTTGTAGTCTGTAATAGTTTGCAAGCCCTGCCACATCCGATGAGTGTTGGAACCGGTGTAGTACGATTCGATCTTAGATTGACTCTTTGCCTGTTTGATGGTTCGTCGCAGGGCATAGCGAGATTTCTTATAAGCTTCCAGGTTCTGCTCCTTGAAAGTGGCAGCTCTACCCTTAACTCAGTGTGAATGTTGCCTGTAATCCATGGCTTCTGGTTGGGGTATGTACATACAGTCACTGTGGGGACGACGTCCTCGATGCACTTATTGATAAAGACAGTGACTGATGTGGTGTACTCCTCAATGCCATCGGAAGAATCCCAGAACATATGCAGTCTGTGCTAGCAAAACATTCCTGTAGTTTAGCATCTGCTTCATCTGACCACTTTTTTATAGACCGAGTCACTGATGCTTCCCGCTTTAATTTTTGCTTGTAAGCAGGAATCAAGAGTATAGAGTTATGGTCAGAAATGGAGGGCGAGGGAGAGCTTGGTGCACCTCTGTGTGTGGAGTAAAGGTGGTCTAGAATTTTTTTCCCTCTGGTTGCACATTTAACATGGTGATAGAAATTAGGTAAAACTGATTGAAGTTTCCCTACATTAAAGTCCCTGGCCACTAGGAGCGCAGCCTCTGGATGAGCGTTTTTTGAGTGCGGTTTTAGTGCCAGCCTTAGTCTGTGGTGGTATGTAGACAGCTACAAAAAATACAGATGAAAACTCTCTAGGTAGATAGTGTGGTCTACAGCTTATCATGAGATACTCTGGCGAGCAAAACATTGAGACTTCCTTAAATATCGTGCACCAGCTATTGTTTACAAATATGCATAGGCCCCCGCCCCGTGTCTTACCAGAGGCTGCTGTTCTGTCCTGCCGATAGTGTATAACCCGCCATCTGTTTGTTCTTAATGTCGTCGTTCAGCCACTACTCGGTGAAACATAAGATATTACAGTTTTTAATGTCCCATTGGTAGGATATACGTGCTTTCAGTTCGTCCAATTTATTTTCCAGCGATTGAACGTTAGCTAACAGTGCGGCTGGCAAAAGCAGATTAGCCACTCGTCGCCTGATCCTCACAAGGCATCCTGATCTCTTTCTGTGAAACCTACGTTTCCTTTTCCAGCGAATCACAGGGATCTGGGCCTGGTCGGGTGTCTGTAGTATATGCCTCATGTCCAACTCATTGAAGAAGAACTCCTCGTCCAATTTGAGGTGAGTAATCCCTGTTTTGATGTCCAGAAGCTCTTTTCGGTCATAAGAGACGGTAGCACCAACATTATGTACAAAACAAGTTCCGAACAGCACGAAATAACAAACAAAATAGCACGGTTGGTTAAGAGCCGATAAGGCTCTTTTGGTTGTTGCTGAGTATCATTAGTCACAACGGTTAGTGCAGGCAACAGACGAGGGTTTAGCCTATTGTTGTACACTGTTCTCCCTATTATAATTCTATGTACAAACATTTTCCAACATTACCATGGGTGGACGAACTGAATGTGGCAATTTTCTGAATGAATCAAACCAGCAATTTCTTTCTTTCGTAAAGGCTCTCCAAACTGTTTTTTTATGATAATCCTTGAGATTTCTACAACTTGACTGGAGTCCACCTGTGGTAAATTCAATTGATTGTACATGATTCGGCACACACCTGGCACACACCTGTCTATATATAGGTCCCACAGTTGACAGTGCATGTCAGAGCAAAAACCAAGCCATGAGGTCGAAGGAATTGTCCATAGAGCTCCGAGACAGGATTGTGTCAAGGTACAGATCTGGGGAAGGCTACCAAAAAATATCTGTAGCATTGAAGGTCCCCAAGAACACAGTGGCCTCCATCATTCTTAAATGCAAGAAGTTTGGAACCACCTAGACTCTTCCTTGAGCAGGCGGCGAAGCCAAACTGAGCAATCGGGGGAGAAGGGCCTTGGTCAGGGAGGTTTAACCTACAGTGTTAAAACAAAACCCCCTAAAATACTGTAACACTACATGGCATTCCCTAACACTGAGTAAGTGTAACAGCATCAGCAATAATAAAGTGGTTATTTATGTCAGAATATGAAACACCCAACACTTTTGCTGTGTACTGGGACAAACCGAGCCAGGCTGTACTGAGATGGCCTGGTTACATTGTTGGAACCAGTTTGGTTCGGGTCGGTATGATAAAGGTGACTTTAAACAAGCAGGAAATGAGAGTATAACTTCATCATTTTATGCATTTATTTTTTATTTAATACATGAGATGGACAGGGCTTCAACCAAAATGAGATGTGGCAAATATCACAAGAAGAATGGAAACAAACAATTATTAGCTTTTAAATGTAAACGAGAGTCACGCCTATTGTTCTCTCATATTATTCTGACACTTGTTTAATGTTCATCAACATTTCAGTGTCACATCATTTAGCAGGAGAGCTCATTTTCACCAACAGTCCCTGTAGTCCGTAGTTATATGGCACCAGAAATGAGTCCGTAAGAAAGACCCTGTATTTCTTAACATCCATTAACACATACAAATTTAATAATAACATCAACAAGTTTTCTTTGTCCGTGAGAGGGACACCATGTGGAGGTGTGTGTTGGTTTAACACAGTTAACACTTCTGATACAGCAATAACATTCTGACTGAACCCATAGTGGGATTTCCCTTTATCTGATTGAATTAAGACATTCGTTTATTGAAGCCCCAAACATGATCATGCTCAATAAAACATTTTATAGATTGAAACATGTTTACTAGCGCATGTTTCCAGAATCATTGGGTCATGTTCATCAGGGCACTCAATGGAAAACATTTTAAAAAGCTGCACAAAGGACAACAAAAATAAACCTTATTGGAAAAGTCCAGGTAAGTCCTCAGTTTTCTTCCAATTAGTGCCTAATGAACTGGACCCTGGTCTAGGCCCTTGGATTATCTAAATAGCCACGCTGTTCTCCACCACAGCAGGGTCCATGTAGGTGTAAGGCACTGGTAGCCCAGAGTTCCTGGCATTGACGGTCTCGCTGAAGTCCTTCAGCTCCGTCTGGAATTTCTGAATCATCCTGCAGGGTGGTATCTCGTTGAAGTGCTCCTCTGGGTACTGGCCAAGGGTCACCTGCATATGGAGAATAATTGAAGTTAGCAAAATATTGCAAGTTACAATATCATTAACATTAACCTGTTGGGGATAGAGGGCAGTATTTGCACGGCCGGATAAAAAACGTACCCGATTTAATCTGGTTACTACTCCTGCCCAGTAACTAGAATATGCATATAATTGTTTGATTTGGATAGAAAACACCCCAAAGTTTCTAAAACTGTTTGAATGGGGTCTGTGAGTATAACAGAACTCATATGGCAGGCCAAAACCTGAGAAGATTCCAAACAGGAAGCGCCCTCTCTGACCATTTCTTGGCCTTCTTTGTCATCTCTTTCCAAAACAGAGGATCTCTGCTGTAACGTGACACTTTCTAAGGCTCCCATAGGCTCTCAGAAGGCGCCAGAACGTTGAATGATGACTCTGCAGTTACTGGCTGAAAAACAGTAGCGCATTTGGATAGTGGTCGATCTGAGAACAATGAGACAGGTGCGCGCATGCACATGAAGAGTCCATTTTACTTTCTCAGTCTTTGAACGAAAACAACGACTCCCGGTCGGAATATTATCGCTATTTTATGTGAAAAATCGAATTAAAATTGATTTTAAACAGCGTTTGACATGCTTCGAAGTACGGTAATGGAATATTTTGAATTTTTTTGTCACGATATGCGCCGGCGCGTCACCCTTCGGATAGTGTCTTGAACGCACGAACAAAACGCCGCTATTTGGATATAACTATGGATTATTTGGAACCAAACCAACATTTGTTATTGAAGTAGAAGTCCTGGGAGTGCATTCTGACGAAGAACAGCAAAAGTAATCCAATGTTTCTTATAGTAAATCTGAGTTTGGTGAGTACCAAACTTGGTGGGTGTCAAAATAGCTAGCCTGTGATGGCCGGGCTATCTACTCAGAATATTGCAAAATGTGTTTTCACCGAAAAGCTATTTTAAAATCAGACACAAACGTCCCAGGCTAAAAAGCACACGTAAATAGGATATTTTGTAGCTAAATATAGTATTTTGGGCCTAGATGATATTGATAATAGTTCATGAAAGATGGCAGACTCACAAAGTCACTGGATTGCTTGCTAAGGAGCCACATAGTGGACATGCCCTGTGCTGTTGTGCCGACATCTGGGAAAGTCTTCAGCATGGTGCTCTCAGTAGACTGCCCCTTAGTGGTGGGAGGAGGCTGTTGCAGGGAGATGGGGGTGTTGGGCATCCAGCCACCATAGTCATACTGTAACATGAAGAAGAATGACTGATTATTACTGACATCCAATATGGTGGTATTGTGAAATGATGATATGATAGTGACAAGGAATTACAGCAAAAACCTTGCAACATTTTTACAAATATGTCTCTTCCTAAATGGTAGATGAGGCAGATAATGTCAGGAGTGCTTAGATTTAGATTAATAACAGACTTGAAAAAACAGTATGGGCTATGCTACACCCACCTGTCCAGAGTTGACAGCAGAATGTTGGCCTGAGCAGGTGAAGATCACCACGGTGACAAACTTGACGACCTCTGGCACAGTGGAGAAAGACTGAGGGATTCCTGGACAGAAAGATAAGAACCGAGAGAGGTGTGTGATGAATGGAGTTATGCCAGGGGAGCTGGGTGGACTGTTACTATAGGACAGTCACGTCCATGGAAATTGTGAGTTATGCCCAGGGAAGTTATGGTCCAGAAACAAAAAAAACATACTGGTAAAAACAAGACATTTCACCATACGTCATTACCACCCCCCCCCCCCCCCCCCCCCCCTATTACCCTGTACATCATCACCTGTGCATTCTTGGGCCAAGAAGCCATGGTCAAAGATATCCTTGATCCAGTTCTGTAGTTCCTTGTCTTCCCGGACCTCTGAATCACTCTTGTAATAGAAACCAATCACTCCCTCTACAAACCTATACCGAAGACGACAACGAAAGAACGAGGAAGAAGAAGATATCATATCTATGTAGAGCTATGCTTTCACTGTAGATTCTACCAGCGGATGATACTGTACTACCACCATGTAGGTCTGCTCTGTCGTAGCCTACCTGTAGATGATGTGCCACAGCTTGAGTCCATCATCCCTGTAGTAGTTGTTGGGGATTGACTCCAGACCTCGTGCAGTGATGTCTTCCGGCACACAGAGGGAGGTGTAGGTCAATGAGGCCACAGATCTCCTCAGGATCTCAATCATCCCCTCTCCGCCCGAAGCAGCAAACTACAACGTCACTTAAAGTTACTTGATTGCATAATTCTGTAACATCATAATGTACTTTAACTAAGCTGCAATATTACACTGGTTCTATGAGAGATAGTGAACCTACCAGCAAATATGTTGACCCGGAGGGCCAAATGACCATACTTGGGGGTACTGTAGGTTCACTAAAAGAAATACAACCGCACGTACCTGTATGCTGACTCTGACACAACTTCCATGGGTGTGTGATTCCTAATATGGACACCACACACTTCTATGGAAACAGTCCACTCAGTAGCCTACCTGAGTGAAAACTCCTTCATCAGCTATTAGAAATGCCCGGGCCAAGAGGTTGATCTGGAGGGAGTAGCGGGTGTGTGGAATCAGAAGCTAAAACAGTAAACCAGGGTGGAGAGAAGGATGGATGGTCAACAATCCCAAGAGAGAAACTGGCATTAGTAAGGACAGTCTGGAGGACCACATTGGAAATAAGTGTATTATACTTTCATGTGTCATTATCCTCTGTCATGGTCCAAACACACCAAGACAGTCGGGAAGAGGGCACGACAATGCCTATTCCCCCTCAAGATTTGCCATGGGTCCTCAGATCCTCAAAAAGTTTTAAAGCTGCACGATCGAGAGCATCCTGACCGGTTGCATCACCGCCTGGTATGGCAACTGCTCGGCATCCGACTGTAAGGCGCTACACAGGGTAGTGCGTACGGCCCAGTACATCACTGGGGCCAAGCTTCCTGCCATCCAGGACCTCTATACTAGGCGGTGTCAGACGAAGGCCCCAAAAATTGTCAAAGACTCCAGTCACCCAAGTCATAGACTGTTCTCTCTGCTACCGCACGGCAAGCGGTACCGGAGCACCAGGTCTAGGTCCAAAAGGCTCATTAACAGCTTCTACCCACAAGCCATAAGATTGCTGAACGATCAATTAAATGGCCAGCCGGACTATTTATATTGATCCCACCCCTCACTTTACCACGGCCTACATGTACAAATTACCTCAATTACCTCGATTAACCTGTATCCCCGCACATTGACTCGGTACCGGTATCGCGTGTATATAGCCTCGTTATTGTTATTTTATTGTGTTATTTTTTTTTACTTTAGTTTATTTAGTAAATATTTTCTTAACTCTATTTACTTAAAACTGCATTGTTGGTAAGTAAGCATTTCACAGTAAGGTCTACAGCTGTTGTATTCAGCACATGTGACAAATAAAATAGTATTTTATTTGATCCTCGGAGCACTATACTTTTCAACTGGACATGCTATGCTATATTTTGTTATTCTATGCTATATTATGCTATATTATGTTATGTTATTCTATGCTATATTCTGTTATGCCATATTCTGTTATGTTATGCTATGATATATTATCTTATCTTATGCTATATCATGTTATGCTATTCTATGCTATGTTATGCTATACTATATTATGTAATGCTATGCTATATTATGTTATGCTATGTTATGCTATGATATGTTATGCTATATTATGTTATGTTATGCTATATTATGTTATGCTATGCTATATTATGTTATGTTATGCTCAGTGGAGGCTGCTGAGGGGAGGACGGCTCATAGTAAAGGCTGGAATGGAGTGAATGGCATCAAACACATGGAAGCCATGTGTTTGATAACATTCCACTCCAGCCATTACCACGAGCCCATCCTACCCAATTAGGGTGCCACCAACCTCCTGGGGTTATGCTATGCTGTGCTGTGTTATGTACCTTGTAGAGGGGGTGCACCATGGGAATGTTGCGCAGCAGTGCTATGGCGAACACCTCAGCCAGGAGGTGAGTGCGCAGCAGGTGGACGTTGAGCTGGTGCTCTTGAAAGTCAGCGCTCCTCACAAAGATCTTGGCCAGGAGCCAGTCATACTCAGAGTCAGTAGGAAGGAAGATGGGGTTGTCTTTTGCAGGCTTCTGCTTCAGCTGTGGAGAGAGAGAGTGTTAGGGACCTCATAGATGGCTACCAGCAACATTATCCCTGTTTAATGGAAAAATACAAATAATAACAATAGCGGATTCCTTTTTGGGGCTACATAGAACCCTTTTTTGAAGGTTCTATAAATAACCATGAACATAAGGTTATAAATGGAATGTTAATGGTGCTATAAAGAACCCTGTCCTAAGGTTCTATAAATAACTATAAAATAAATGTTCTATATAGCACCAAAATGGGTTCTGCTATCGTTACAAACCTTTTTGGTTCAGGGCTTGACATTGACATTTTTACTTGTCCAAAAGCTCAAGACACAAAAAATGGTCTGTAACACCATTTGTACATCATTGTATGATGCAAGGAACCACTTTACAAAATGAAATGCATTACTATATTTTTTTACCAAAGAGAATCAGACAAACATGGAGGCTACACTCTGTCTATTGGCTTCTTTGCATATTCAATCCAGTCTCAAAGTACAACACTGCCCCTTTAAGGCTCTCCTGGAGGATGGTTGGACACAGTGATGCCAACTTAGCAATTTTGTTGCTAGATTTAGCAACTTTTCAGACTACCTGGCAACTTTTTTTTCAAACAGCACCTAGCAACAAATTTAGCAACTTTTAAAAATGTATTTGGAACTTTTAGCAACTTTTGAAAAGTGACTCAAACGCTAATATGCACGCATTTCCCCTCTAAATGACACAAAAACGATTTTCACTGTCACACTCAGTTACAACACACGTGCCTGGCTGCAAGTGCATTGTGCGTGACGTCAGCAGCAGGCGCTCAGTTCATGCACAGGCAGCAGCAATTTCAGTAAATTGCAAATGTGGGGTTATTTTTTGGTTTTATGCTCCTGCAGATATTGAATGTGCAACTATAATTATGGTTTATAAAATATCAGAACTTAAACAGGACAGCATAATGGGTAGACAAAGAGAACATTGTGTAACAAGGTGTAGGCACCTGACTTAGTGATAGGAGGTTGTGAAACCCATCACAAGGGGAGCATGTGAGGAACAGATAGAGTGGAGAAATGACTGTATAAGTAAATCACTGGAAATTGAGTGGTTGCTGACTCTTGAGTATACACTAAGAAGATAAGATCCAACACCTGGCAACATGTGATGCGCCAGGAGGCTTGGACCAGCCTGTGCGCCTGCGATAGGCTGAGTAAGTCTAAACCACGCTCAGCCTTTACTCTGATAGTTCCCGCTCAGAGCGGACCCATCTCTGTCAGAGTATTAAAGAAGAACTTTGTGCTTAAACAGTGAGTTCTCTGTATACCCTGCGAGGTGGTGCAGTGAGCCCGTATATACGAACATCATATTTACCATTTGTACTATCATTCTATTTACTTAAAGATGAATTAAATAATCATTGCAAAACTAAGTTGCATGGTTTGTTTATATCGTAATACCAGATTCGATTGACGCAACCCAACACAAATCATTGTTGGCTGACTGCAGTAGCAGTAGTACGGGTTCGACTAGCCAAACCCAATGAATATAGTTGGTCGCGTATGTTTGATCTTGAACAGAACTTACAATATCAATCAACATGTCTCAATCAAAATTGTTCAGCCAGAAGTACAGAAAAGAGTGGGAGTCTGTACCTGAACAAACGTCAAATTATATTTTTTGCCGAGATGGCCAGTCAATTTGAGTAACGTTATTGTGTATTCTACGTAATGACGCAGTTTTACGTTATCAGGCAATGACATCACAACGTCATTTAGCAACTTTTAGCAACAAATCAACCTGCCACTAGCAACTTACCCTGAAAATGTGTTGGCAACACTGGTTGGACACCCTTGGTAGTCTATAAAATGTTGCAACATTACAATACAACCATATAGCCTACTTGATATGTCTTTATAATTAAGGGCTTCCCGTCATCACTGGGATGATACAAAATATGTCTACGGTTCAAAAGACTGACAGATTCAAAATGCATACAACCACTACACATGAAAAATGTAAAAATGCAATAGGCTGACGCAACAGATCAGACCGTTTGGCTTAAAATGTTGCTACATTTGTTTAACTTTTTTTTAAATTCATATTATAAGCTCAACAATGCGCACATGGCTGTAGGCTAATGTTATTGGCATTGTTGAATTTGAATTCATAATAGCAAGCTAGGACTGATGGTTTGGTTAGCTAAACTAGCGAGTCTTTTTGGTTACCCGGGCAACCAGTGTCACTATCTAGTAAACTTGCTAGCTATTTCAGTGGATTTTGTTCTCATTTATCCCTGCAAATGAACACATTTCTAGCAGTAAATGTGCTAAATTATAGCCAAGGTATAAAAGGGATAATCAACTCGGGGCTCTACGCGTACTCTGGAAAATTATGTAACTCTGTGGAAGGTTAGTTCCACTCTGCCAGCGCGTTGTGGAACACCTCATTATTGATTATTTTCCAGAGAGCACATAGTCGTTGATTATCCCTTATGTATTTCACAAGACACTTTCACTGGCCATAGTCACATTTAACATGTAATGGCATAATAACACAACAGATAAACTGGAATGACACTCTCACTCGAAAGGAGCCTTGAGCAAACCACACCCCCCAAAATAATTATGAGCTGCTGCCCCCCCCCACACACATTTGAATTATCACAAAAAGAGGAAAGAACCCTTTTCTGAATCCAAAGAAGCATTGAAGGACTCAAAGGTTTCACATAAAACCATCACCCTTCCCAAAGAACCCTTGATGAACCATAAGTGTGTAGCGCATTAATTAAAATCATTTGAAGACAATATCAAACATATTTTCTTTGGGTGCTGTCAGATACAGTGGAGGCTGGTGGAGGGAAACATGGGGAGGACGGGCTCGTCATAATGTTTGGAACGTAAAGAAGGGAACGGTAGTAATGAGCCCGTACTCTCCATTTCTACCTCCACCAGCCTCCACGGGTAAATGGGCTCTCTAAAGGAGATTGAAACATGATGGGTTTACAGACTCTCTCACTTGTAATGGTCTCTGTGACTGTAGTCTTCACTTCAACGTTAGTTAGGTCAACCTTACCTGGATGGCGATGGGAATCAGTTTGTCATCAGGGGTTCTGTAGAGCAGGACCAGAGGAGCCGCCATGTACTGTTTTTTCTTATTGATCACGTTTGCCTTTAATCCATCCAGGTTCTTGTAGTCAAGCAGGAATATGTTGCCGCTCTGTTTGGGATTGGATGACATGGGAGAATAAATCCAAAAGTTACAATGCAACAGGTTAGGATTACGGTTCACTTTCTTGATATTTTGGAATGGGACAGATATTGTAGCTCTGTGTTTTACTAGGATTATCCCAAAAAATATCCAATAAAGTTGTTTGTTTGATTACTTTCTTGAATTTTAGGGTTACCATCCCCTCATAAAAACATAAATTAAAGTAATACTGGGATGTTTTTCATTTTTTTCCGTAACCAGGTTTCCATCCAACATTTTTGAAGTACATGTCAGATAGAAAATGTCACGACAGGCCTGCAGGAAACAGAACGTTAGTCTGTAAACTTTCAGCATGTCAACAAAACAAAATATGCTAGACAAGTTGGGATATTTTTGTGTCTGTAAAATGTATTATGCGAGAAATGGTGGTGGAATGGCACTTTTATGTGCAAAAATTGATATAATAACCATCATATCTAAGTAAACTTGGAGTCACATGATGATATGTTGTGTGGTCCTCTCACTACGACTCAGGAAAACATGCAGTTAATTAGGCTACAGATGAAATAAGTTATGATGAACTTCACAGGGTGGTGAAAGTGCACAGTGATGAGCTTGAAGCTCCTTTCCAAGAAATTTTATGTGCACTACGTCATCACACAGCCTTATATCCGCAACAGGTCAATTTGATGGAAACATCTATGGTGGGGAAATATGCATATAGTTTTTATGCGGGTTTGAGAATATTTGCATGAAAATCTGTCACCAATTGGATGGAAACCTAGCTATTGAGAAACATACTGGACGGACCTCCACAAAAGTCATCTGGTGGTCCAAAAAGGAATCTGGTACATGCCTCTGATGGTCCAAGAAAGTGGACGTCTAGACATCCAACAAATATCTAAGATATTCACCTAGGTCCAAGAGGACTGCCCCTAGTCCAGCGCCACCCATAAAATAAGTGGTACTGCAATAATTTAGGCAACTTTTAACAATTCATTTATTTTACCAAAGAGTCCCATTTTGATATACTGTATAGTACCTGCAATTCCCTTAGGAGGCTGGACGATCCACGAAGAGAGGGCTTGACCATGTCTTCTGTGACAGGGAAATTTGCCGGCAACACCGAGCAGCGACGGATCAACATGGGGTTGCAGCCGTTCAGATACTGGTACCCGAAAAACTCATCTTCCTTCCAGTGCTCCTGTGCGTAGTCTGGAAGGAGGAAATTCTGGGTCATATTAATTAGTGCACACCGTAGCAAAACCTTTTGCAACAGAAATAAAAATCAAGAGTTTCTTATTGGACAGGTATTCCCTCCCTGTTTAAGTCTGTTTTCTTCCAGATAATGCCTAGTAATCCAGGGTCGTTTTCAGTATATACAGCACCAGTCAAAAGTTTGAAGCTGGTTGAGAGAATGCCAAGAGTGTGCAAAGCTGTCATCATGCCAAAGGGTTGCTACTGTGAAGAATCTCAAATATAAAATATTTGTTTAAAACCTGTTGGGGATAGGGGACAGTATTGAGAATTTTGAAAAAAATATGTGCCCATTTTTAACTGCCTCCTACACCAACTCAGAAGCTAGGATATGCATATTATTAACATTTTTGGATAGAAAACACTCTGAATTTTCAAAAACGGTTTGAATGGTGTCTGTAAGTATAACAGAACTCATATGGCAGTTAAAACCCTGAGACAATTTCTAACAGGAAGTGTGTATCTGATGTGTTGAATTACATTTAAGCCTATGCCATTGAAACACACAGGGACGTATTAATCATTGAGCACTTCCTACGCCATCCACTAGATGTCACCAGTCTTTACAAAGTGGTTTGAGTCTTCTACTGTGAAAACTGACCGAACAAGAGACTTGGAACGTTGGTCATAAGCGGATGGCCGATACTGCTGTGGCGCGCGAGTGCATGTTTGGGTACTCTCGTTCCAAAACATTTTAAAAGAGAATGCAATTGTCCGCCTTGAATATTATTGAAGTTCTGATTGCAAAAGGCCCTAATGGTTTATGCTATACAACGTTTGACATGTTTGAACGAACGTAAATATTTTTTTTCCCTCTTTGATGAAGACAAGTCCGGCGGGCGTCGTTCATGTTTTTGAGTAGCCTACAGGACGCGCTAACGACACGGAGCTTTTTGGACATAAATTATGAGCTTTTTCGAACAAAACTACATTTGTTATGGACCTGGGATTCCTGGAAGTGCCTTCTGATGAAGATAATCAAAGGTAAGGGATTATTTACATAGTATTTTTGATTTTAGATGACTCCAAGATGGCGCCTAGTCTGTATCGCAAAGCCTATTTTTCTGGGCGCAGTGCTCAGATTATTGCAAAGTGTGATTTCCCAGTAAGGTTATTTTTAAATCTGTAAATGTGGTTTCGTTCACGAGATGTTAATCTATAATTCTTTGAATGACAATATAATATTTTACCAATGTTTTCGAATAGTAATTATTTAATTTGTTGTGCTGATTGACTGGCGGTATTGGAGGGAAAATATTTCCTCAACATCAACGCCATAGTAAAACGCTGTTTTTGGATATAAATATGAACTTGATAGAACAAAAAATGCATGTATTGTCTAACATAATGTCCTAGGAGTGTCATCTGATGAAGATTGTCAAAGGTTAGTGCATCATTTTAGCTGGTTTTCTGCTTTTGGTGACGCCTGTCTTTGCATTGACAAAACATTACACACAGCTATTTTCAATGTACTGTCCTAACATAATCTAACTTTATGCTTTCGCCGTAAAGCCTTTTTGAAATCAGACAACGTGGTTAGATTAAAGAGATGTTTATCTTTCAAAGGGTGTAAGATAGTTGTATGTTTGAGAAATTTGAATTATGACATTTAATTGTTTTCAAATTTGGCGGAGTTGATATTTCACCTGCTGTTGATAAGGTGTACCAGGCGTGGGACGCTTGCGGTTAATACTTTTTTGGTTACTACATGATTCCATATGTGTTATTTCATAGTTTTGATGTCTTCACTATTATTCTACAATGTAGACCTTGGATGAGTAGGTGTGTCCAAACTTTTGACTGGTACTGTATGTATATTTTTATTGGACAAATTCAAGTAGTATTACTTCCCCCTTTCACTTTGTTTAAAAATGTTTACCATCTAATAAACAGGCCCCTGGAGTTAATACTGCAAATGCACCTATGAAATGCACTCACCTGAGATGACAGTTCTATTGAGGCAGACTTTGCTGATTTCATCAATGTTTTTCCAGTTCTTCTTGCTGTCAGAATACCCCATCAGTTTCAGCTCAGTTATCCTACAGAATGGGAGACAAGGAACTATGTCAAGGTGAGCCAATAGAGTTTCACAGAGCAAATGTAAAACTCAACAATACAAATGAATAGAATACTTCGAAGAGCTTTAATGATCAGCTGCAGGAAGTACTATCTGAACTGTCCTTAGAGGATGAATTATGCCCGACGTACGCAACGCAATTAGCTACGCAAAAATGGCTGTCCTGCATAGTCGCAAAAATATGCAAGTGTGTGCAACCCAAAATGTTAAAATCGCCACGTACTGGACAAAGGAAAAAAGCTCAAATCCGCACTAAACTATTTGTACGTTTTAATGTAATTATCAGCAGGAGAGGTCAGAGCAATCAGACACATTTGGGTGACAGCCTTCATCAGCGTTTGGAGAAAAATAGGCATTCACACATAGTTATAAATGATGAAACATTGTAGTATATTTTTTCACAGTCATAATTTACATTCATTATTTACATACATTGTTCTATTATTTTTAACAACTTCTAGTGCCTAAAAATACATTAAAACGTAAAGAATATTTTAGTGAATGAGGGTTTTGGGGGGTTTTCCCCCCAGTGTATGCCTTTTGAACCCGGCACCCAACAACTTTTTGTTACTACAGACTTTCGAGTTGAGCACCCCAATTCCTCATTCTGCCACTTATCACATAGGGAAGCCATTATGAGTAGCACATTGCATTCTCGTGTTGTGTACTGAAGTTGGGTATACATTTGGCTTCGGTGAGGAACTCACCCGGTGGCGGCGGTGAAGAGGAACTGGGAGGCCTTGGTGAACGAGAATTGGATCTCGCTGGGAAGATCTAGAGGGTTGTCTGCCTTCATGCTGCCAGGGAAACCCTCCTTGTAGGTATCCCAGCTGAGTAGGAGGAGGAGCAGGAGGAGCAGGAGAAAGAGGAGGAGCAGGAAATAAATGGAGGTTGGTCAGATATAATGGACAGACTGGGCAGCTAGGACGAAAGACCACAGCACCTACCAGTACTGCTCAGTTCTCGTCTTCATCTCCTTTTCCCTGCTGTACCTGGCAAGATGATTAGTTTCATCACAGAGTCTTTTAGCTGAAAAATATAAAAAATAATAAATTAAGTTAATCACACTTGTTATTGCACTAATCCTTCAGAACCAGTGTTGCATGTATTACTGTATGTACGGTGGCCCTAGGAGGCAAAGTAGCTTTTAAAACTTAGTGACATCGTACACACACAAAGAAAATGCCTCCCCCTCACAACGGCTGAAAGTATCCACTTTTTTTCCATGCATTACTCATTCTAACATGTCCGCATGTGATGCTGTTTCATAACGTCACACCGTGCTGACCTGTGCCCTCTCTGAACAGGTGCACCTCCGTGTCCATAATCCAACAGTAGATAGGGAACTGGCATGTGCCTTTCTCTGGCGTCGTTACGACAACCTTGGACGGGAACCAGGTGTCCTGGGGGAAGAGTGGGAGGGGCTGTTTGTCCAGCTCTATCAGCACCAGCTTGCCGAGGGAGGAGGGGCACACCACTTCGAATTCAGAAGATGCCTGCAGAGAGAGCAGGGGAGAGAGAGAGAGAGAGAGAGAGATGGAGGGAATGAGAGAATGAGATAGAGGGAGGGAGTGAGAGAAAAAGGGAGGGGCAGAGAGAGAAGATGAGAGAAGAGAGAGCGAGAGAGAGCGGAATCTGGACTGTGTGAGAAAGCAAGTAACAAAGGCAAATATAACTAATCCTGTAGTACCAGTATTATTACGTAAGGGTCCAACATAAAGGCAACAAAGTCTTCACGTCATATACACTATATGTGTATGAACATATTGGTTGCTTTTGGGTGTGTTTTGAGTACAGTAATTGAAAAATGCAAATGTTAAGTCTAATTGAAGCTAGAATAATTTGTTGCTACATCCATTTTTAGAATTATAAATTATATATACTCAGATTCTTGAAGAATATAATTTATAATTGCTTAGTTCAACTGTCGTACCCAATCAGAACCCAAAATATAAGCTTGTTTTACTCCAATGTTTGTAAACAATGTAAATGTAAACAAACACTAAGCTATAGCTGTCACGTCCTGACCATAGAAAGCTGTTATTTTCAATGGTAGAGTAGGTCAGGGCGTGACAGGTTTTTTTTCTAGTTTATATTTTCTATGTTGTTATGTTCTAGTTTTTGTATTTCTATGTTGGGCTTTTTTGGGATGATCTCCAATTTGAGGCAGCTGGTCATCGTTGTTTCTAATTGGAGATCATACTTAAGTAGTTTTTCCCACCTGGGTTTGTGGGAGATTGTTTTTGAGTTAGTGTATGGTGCACCTCTTCGTCACAGTTTGTTGTTTTTGTTCTTTTGTTTATTTGTGTATCTTGCATAGTTTCACAGTTCAATAAAATATGTGGAACGATACACACGCTGCACTTTCCTCCGCTCCTTCTGACGAACGACGTGACAATAGCCACAAAACATGGATAAAAGTATACATTTTTTCTATGAGTTTGAGAATGGTGACATTTCTACAAGCCCATCCCTCAGATATTTACTACAACAGAGGTGGGGTGCCTCTTTGTTATTGTTTCAATTAAGGATTCTAGCTTTAAAGATAAATATCTCTTAGTACTGATAGGAGCATGACTGACTTACCGTGTCTTGATAGAAGCCTCCCCTCAAGCTAGCGAGCCACGTGCGCTTACTCTCTCCTTTTTCGCCAACCAGCTTGATGAAGACGTTGTTCATCGTGGTGGCAGTTGCGATGTTGTGTGTGTGCACAGTCACCTTGTATTTTGCCATTTTGACTCTGAAAAACACTACGATAGGCTTACCTGCACACACCAAGACTGCACAGCAAACAACATTTCATTCAATGTAGACGGTGCAAACATTTCTGAATATATTAAGACTTGCATGATATCTATTGACCCATTTTAATATAACAAAATCATTTTTTTGAGGGTATTCTTGCTTGAATAACAAACTTGCAAAGCCACAGTTATTGCATACACACAGCATGTGGGGGGACATTTTTCACAAGCAAATGGCAGTGAGCGAATTAACCATAGACAGGAGGAATATGCTTATTCAATGTACATATTATCCAATATACCCATTGCATTGTGTGCATTGCATTCATGGCTCAGTACACTGATCTCTGGTTAAATAATAGCCTCCTCATTCTACACATAGTTGAAGAAAATAAAACATGAAATCACGCTGCACATCAAGTTTAACTGTGTTTTTTGCACACATCTGTGCTCTTTTGCTTGATGAAAATGTCTCCCATATTATAAAAAATAAAACATTCAGAGTTCCCTTACCTGATTGGTTGATAGTTTGTAGTACCCTGTTAACTGTGCCTTAACATGCATGTAATGATCCCCTTCCCTACTGCTTGTTTTATACCTGGCTGGAGGTGTGTGCAGAACCCTGTGTACATATCTGGGTGTTACTTCCCTCCATTGATCTTGCTCATCCTGCATGATAAATTCTGGCACTGTTGATAGCGAAGCGTTGCCCATTCACCTATTGTAAATACACAGTAGAAGTGTTGAATCTGCTTGTAAAGGTTGAGCCATGGTTGAAAGGGTGTTGTAATGCCACTTTACAAGTTCTGAGGGCATGTGGTTAAATGTTTGCTCAGCACTGCAATGCAAGTTACATGTGGGAAATTGCATTGTTGTCACAGACTATGTTTAGGTGGACTGCAAAATATCCAAACAGGATTTCACAAGTCTTGTATAGTCACTATATGGAGTTAGTACTATATCTACTATACTGTACAGTATCTCAAGGACATCCTCCAAATCCTTCCTACTCACACTGATGATGCAACTTCCATTGTGCTTCTTTGGCAGGACACATACGGTCAATATGTATCACTAACTTGCATCTTATCGCATATCCTTCTTGGCAAATTCCAAAGAATAGTTGAGGCCAGAGGAGGCTGGTGGGAGGAACTATAGAAGGAACGGCTCATCGTAATGGCTGGAATGGAATCAATGGCTCATTTATCACAATACCCACTGATAATGCCAAATACTTGAATGACTTTTTCATTGGCAAGATAAACAAACTTAGGGATGACATGTCAGCAACAAACGCTGACACTACACATCCAAGTATATCTGACCAAATTATGAAAGACAAGAATTGTACTTTTGAATTCGGTAAAGTCAGTGCGGAAGAGGTGAAAAAATGATTGTTGTCTCTCAACAATGACAAGCTGGATGGAAAATTACTGAGGATAATAGCGGATGATATTGCCACTCCTATTTGCCACATCTTCAAACTACTAGAAAGTGTGTGCCCTCAAGACTGGATGTAAGCTAAAGTCATTCCGCTACCCAAGAATAGTAAAGCCCCCTTTATTAGCTCAAATAACTTACCAATCAGCCTGCTACCAACCCTTTGTAAACTTCTGGGAAAAATGGTGTTTGACCAGATACAATGCTATTTCACAATAATCAAATTGACAACAGACTTTCAGCACGCATATAGAGAAGGACACTCAATAAGCACAGCACTTACACAAATGACTGACGATTGGCTGAGAGAAATTGATGATAAAATGATTGTGGGGGCTGTCTTGTTAGAGTTCAGTGCAGCTTTTGACATTATTGATCATAGTCTGCTGCTGGAAAAACTGATGTGTTATGGCTTTACACCCCCCTTCTGTAATGTGGATAAAGAGTTACTTGTCTAACAGAACACAGAAGGTGTTCTTTAATGGAAGCCTCTCAAACACAATTCAGGTAAAAGCAGGAATTTCCCAGGGCAGCTGTTTAGGCTCCTTCCTTTTTTCAATCTTTACTTACGACATGCCACTGGCTTTGAGTAAGGCCAGTGTGTCTATGTATGCGGATGACTCAACACTATACATGTATATTCTGGTTAGAGCCAGTTTGCGCTGTTTTGTGAAGGGAGTAGTACATTTACATTTAAGTCATTTAGCAGACGCTCTTATCCAGAGTGACACAGCGTTGTATGAGATCTTCAGTTTCTTGGCAATTTCTCACATGGAATAGCCTTCATTTCTCAGAACAATAATAGACTGACAAGTTTCAGAAGAAAGGGCTTTGTTTCTGGCCATTCTGAGCCTTTAATCGAACCCACAAATGCTGATGCTCCAGATACCCAACTAGTCTAAAGGCCAGTTTTATAGTTTTTTTAATCAGAACAACAGTTTTCAGCTGTGCTAACATAATTGCATCTCTGCGTACTTAGAGAACATGCAGTTGTCTAGTTTCTGCAATGTGCATCTGATACTGGCCCTGATGTAGGTATCATCTGATACTGGCCCTGATGTAGGTATCATCTGATACAGGCTCTGATGTAGGTATCATCTGATACAGGCCCTAATCTAGGTATCATATATGCATAGTCCCTTCACCCCCAACTACATGTACAGATTACCTCAACCAGCCTGTACCCCCGTACACTGACTTGGTACTGGTGCCCCCTGTATATAGCCTCGTTATTCTTATTGTTACTTTTTATTATTACTTTTTATTTTAGTCTACTTGGTAAATATTTTCTTATCTCTTCTTGAACTGCACTGTTGGTTAAGGGCTTGTAAGTAAGCATTTCACGGTAAAGTCTACACTTGTTGTATTCGGCGCATGTGACAAATAAAGTTTGATTTGATCTGACACAGGTTCTTATCTAGGTATCATCTGATACAGGCTCTTATCTAGGTATCATCTGATACAGGTTCTTATCCAGGTACCATCTGATACAGGCCCTGATGTAGGTAAGGGTAAAACTTGTTGCTTCAACGTAATAAAGAGCAACACGCTGTTGAAAATACGCTCTAATACCACATCTATGGCATCACATAGTATCCAAGATGGTGTAGCAGTCAGATGTCTTTTGTCCTCGTCTTGTCGTGTCCCGTGTATATATATTTTTATATATTTTTTCTTTGCATTAATTTTTTTATATTTTTCTTAACCTCAACTTCAACATACTCTCCTGCAATCCGCCTAACCCAATGTGGTATGGATCTGATATTTTCTTTACTTTTGAACCGGAAACCCCAGCAGAAGCTACCCAGCTAACTAGCTACTAGCTAGTAGTGAGCTAGTCACTGCTAGCGGTCATCAGCTACCTTTAGCCCGGACAACTCTCGCCAGTCTGCACAGCGCGACTCAAACCAAAGCAAATCAGACTTATTTTTCTCCACATCTCCAGATTCCTACCGCAAGCTCTGAACCTTTTCCCCTGGATCATCGCAGCTAGCTAGCTGCTATCCGAGTGGCCACTCCTGGCTAACGTCTCTGTCCCGAAGTAAGAACCAATTAGCCTGGAGCTAGCCTTTGCTAGGCCCACGACCCGGCTAGCCAGAGGCCCATCAGCCGCTCCTTGGGCTACAATACCTATTTTGTCAATTGGCCTGGACCCCTGCCGACCCATCACGACTGGACTACCGACGGTTTTTCAACTGGCTCCTCCATCGCAACGTCCACTGAATGCCCATCGTGGCCCGCTAGCTGTCTAGAGCATATCGGACTGTTAGCTTAAGAGGCCCATCGAACAAATTCTTTGGCCACTATACATATTTTGCTAATTGGCCTGGACCCTTTTACCACATGTAGCCATGCTGATCCACAACGACTGGTCTGCTGACGTAACAGCACGAGGGGCTACAACAGACTTCTTCCGTCGCTACGTCCCTCTAAGGTTCTTCTGCTATCCCCGGCCCACTAGCTGCCTGAATCGCAGTGTCTCCGGCCCGCCGAGCCACTCACCTTCTGCCCCCAGCTGTGCCCTGGACACCATATGTGAATTGATTGCCCCCCATCTATCTTCAGAGCTCATGCTGTTAGGTGACCTAAACTGGGACATGCTTAACACCCCGGCCATCCCACAATCTAAGTTTGATGCCCTCAATGTCACACAAATTGTCAATGAACCTACCAGGTACAACCCCAAATCCGTAAACACGGGCAACCTCATAGATATCATCCTAACAAACCTGCCCTCCAAATACTCCTCTGCTGTCTTCAAACAGGATCTCAGCGATCTCTGCCTCATTGCCTGCATCCGTAATGGGTCTGTGGTCAAACAACCAACCCTCATCACTGTCAAATGCTCCCTAAAACACTTCAGCGAGCAGGCCTTTCTAATCGACCTAGCCCGGGTATCCTGGAAGGATATTGACCTCATTCCATCGGTAGAGGATGCCTGGTTATTCTTTAAAAGTGCTTTCCTCACCATCTTAAGCATCTCCAATCCAAAATTAAATCTAGAATCAGCTTCCTATTTCACAACAAAGCCTCCTTCACTCATGCTGCCAAACATACCCTCGTAAAACTGACTATCCTACCGATCCTCGACTTCGGCGATGTCATTTACAAAATAGCCTCCAACACTCTACTCAGCAAATTGAATGCAGTCTATCACAGTGCCATCCGTTTTGTCATCAAAGCTCCATATACTACCCACCACAGCGACCTGTATGCTCTCGTTTGTTGGCCCTCGCTTCATATTCGTCACCAAACCCACTGGCTCCAGGTCATCTATAAGTCTTTTCTAGGTAAAGCCCCGCCTTATCTCAGCTCACTGGTCACCATAGTAGCACCCACCCGTAGCACGCGCTCCAGCAGGTATATTTCACTGGTCACCCCCAAAGCCAATTCTTCCTTCGGCCACCTTTCCTTCCAGTTCTCTGCTGCCAATGACTGGAACGAACTGCAAAAATCACTGAAGCTGTAGACTCATATGTCCCTCACTAGCTTTAAGCACCAGCTGTCAGAGCAGCTCACAGATCACTGCACCTGTACATAGCCCATCTGTAAATAGCCCATCCAACTACCTCATCCCCATACTGTTATTTATTTGATTTATTTGGTCCTTTGCACCTCAGTATCTCTACTTGCACACTCATCTTCTGCACATCTATCACTCCAGTGTTTAATTGCAAAATTGTAATTATTTCGCCACTATGTTCTATTTATTGCCTTACCTCCCTTATCCTACTTCATTTGCACACACTGTATATAGACCTTTTCTATTGTATTATTGACTGTATGTTTGTTTATTCCATGTGTAACTCTGTGTTGTTGTTTGTGTCGCAGTGCTTTGCTTTATCTTGGCCAGGTCGCAGTTGTAAATGAGAACCTGTTCTCAACTGGCCTACCTGGTTAAATAAAGGTGAAATAAAACATCTGGCAAATTAAGTTGTTCCCAGACTCTGGTTACAGTAGTTTAGGTGCTTTGCAACACATCCAGTCTTGTCCAGTTGTCTACAGTAGGTACAGTATCTAGTGTAGCTCGAGGACAACCTCCAAATTCTTTCAAATAACACAGACGATTCTACTGTGGTGTTTCCTTTAGCAAGTTGAATTTGTTTGCTAGCGTTGATCAATGGCTGAGAGAAGAACAAACATGGCGCAGACTAACAAGCAAGGTGAAATAGTAACCAAACATCACACCTTGGAGTATAACATTACAGCCAAAACACTGGAATTGTTTCAGGGAAGCTTGGTAAATAAGGAAAGATACATTAATGTCTGGCCTTGACGTCACAGAGACCCGAGGATGCCGTTAACATTTAGAAACAGCCCCTGGCCCTGTATCAATAGGACAGGGACGAAGCAAAAACACGCTGTGCATTAACAACCTTTCTTTACAATTGCTAAAAGAGCCTATACTTATTCCAATAAGTG
Organism: Salmo trutta; assembly: GCF_901001165.1. NCBI lineage: Eukaryota > Metazoa > Chordata > Actinopteri > Salmoniformes > Salmonidae > Salmo > Salmo trutta. The sequence goes on from NC_042960.1 coordinate 5,339,224, forward strand.
GATCAAATATGAGAAGATGTGGACATATGAGACGGTTCTATTCCACCAATAAAGCTATGTTTAGAGGTTTCTGTGCACTATATATATGGAACAGGGTGGCATTTCAGACCAACTGGACCAGCTGGCGTTCTGTGTAACTGAGACATCAAAGACAGTGCTGATTGAACCAAATAATGAAAAACAGATATTATATTCCTGAATGCCCTTCTAGCCAATCGGAAACGAGTATTCAACAATGCTGTGGTATAAACATCTCTATTATGACATGTCTCTATGGGTGGAACATCGTATTTCTGTGTTCTTCACTCCTGAGGCTAGGTAGCAGCAGGCTTGTGTCTCTGTATATATAAACTGTTATATTTACAGTCATGTTTTCATGCTTGTTTTGATTGTAAACAGACTTTTCAGTTAGTAGGTACAAAACAATATTTATCAGACATTAATGATATAGAAGATGACTAAAGACCTACCTATGTGTTATACATCTCCAATCTCACTGAGCCATGTATAGGTTGCATTCCAAATGGAACCCATTCCCTACATACCGTAGCACATTTCTTTTCACCAGAACCCTATGGGAATATGGTACCATTTTGAACTGACCCATAGACTGGGAGAGAAGGCACACTAAGCAGTAAACAAACATTCATCACTAATGCATTAGGGTCTGTGGACGTTGCAGTCCTTCTACAAACAGCATTTCTCACACACACACACACAGACACACTCACAAAACATTCCCATGTTTGCCTGCCAGGTCAAACACATTTCTCATGGCTACATCTTCTATCTTCTCGACCAGAATGAATCGCAGGTGCTTTAATTCCCTCACCACTAAACCTTGTGGGGACACAACATTCAGTCCCATTCAAAATCCTATTTTCCATAAACCCAAACCATAACCCATACTCTTACCATAACCCAAAACCCTAAACCTAACCCTAAAACGAACCCTAGCTCCTAACCCTGAACATAATTCTAACCCTAAAACTAATTCTAACCTTAACCCTAAACCCCATAGAAATAGCATTTCACCTAACTACTTGACCATGGTTACTGATCAAAACCTTTGAAAAACCTTGACAAAGTACAGGCCCAGTGAGCACAGCCTTGCTATTGAGAAGGGGAGACACAGGAAAACCTGGCTCCCTGTAGAGGAAAGGCTGTGCAACCACTGCAACATAGCAGAACCTGAGAGCGAGCTGCATTTCCTGACAAAATGTAAAAAATATAAAACAATTAGAGAGAGTGTGTCATTTCCCCAAATTTGAAACCCTTATTCAAGGTTTCAAAGACCTCTCTGATGAGAATAGGCTACCCGTCCTGTTGGGGGAGGACACAGAGAGCTGTGGGTTGGCAGCGCACTACATTGCTGGCTGCCATAAGATGAGGGACAGTGTCTGACAGACCAACCAACCTGCAAATGTCCACTATGCTTATTATTATTGTTCAATGTATGGTTATTTTGATCCTTGATTATTGTTGTTACTGTTGTCCCGTTAACAAAATTGATTATTATTATTTTTATTCTGTTAATACTGAAAATCTCCAAAGTAAGCTTTGGCAATATGTACATTGTTACATCATGCCAATAAAGCAAATTGAATTGAAATGAGAAAGAGATGATAGAGAGAGAGAGAGAGAGAGAGAGAAAGAAAGACAGAAAGAGAGAGAGAGGGAGAGAAAGGAAGATGTGTTGAGAGAGGGAGGAAAAGGAAAGGAAAACAGGGAGCGAGAGAGGGGGAGAGAAAGAGGGAACGATAGCGAGAAAGTTTGAATCAGAGAGCAAGAGGGAGGGAAACTCACAACAACAAGACTGAAGCAGCACACACATTCTAAGGAAGCATTTAAGCGAGGCTCCAAACAGGACAGTCCAAAGCTCCCTCCCTTTAATCATGTCGTGATGCCCGAGAAACCAGTCTGTGACTAAAGCACACACAACATCCATGCATGGTTAAATCCCAAATGAATACACCGCCGAGGTAAAGGACAAAAAAAAGAGAGATGGATACAAAGAGGAAGGGAAGGTTATGAAGGAGAAGAGTTTGCCTTTCACGCTATCCAGGTGGATGTGGGCTCTGGTGGGGGAAGATAAGATGACAGGAAACGGAGCGAGGAGGTAGGAGTACAGTGGAAGTGGCGTCAGGTAGACAGGGCCGCTCAGTAGGGCCTTCATCTAGAGTAACAAGGCCATATTCCTGTGTATCCGTCTGTAGCACTGGGCTTTATCCTCCCTGCTCTGCAAATTGACTGAGACATCTAAGAGCTACTGTGAGGCAGAGTCTCACAACAGACGTCGTTGTGCCAAAATATGTATTCCGTTGTGGGATGAGGCTTTATCCACTTGTTAGGATCATCAATATAGCGGTCTGAGTTGTTGAGATGTGTCGACTTTGCTGTTGTCTGCTTGCTGTATAGCACAACTCCAATTTCTGGCCCCAACATTCAGGCGATGAAGGAAAATTATATGTAACAACTTAGAACTTATTGCATGAAAAACTAAATGTGACTTTGAATAGTCATCGTAGACAGGTTGTTTTCCTATTGGCTGCAAAGGCTGGAAGATGCCTGTGCAGACTGGGAGCTGTCTTTGCAGAAACACCAGTGTAGATGGGTAGGTCGACTTTATCATGGCAGTTTATCTCTCCTCTGACCTTGAGCCACACGTCACATACACCCCGGACTGACTAGGCTGTCTGTGGTATTTCTTCTAAATGGATTACTCTACCCCCTGTCAGTCAGTCTGCCTGCCTGTCTGTCACTATCTCTGTTTGTTACCATCTGTATCAGTCTGTCTCACTGGTCTGGTCTCTCTTTTACAGGAGGTCAGATACACAGTCAACACAGAGCGTTTGGTAAGTATCTGGTTCACAGGCTAAGTTCATTCAGGTTGCCCATTCATTTCAATATGAATACATGTCTTACTTACTGCAGAGTAAGTATGGTCTCTCACCTTTTCAAACTGCTCATTAAAAAGGGGATGAGGGCCGATAGACCCCACAAATAATTAACTCATTCTCTCTTTTTGGAAGTACATACCTGCCGTAACGGAAGTAAATGATGAAGAAACTTCATATTTGGTGACCATCAAACATATTTTGGCATAACGCTTGCAGAGCTGGTTAATGGGAGTTTGAATCTGAGCTTTCTGGGTGTTAGAGAGGTCTCCAATGCACAGATACTGGTTCATGTGACGCTGTGCGCTGACCTAAGGAGTTGTGACATCCCAGATATCCCCTCTTAAAGCCCTCTGATCACTGTGTGGATCTGAGAGGATCCGATCAGAACTATACCCCCTGAACTGGGGCTTCCAACTGGGGCTTCCCAGGCAAGAAGGCCAACCTTTGAAGGAGGCCAACTGTCATCTTGGGCCAACTGCCAAGAAGAGATGCAAGGTGATGCAACAGAATGCCACATGAATCATATCTAAACCTGCAGTACATGTAGCCTAATACATTGTTCATAATAAGGAGTTCAGGTGTACTATTCTGATTTGATGGATTATACTGAGGTGAATTATACTAAATATGGATTATACCAAGGGGAATTAAACTAAAGATGGATTATATCGAGGTGAATTAAACTAAAGATGGATTATATCGAGGTGAATTAAACTAAATATGGATTATAGCGAGGGGAATTAAAGTAAAGATGGATTATAGCGAGGGGAATTAAACTAAATATGGATTATAGCGAGGTGAATTAAACTAAAGATGGATTATATCGAGGTGAATTAAACTAAATATGGATTATAGCGAGGGGAATTAAAGTAAAGATGGATTATAGCGAGGGGAATTAAAGTAAAGATGGATTATAGCGAGGGGAATTAAAGTAAAGATGGATTATACCGAGGGGAATTAAAGATGAATTATACCGAGGGAAATTAAAGTAAAGATGGATTATACCGAGGGGAATTAAAGTAAAGATGGATTATACCGAGGGGAATTAAAGTGAAGATGGATTATACCGAGGGGAATTAAAGTAAAGATGGATTATACCGAGGGAAATTAAACTAAATATGGATTATACCGAGGGGAATTAAAATAAATATGGATTATACCGATGGGAATTAAACTAAATATGGATTATACCGAGGGGAATTAAAGTAAAGATGCTGTCTATGTACATGAGGTTTGAGAAGCAATTGGGTTCTATAAGAAATACATATGAATACCAAAAACCCATAACAGTAAGAATGGTCATTTATAGCAATGTGACTATCAATTATTCCATACAGCGAAAAACAGAACCAAATCATACGTTTATGCTTCATTTGGAAAAATGGTGATGCACTTCAATTACAGTTCACAAATATGCTGAGAAGTTTGAATCCTAAACAGTCTGGCTTGTTGAACTTTTAGTTGGAATAAATTAAATTGCTCATTGTGCAAGTTAACCATCCTAGCTGCAGACACAGTGTGTGTGTGTGTATGTGTGTGCGTAGGGTGCACATGCATACATGTGTGTTTGAGCGTGTGCAGATGCATGCACTTGTGAATCAGGTTTCCCTTGTAAAAGAGAAATTGGTCTCAATGGGACTTTCCTGCATGAATAAAGGTTCAATGTGTGTGCATTTGCGTTCATGCATGCATGTCTGTGTATCCCTAAACACGTGTGTGTTTTCTCTCACCATGGCGTGGCTGATGACCACGATGACACGTCCCTTGAAGCGCTGGAGGGTGCCGGTGGCGGGACACTGCACCAGCTCCCCGTCCGGAGAGAATGCCGTGCTGTAGGGGATGCTGATGCTGCCCGAGATGTGGCCTCTGCCGAAGCTGAACACCCTGGGTTAAGAGTCAACAAATGTACACCAGTCTATGTAAAGTCTTTATGGTCTTAAAGTGTCTTATTAGATGGCTGATGAAGTCAGGATCATTATGAGATGGTAATACATTGAGATTATCTCAGATGTCCTCAATATCTTAGGGTGACCAATAAGTCATTAGAAGAGGACAATACATGCTTATGTCAAACAATGCATTATAACCATAGTTTGGGGGTGGGGGTGCTGGCTGGGCCACTGCATAATATCGTCTCTTAAAGGCCCAGTCCGTTATTTTACAGTCGTTTTTGATCATTCAAATTAATGCTGTTTGTTTTTCAAAGGAAGGAGTAGGCCTTTAATGCAGAAAGCTAGATACATTATTATTGTTGTTTTTCAAATGGAGTAGGTCTTTATTGCAGACAAAGTGCCAGACAGCTTCCTCGTCTATAGTTTGAGAGCCATTGCAAAACATAGTCATTGCTCCTGGTTGTTTTTACAACTTCAACTGTCTTATGAATTTCATTTAAATCAGAACGCCCATTTTCTGGATGCAAGAGTAGAGTCAGCAAACTATAATTTCTGTGACTTATACTGAACAAAAATATAAATGCAACAATTTCAAAGATTTTACTGAGTTAAGGTTCATATAAGGACAAGCCCAAATCTATGGATTCACGTGACTGGGCAGGGGCGCAGCAATGGGTGGGCCTTGGAGGGTATAAGCCCACTCACTTGGCAGCCAGGCCCACCTATTGGTGAGCCAGGCCTAGTCAATCAGAAATAGTTTTTCCCAACAAAAGGGCTTCATTACAGACAGAAAAACTCCTCAGTGGGTGGGCCGTATATGGAGGTCCTGGGCTGGCGTGGTTACACGTGGTCTGCGGTTGAGAGGCCGGTTAGACGTATTGCCAAATTCTCTAAAATGATATTCGAGGCAGCTTATGGTAGTGAAATTAACAATTAAGTTCTCTAGCAACAGCTCTGGTGGACATTTCTGCATTCAGCATTCCAATTGCATGCTCCCTCAAAACTTGAGACATCTGTGGTATTATGTTGTCTGACAAAACTGCACATTTTAAAATGGTCTTTTATTCTTCCCAGCACAAGGTGCATCTGTGTAATGATCATGCTGTTAAATCATCTTCTTGATATGCCACACCTATCAGGTGGATGGATTATCGTGGCAAATAAGAAATGCTCACTAACAGGGATGTAAACAAATTTGTGCACCAAATTTGAGAGAAATACGTTTTTTTAGTATGGAAAATTTCTGGGATCTTTTATTTCAGCTCATGAAACATGGGACCAAGACTTTACATGTTGCACTTATATTTGTGTTCAGTGTAATATTTAAGTGAGTTCAACAGAGTTCAACAGTGGTTGTTGTGGTTGTTGGCAGTTTGAGCTTTCTTTTACAAAATGTCCGACACTCCATAAACATCAAGGGATGCATTAATCACCTGAATTAGTTTCCTGGTTCCCCATGGTCTTTTGAGGTAAATCATCATTATTTGAACGAGTAGGTGGCTTGTAAACATTTAATGAGGCTCTTGTGAAAGACGTGTGAAGAACCAATGAAATGCGTTCAGTAATTGTAATATATTGTCTGAAATGTAAATAAGACAAGCTGTCATATCTCATCTCTCGTCACGGTTTTGAACAGCAGGCCCTGTTGCGTGTCGTCGACATCCACTGAAGTGCTGCATGGGTAGAGACAAATGCAGAAGAGCCGGGCCTCTTGCAAAGGTAGCTGAGCTGTCTCTACGGCGATTGGTCCAATACAGGTTCCTGGACCACCCACCAAGAGGACTAGTGGGCCTGTGGAATGCTTTATACTGATTGCATGTCTGTCTATGTCCACCCGCCCCCCATCTCATCTCCTCCTGTGGCCGGCTCACAGCTGGGATGGTGGTGGGGGTGGTGGGGTGGGGGGCGCTAGTGTCATCACTACCTGGGAGAGTGAGAGGGTGTGTGTGTGCTTCTATCACAGGAGGCTTCTGAGGGAAGGACGGCTCATAATAATGGCTGGAATGGAGCAAATGAAACAGCATCAAACACAGTCAATACCATTCAATTTATTCTGTTCCAGGCATTACGATGAGCCCGTCCTCCCCATTTAAGGTTCCACCAACCTCCGGTGATGCCAATACCTAAGACCTTTTTTCTGGTCAGTTCAGTTGGTCATGGATCCTATTCATGACTCATACATGGGCAGGAGCCATCAGACCAGATCAATGGAACAACTGATAGATTACAGCTGAGCAATAGAACGGAGATGTTTGAATTTCTAAACGGTATGCGAGTGTACAAACACAGTCCATGTACATCCCTAACAAATCCTCCACCTGTATCCAAAGAAACCTCTAGATGAACATACAACAGGCAACATGTTAACTTTCCTGCTTGGATAAGCCCCCGCTCCAATAGGACAACAGTGTTGGTTATGCTGTTGCCCACAGTGTATCAGTGTTTGCAGATCAGGTCAAACAGTGGCGTGCCACAGTACCAGGATGTGTCTATATTTGCGGTGATCAGCTCTGTGACAGACTGACAGACACCTGGCAGAGGGCCAGCACACACAGAGATGTGTGGCTGTGTGTGGTGATAGGCTTCAGTGACATTGAAAGACTAGAGCAAGGTGACTCAGTGCTGTACAGTCGTGGTCAAACGTTTTGAGAATGACACAAATATACATTTTCACAAAGTCTGCTGCCTCGGTGTCTTTAGATATTTTTGTCAGATGTTACTATGGAATACTGAAGTATAATTACAAGCATTTCATAAGTGTCAAAGGCTTTTATTGACAATTACATGAAGTTGATTCAAAAAGTCAATATTTGCAGTGTTGACCCTTCTTTTTCAAGACCTCTGCAATCCGCCCTGGCATGCTGTCAATTAACTTCTGGGCCACATCCTGACTGATGGCAGCCCATTCTTGCATAATCAATGCTTGGAGTTTGTCAGAATTTGTGGGTTTTTGTTTGTCCACCCGCATTTTGAGGATTGACCACAAGTTCTCAATGGGATTAAGGTCTGGGGAGTTTCCTGGCCATGGACCCAAAATATCGATGTTTTGTTCCCCGAGCTACTTAGTTATCACTTTTGCCTTATGGCAAGGTGCTCCATCATGCTGGAATAGGCATTGTTTGTCACCAAACTGTTCCTGGATGGTTGGGAGAAGTTGCTCTCAGAGGATGTGTTGGTACCATTCTTTATTCATGGCTGTGTTCTTAGGCAAAATTGTGAGTGAGCCCACTCCCTTGGCTGAGAAGCAACCCCACACATGAATGGTCTCAGAATGCTTTACTGTTGGCATGAGACAGGACTGATGGTAGCGCTCACCTTGTCTTCTCCGGAAAGCCTTTTTCCGGATGCCCCAAACAATCGGAAAGGGGATTCATCTGAGAAAATGACTTCACTTCAGTCCTCAGCAGTCCAATCCCTGTACCTTTTGCAGAATATCAGTCTGTCCCTGATGTTTTTCCTGGAGAGAAGTGGCTTCTTTGCTGCCCTTCTTGACACCAGGCCATCCTCCAAAAGTCTTCGCCTTACTGTGCGTGCAGATGCACTCACACCTGCCTGCTGCCATTCCTGAGCAAGCTCTGTACTGGTGGTGCCCAGATCCCACAGCTGAATCAACTTTAGGAGACGGTCCTGGCGCTTGCTGGACTTTCTTGGGCGCACCGAAGCCTTCTTCACAACAATTGAACCGCTCTCCTTGAAGTTCTTGATGATCCGATAAATGATTGATTTAGGTGCAAATTACTGGCAGCAATATCCTTGCCTGTGAAGCCCTTTTTGTGCAAAGCAATGATGACGGCACGTGTTTCCTTGCAGATAACCATGGTTGACAGAGGAAGAACAATGATTCCAAGCACCACCCTTCTTTTGAAGCTTCCAGTCTGTTATTCGAACTCAGTCAGCATGACAGAGTGATCTCCAGCCTTGTCCTCGTCAACACTCACACCTGTGTTAACGAGAGAATCACTGACATGATGTCAGCTGGTCCTTTTGTGGCAGGGCTGAAATGCAGTGGAAATGTTTTTTGGGGGATTCAGTTCATTTGCATGGCAAAGAGGGACATTGCAATTCATCTGATCACTCTTCATAACATTCTGGAGTATATGCAAATTGCCATCATACAAACTGAGGCAGCAGACATTGTGAAAATGTATATTTGTGTCATTCTCAAAACCTTTGGCCACGACTGTAGGGTTGGCCTACTGTTTGGATGGGTCTGTGTCAAGGGAGTGTTCGTATGTGTGTGTGCACACATGCATGCGTGTATGAGTAGTTACATGTATGTATGTATATGGGTGTGTGTTTGCGGTTGGAGAGGGTGTGTATTTGCTTGAGCGACATGGAGACCTGGAAACTTCCAGATGGAAAGAAGAAGAGGGAGAGCCTGGCGGACTGATGACAGACTGTGGGTGGGTAGCATAGCGATGCCACACACTACAACGACAACTATCAATCATCTGGTTGCTTTAACCTCCCAAACACATATGCCAATACACTGTAGATCAAACAAGCTCAAATGTTGCTCGCCTGTCACTGACATTGGCTGTGATTGGCTGTGACCTGAAACTGAGCAACTGGCTTCAACAGAAAACAGGAGGAGCCTACACGTTACTGTGAAAACATATTTTGGAGTTCCATGTGTGTTTAATGTGGTGTTAGTGACAAGCCTCTGAACTTTCCTCACTTTGTCATTCTGTCAGGTATCCCATATCACTTTACCCTGAGGCCTGATACTGTACCTCCAGAAGACAACCTGAGGCCTGATACCTCCAGAAGACAACCAACCTGAGGCATGATACCTCCAGAAGACAACCTGAGACCTGATACTTCCAGAAGACAAACTGAGGCCTGATACCTCCAGAAGACAAACTGAGGCCTGATACTTCCAGAAGACAACCTGAGACCTGATACCTCCAGAAGACAAACTGAGGCCTGATACTTCCAGAAGACAACCAACCTGGGGTTTGACACCTCCAGAAGACAACCAACCTGAGGCCTGATACTTCCAGAAGACAACCAACCTAAGGCCTGATACCTCCAGAAGACAACCAACCTGGGTTCTGATACCTCCAGAAGACAACCAACCTGAGGCCGAATACCCCCAGATAATATTGCGCTATACTGTATCGCTCCTTTATCAAATAGACATCCAGGAGGATTTCAATGAAGGAAAAATAATACTGACAGAAAAAATAGAAATGTGCACTTCATAGATACAAACCACAGTAGACCAAACCACCTGTGGCGCATACAACCCCTTCTCCCTTCACAAAACACATACCCACCTCGGCCCAGCCAACCCACACCCACCCAGTCACACAACAACGATAAAATGGGTGAAATGGGTAGTTTGGGGGTGCTGCGATTTTCTTCGTCCATGGGGGGAGGGTTTTATGGCCCGTGCTGCAGACGGCTATATTGGTCCGCTAATACAGGACTATTAAAGGCCCAGTACACTACTTTTGTGATCTTTTTTATATAATAATAATTAATAATAAATATATGTGATTTTTATTCTGATTTTTCAGGGGGTGCTCTAGCACCCTCGGCACCTCTACTTCCCGCGGCTATGATTATAACCACATCATAATTCCTTCATTAAGTCTATTAGCATTCAGTAGTGATACCGTGAGCTCCAATACAGTGTTTAAATCCCTGCATACCACTACGGGTATGAACATCTGTATAGTGCTGTTCAGCTAAACTGTTACCTAATTTCACAAGTTCACTTTTAACTTCTTGAAGGTTCTGCAAGTGTTTTACATGTATCCTGTGCACTGTATTTTTTAAAATAAATAATGTTGATTCAAAGCACAATTTTATGGCAACCAGCAGCAATAGGATTCTGAGTAAAAAAAAAAAAATGTTGTTGAGCAAACTCAACCAAAACTTTGTGTGAAAGTTTTGTTGAAAAAAACTCACAATCGTATTGCAGCTGGTTGCCTTACAATTGTATGTCAAATCATTATATATAAATATTTTTTACAGTTTTGGGATAGGGAGACAGAAACTGTTTCCAATCCCTCATCCTGATAAAAGTCTGTTTAACACTGCTACAGTAATAGAACATGACTGAGTGGAGGGAAATGTCCCACAGCCTGCAGTTTCACTGTTATGGGCCTAAAACCGTGCAACTGGATATGATTTGGGGCTCTGATACGGTGATGAATCTCAGGCTCCGAATGCGGTCGGTTCAAATTTACAGGGCAATACATCTCCAGGCCATGTGTTCAAAGTCTGTCTATTATAAAATACAGGGATCTACAGTGGACTAGGCCTGTCGAGGGCTAGCTAACACACCAAGGCCATGGTAGCTTGCTTGCTCCAATCAGATTCATTGCAGTCATCACTTAAAATGTCTGTGCGCAATTGGGTGTAAATATGCTTGATGTCCACAATTTGGAAAATGACTGAAAGTGATGCTAAAGAAATGTTTAAATCAATAATTTCTCCACCTCTGTTTACTCATACATAATGAATACTACAAGACAATACAAGATCACTGATTAAAAAATACCTTCTGGGTAAGTGCAATCATGGACACAGAACACTATACAGTGCATCACAGTATACAGTGCATCACCCCCCCAGAGTGTAATAATTTAATGTGTGCATGTCATTGTCTGTCTGAGGTGAACTTGACACAGGGGGTCTGTCTTGGTCTGTCAGCCTAACAGAGTCTACCAGAAGTTTCTATTATGAGACAGCAGCTGCTCTGGCTGCCAAAGACAGTCTCCAGAAATAGGAGGGAGGAGGAGGAGGAGAGGAAATATCAGGAGCCAGGCAAATTAAAGTAATAACTCAATCTCAGGGTCAGGGGGTTGGGTGAATGGGAGGAGGACATGGAGGATGGGAACTGGAAGCGTGCTTAAATTGACATAATGAGGGGAAAGAAAGAAATCAAAAGACAATACGTCTGTTAATTAAGCTCTGCTGAGTTCCAGGCAGCTCACGCTGAGGGAACAGTGTTAGCTATCTGCTGAGTGCCAGGCAGCTCGCGCTGAGGGAACAGTGTTAGCTATCTGCTGAGCGCCAGGCAGCTCACGCTGATGGAACAGTGTTAGCTATCTGCTGAGTGCCAGGCAGCTCACACTGAGGGAACAGTGTTAGCTGAGTGCCAGGCAGCTCGCGCTGAGGGAACAGTGTTAGCTATCTGCTGAGTGCCAGGCAGCTCACGCTGAGGGAACAGTGTTAGCTATCTGCTGAGTGCCAGGCAGCTCACGCTGAGGGAACAGTGTTAGATATCTGCTTAGTGCCAGGCAGCTCGCGCTGAGGGAACAGTGTGAGCTGAGTGCCAGGCAGCTCGCGCTGAGGGAACAGTGTTAGCTATCTGCTGAGTGCCAGGCAGCTCGCGCTGAGGTAACAGTGTTAGCTATCTGCTGAGTGCCAGGCAGCTCGTGCTGAGGGAACAGTGTTAGCTATCTGCTGAGTGCCAGGCAGCTCACGCTGAGGGAACAGTGTTAGCTGAGTGCCAGGCAGCTCGCGCTGAGGGAACAGTGTTAGCTATCTGCTGAGTGCCAGGCAGCTCACGCTGAGGGAACAGTGTTAGCTATCTGCTGAGTGCCAGGCAGCTCGCGCTGAGGGAACAGTGTTAGCTATCTGCTGAGTGCCAGGCAGCTCGCGCTGAGGTAACAGTGTTAGCTATCTGCTGAGTGCCAGGCAGCTTGTGCTGAGGAAACAGTGAAAGCTAGGCGCAAGCGAGCCAGAGAGAAGAACAAAAAACATACTTGTATAATTTAATAATCATTCTCTGGCTTGCTCCGTTTCCGAGTGTAGTTATCGACATTATTGCTACATCATTTTAAGACGAATGGTGCTCAACTGCTTTCCTGAAGCACTTTAGGCCACGTACTAAATTATTCCTGGGAAGAGAGAGGCCATTATACACACTGACATATTTCCCTTTAGTCGATTTAACTTGACTTACTGAATCTGTGCTCTAGAACTCCTAAATGTAAGGTAGTCTACACAACTGTTGTTTAAAACAGCTGTGCACTAACTCCTTAAAAAGGTAGTCTGAAATCTGGGACTCTGTTCAATTATCATTTACATTCTTCAATATATCCAGGCATGGAAACCGACCACTAGTAAAACACTGGATTGGTGTAATCAGTTGAATAACTTTGTGACCAACTGGAGACCCAACACTGTATTTTATCTCACAATCATCACAATGCAGGGTAGCCAGCTCTAAGTGGCCCAAATTCTTCTTTGTTATTCTGGGTCAGGAGCCCTGGGGACCGCTGTCTATCAGGACTCTATAGAATGGGGAGGACTTAGTCTGAGGGAGGACGGTTGCCAGGTATTCTACCACTAATCCCCCCCCTGATTAATGGAGCTTTAACTTCCCCCCAAAACAATTATCATTCCACTGACCTCCGACAATGACTCTTGAGAGAGTGGCTCACTTTTAAGATGAAAGAGTATTGGTTACTTTGCTATGGAAAGTCTACTCCTTATAAACTGAACAGCTGTCAGGGAAATAGAACTAGAAGAATACAAACAGTCCATCTGTGCAGACAAACTGTGTTTTTGTTTTGTGATATTGCACTTTTATGAATAGCCAAAATGGATTACTGGGTTATTGATTCTGGCAACCCATTTTAATCTAAGGGATTTATCAGGTGTATCCACCAGGGAGTGTGTGTGTGCGCTGAGTGTGTGTCAGGCTGTGTCATGCACACACACACACACACACACACACACACACACACACACACACGCACACACAATAATGAATCAATAATTGAGCCGCACCCGCTGAGGGACCAAATCACATCCCACTTAAGGAGTCTGACTTTTCTTTCCTCCAAGAAAGGTAAAGAAACGTAAATAACTCTATGTAATTATAACCAGAGGTTAAGTTGGACTTCTAATCAGATCTAGCCCCCTGCACATTCACATCTAACCCCCTGCACATTCACTGTCCTTATTTTCTTAGCACACTCTTATCCAGGGTAACTTTGTCCATTGGCTGTCAAATGTGCCAGACGTGTTCACACCCAGTGATAGGGCTGGAGGTTTTTCTAGAAGAATTACTTCAAGGACTTCAACAATGTTACCTTGTACAAGGTCAATTCACAACCCAGAAAGTCTCACTTTAGTAATAGATTCCCATGACTGAACGGCAGATGAAAGCAGCTTCTCCAATCAGCAGAGCAAATTAGTCCATCTCACACTTCTGATATATGAATTTCACAGGTATTCTCCACCCTGTAACAAAAAATACCAAATGTTTTTCAGTTAACCCATAAACCTCCCACACAACTTGAGTAACTTTAGCCCACAAAAGTAGTTTTTGCTAGTAGGTGGCTAACAGGATAGCAGGTAGCTAACAGGATAGCAGGTGGCTAACAGGATAGCAGGTGGCTAACAGGATAGCAGGTGGCTAACAAGATAGCAGGTGGCTAACATGAGGTGGCTAACAGGCTATGGGGTAGCTAATATGCAGGCAGAATGGATTCTCCTCAGGTCCAGACCGTGGGGCCCCTCAGGGATGTGTACTTAGTCCCCTCCTGTATTCCCTGTTCACCCACGACTGCGTGGCCAAACACGACTCCAACACCATCATTAAGTTTGCTGATGACACAACAGTGGTAGGCCTGATCACCAACAACGACGAACAGAAAGAACAGGCCCATTGGGCACAGACGTCAGTTCAACATCTAGTTTTGATTTACACTAACCTTGAATTCAACAACAACTGTCACCATGTCATTGGATAGATGTTAAAGGTTGATTGAATTATACTTTTTTTAATCCTTAGGTTGATGACTTTTTGCAAATCCAATCTGTTTTCCACAATGAATCAATGTAATAACAATGATTTTTGGGGGGGTTGAAATTACATGGAAAGAACATTGATTTAACCAGTTTTATCCCAGTGGGGTGTTTCATTAAATCACCAGGTAGTTTTGATGTAGTGAACAACATGGGCACAAACTGGTTGAATCAACTTTGTTTCTGCGTCATTTCAACAAAGGATGTCACTATCACATAATTGTATTTAAAAAATATTAGCAATGTAAAGGAACATTTGGATTTTGTCTTTTCTCACTCAACTTTTAACCTAAATCCAATTACAAGGTTCACATTTTGTGGGGTTTCACGTTGAATTCTCACAACTCAATCAAATGTAAATGAGAACTAAACGTTGAACTGACGTCTGTGTTTTTTGGAGCTGGTGTTCACCAAATGTCTCCTTCTTCCCTCTGGCCTCGGAGAAGAACTGGACATTTGGTCAAGCAAGAATTTTACATTGGATAATATTTGAAAGAGCAAGATTTGAAAGGGATGCTCATAATACTAGAGAGTGAGTGAGTGTGAAGGTAAGTTATTTGATATTAAAATACAGGACATACGGTGGTTTAGAGCAGGAATGAGAGTGGCGTAACAAAAACATCTGAAATGTATCTAAGCTCATGATTTTCTTTGTATTGACAGGTTTTTTTTAATTGAGACGAGCTTAAAGTTCTTTGCTGACCATCATTTTCACTTGTCTGACCGCTTGCATGATGATGAGTTTCTCACACGACTGGCCTATCTGGGTGATGTTTTTTTATCTGAATCTAGGATTACAGAAACACTGCACAAATATATTCAATGTCCGGAACAAAATTGAGGCTATGATTAAGAAGTTGGAGCTCTTCTCTGTCTGCATTAACAAGGACAACACGCAAGTCTTTCCATCATTGTATGATTTTTTGTGTGCAAATGAACTCAAGCTTATGGACAATGTCAAATGTGATATAGCAAAGCACCTGAGTGAGTTGGGTGCGCAATTACGCAGGTACTTTCCTGAAACAGTTGACATTCCTTTCATGCCCTGCCTCCAGTCCACTTACCGATATCTGAACAAGAGAGCCTCATCGAAATTGCAACCAGCGGTTCTGTGAAAATCGAATTTAAATCAGAAGCCACTGCCAGACTTCTGGTTTGGGCTGCGCTCAGAGTATCCTGCCTTGGCAAATCCCGCTGTTAAGACACTGATGCACTTTGCAACCACGTACCTATGTGAGAGTGGATTCTCGGCCCTCACTAGCATGAAAACTAAATACAGGCTGTGTGTACACTGTGTGTGGAAAATGATTAAAGACAGACTCTCTCCAATACAACCCAACATTGCAGAGTTATGCGCATCCTTTCAAGCACACCCTTCTCATTAACCTGTGGTGAGTTATTCACAATTTTTGATGAGCAAATAAGGATTTATATGTAAGAAATATAAAGAATAAAGAGCAAAATTAATGATTATTATTATTTGTGCCCTGGTCCTATAAGAGATCTTTGGCACTAAGAGCCGTGTTGTGACAACTCATTCTTATGTTTAATAAGTATATGGTATAGTGTGTGTGGCAGGCTTACAATGATGGCAAAAAACAACATTTGAGAGTGCGCTGACCCTGGTGCTAGAATGGGTACGCAGCTGGAGGTTGAATGTTTGAAGGGGACTATAAAAAGTTTGGGAACCACTGCTTTAGACCATGCGTACACACAGTTTCTAGTGGGAATATGATGACACGCTTATTCATAACAAACGAGACAGGTAAATGCAATTATAAGATGCAATCATTTGCCATTAATGAGAAGAGCGAGGATATTTTTTTGCGTCTTTGTATTCTAAAATAGTTAGAAATAGGCAACTATTTCCTATTTCATTTCCATGAGTTCCTCACCTTTTCTGACTGTGATGGCTACTCAAGTATAGGCAGTTAGCTCATGCTAGCTAGATAGCCAGTTAACTCATGCTAGCTAGCTCCTGAAGTTGTATTTTTCCTTGTGGTAAAACATTACTGGATATTGTTGTACTTTTAGTTATTACTGGAGTCACCATCTTAACATGATGGAGATAGGCACAGCTTGGCAGGCTTGCTAGCATTGGCATAGACCTATTCTTATGAGATACTTAATTTGTATGCTCTAACTCTGCCATGGCTCGTTGGCCAAAGCCTATGGGGATATGAATGATTTTTTTTCTAGGGTTTTGGATAAATTCAGAAAGAAAAGTTCAGTGGTAAACACAGGCTTACGAGATCTTATACGTTTTGTTCTATGAGATCTTCAGCTGTCATCATTTTGAAGCATTTAGGTAATAAAAAACAAGCACATATAGCACTTAAAGGCTTCATAATTCATAAAGGTCATGGTAACCAGGTCAACTCTGAGCAGTTGTTTTGGGCCCTGTACAGGGCCCAGTGAGTTTGTGGGGTACCCCCCCCCCCCCAAAAAATATATATAAATCAGAAAATAGATAGTGACATATCATTTGAAAGCTATAAGCGATGTCTTTTCAGAAATCAAACTCAAATCTTGCTGCTGGCAATGTCATAAGAACCCCAGTCCCCCTCATTAAGGCCATAAATAATGCAGTATGGACATTCTCATGGAGTATGCAATGTAGGTCAAGTCACCAAAAGTACAAGCATTTAGTATGAATGGAAAGGGTACACCCTGATGGTCATTGTAAAGCAATGCATTTTCTAATCCATCCACATTACCTTATATGCATCCTCCACATGCTCCGTTTAATTAGCTCATCGTTTACAATAGGAGAAGTGAATAGGAGAACAAGTTCAAAGTTTCTTCACCTGTCTTTCAAATTTTTTTTAAATAAATATCAGTAACTTCAAAGCCCTGATTGCTAAGGTCATTTTAAGTTGTCAAGCTTGAAAACTCTGTTCAGCAATTTTGGCATAGTGACTCACTACCCAAACCAAACACAACTAGTTTCAACTACACAGGAGACATCATGTGATCTTTACCGCTATCTAGTGGGCAAACTGGGAATTAGGATTTATTTAAATCAATGGATAGACAGACTTCAGCTTTCTCTTCATATCTACAGTACCAGTCAAAAGTTTGGGCACACCTACTCATTCAAGGGTTCCTCTTAATTGTAATATTTTCTACATTGTAGAATAATAGTGTAGACATAAAAACTATGAAAACACATACGGAATCATGTAGAAACCCCCAAAAAGTGCTAAACAAATCAAAATAGATTTTAGATTAGAGATTCTTCAAAATAGCCACCTTTTGCCTTCATGAGAGCTTTGCACACTCTTGGCATTCTCTCAACCAGCTTCACCTGGAATGCTTTTCAAACAGTCTTGAAGGAGTTCCCACATATGCTGAGCACTTGCTGGCTGCTTTTCCTTCACTCTGCGGTCCAACACATCCCAAATCTTCTCAATTCTGTTGAGGTAGGTGATTGTGGAGGCCAGGTCATCTGATGCAGCACTCTATCATTCTCTTTCTTGGTCAAATAGCCCTTACACAGCCAGGAGGTGTGTTGGGTCATTGTCCTGTTGAAAAACAAATTATTGTCCCATGAAGCACAAACCAGATGGGATGGTGTATTGCTGCAGAATGCTGTTGTAGCCATGCTGGTTAAGTTTGCCTTGAATTCTAAATAAATCAGACAGTGTCACCAGCAAAGCACCCCCACATTCATCAAACCTTCTGCTCCATGCTTCATGGTGGGAACCACAAATGCAGAGATCATCCGTTCATCTACTCAGTATCTCACAAAGAAAGGATGGTTGGAACCAAAAATCTGAAATTTGGACTCATCAGACCAAACTACAGATTTCCAATGGTCTAATATCTATTGCTTGTGTTTCCTGGCACAAGCAAGTCTTCTTATTGGTGTCCTTTAGTTGTGGTTTCTTTGCAGATGTGTCTATTACGGGAACTCTGTGAAGCATTTTTTGGGGCTGCAGTTTCTGAGGCTGGTAACTAATGAACATATCCTCTGCAGCAGAGGTAACTCTGGTTCTTCATTCCTGTGGCGGTCCTCATGAGAGACAGTTTCATCATAGCGCTTGATGGTTTTTGCGACTGCACCTGAAGAAACATTCAAAGTTCTTGAAATGTTCCAGATTGACTAAACTTAATGTCTTACAGTAATAATGGACTGTCATTTCTCTTTGCTTATTTGAGCTGTTCTTGCCATAACATGAACTTGGTCTTTTACCAAATAGGGCCATATTCAACTGATTGGCTCAAACGCATGAAGAAGGTAAGAAATTCCACAAATGAACTTAAGGCACACCTGTTAATTGAAAATTAAAAATTGAAATGCATTCCAGGTGACTACCTCATGAAGCTGGTTGAGAGAATGCCGAGAGTGTGCAAAGCTTTCATCAAGGCAAAGGGTGGCTACTTTGAAGAATCTCAAATATAAAATATATTTTGATTTGGTTAACACTTTTTTTGGTTACTATATGATTCCATATGTGTTATTCCATAGTGTTGATGTCTTCACTATTATTCTACAATACAGAAAAATAGTCCAAATAAAGAAAAACCCTTCTGTCGAAACTGTTGACTGGTACTGTATATCATTCCAATAAAATGAAAACGACACGTTGGACAAGCCCTGCACTTTTAAAATGCCTGTGTTCCAACGGGAATTTGTGCATGTTTAAGGTGTCACCATTTGGTAAAAGATATTAGAAATATTTGTACTTTAATTCCTTTTGGAACAGTAATTGCTGACATTTTCTCAAACCTAGGATTTCAAATCGCTTATTCTCCAACATGGGGACAATTGCGGGGATCCCCAACACCCAAAAGAAATTCTGCTCAGTCTCGGGCTCTGTAGTAGTCACATTGTAGGAATATTTATAGGAATCCCACAGTTCTTACCTTCCTAATTCCTAGCAGTACTAAGCATTTGTTTGCAAGACATAGTTTTGAAACGGAAATGTACTTTATGAGGGTAGTATACAATGCGTCGTTTAGAAATGCTACCAGAGGGAGTCAGAGTTTAACAGGTTAAATGACTGATATTATCTGATCGAACAAAACGGATCAGGTCTAAGCCTATGTTAAACACAGACCAACCCTTACGTGGCGATACTTACTTAATTCTCGACTTGGAAGACGCCAGTGTCTTCTAAACTCCCATGGCTAGTTAAAGGTTGAATGTTGGAATTTACGAAATGTATTAACATTTAAATTAAAATTACACCATGAAGTAATCTAACAACAGGCTGTTCACTTCCGGTCCGGAGCGAGCAGTCGCACTTCGCTTCGCTCCACAGGTAATATTACACTTCTTTACATTACAACGGTTTGGTTTGTTTGATCTGAGCAATTTTTCTTAGCTATCAAAGATAATTGTGTAGTTTAGAGTAATTCGAGTAATTATCGAGGCTAGCTATTTTTTCGTCCTCCTAACGTAGTCAACACTGCTAGCTGCTAGCTAGTCATCACTGCTAGCTAGCCAACCTCTACCGACTAGCAGCACTGTAGAAACTATTACATTACAACGGAACGACTTCATTAGTGTAGTGTTAGTGTTAGTTAGCTAGCTACATAGTTGGCTTTGCTGTCTTTGTATCTAAGATAATTGTGTAGTTTAGAGTAATTATCGAGGCTAGCTAGCCAGCCGCGACGCGACGCCTTGTCCTGACTCCGGACTTAGTCAACACACCTAGTCATCAAACCCACTGCTAGCTAGTGGGTTTGCTAGCTAGCCAACCGTTACCGACTAGCAGCGCTGTAGATACTAATACATTACAACGGAACGATTTGACTAGTGCAGTGTTAGCTAGCTAGCTACATAGTTGTCTTTGTCATAGCTTGATAATTGTGTAGTTTAGTAATTATTGAGGTTAGCTAGCCAGCTATTTCCGTCCCCCGCGACGCCATTGTTCCATACCTAGCCAACTATTACCGACGAGCAGCATTGTAGAAACTAAATACATTACAAAGGAACGTCTTGATTAGTGTTATGTTAGCTAGCTACAAAGTTGCTTTTGTATAATAGCCAACCTCTACTGACTAGCAGCACTGTAGAAACTATCACATTACAACGGAACGACTTGATCAGTGTAGTGTTAGTGTTAGTGTTAGTTAGCTAGCATTTTCGTCATTTTAGTCAATAAGATTTTCGCAACGTAAGCTTAACTTTCTGAACATTCGAGACGTGTAGTCCACTTGTCATTCCAATCTCCTTTGCATTAGCGTAGCCTCTTCTGTAGCTTGTCAACTATGTGTCTGTTTATCCCTGTTCTCTCCCCTCTGCACAGGCCATACAAACGCTTCACACCGCGTGGCCGCTGCCACTCTAACCTGGTGGTCCCAGCTCGCACGACCCACGTGGAGTTCCAGGTCTCCGGCAGCCTCTGGAACTGCCGGTCTGCGGCCAACAAGGCTGAGTTCATCCCAGTCCCTAGACTTCCTGGCGCTGACGGAAACATGGATTACCACAGATAACACTGCTACTCCTACTGCTCTCTCCTCGTCTGCCCACGTGTTCTCGCATACCCCTAGAGCATCGAGCCAGCGGGGTGGTGGCACTGGAATCCTCATCTCTCCCAAGTGGACATTCTCTCTTTCTCCCCTGACCCATCTGTCTATCTCCTCATTTGAATTCCATGCTGTCACAGTTACCAGCCCTTTCAAGCTTAAACCTCTTACATCTACACGTTCCGCTAGCGGAACGTCTGCTCCAATATCCAATGATGGGCGGGGCGCGAAATTCAAACTCCTCTAAATCCGAAAACTTACACTTTTCAAACATATGACTATTTTACAGCTATTTAAAGACAAGACTCTCCTTTATCTAACCAAACTGTCCGATTTCAAAAAGGCTTTACAGCGAAAGCAAAACATTAGATTATGTCAGCAGAGTACCCAGCCAGGAATAATCACACAGCCATTTTTCAAGCTAGCATATCATGTCACATAAACCCAAACCATATCTAAATGCAGCACTAACCTTTGATGATCTTCATCAGATGACACACCTAGGACATTGTGTTATACAATACATGCATGTCTGTTCAATCAAGTTCATATTTATATCAAAAACCAGCTTTTTACATTAGCATGTGACGTTCAGAACTAGCATTCCCACCGAACACTTCCGGTGATTTTACTAAATTACTCACGATAAACGTTCACAAAAAGCATAACAATTATTTTAAGAATTATAGATACAGAACTCCTCTATGCACTCGATATGTCCGATTTTAAAATAGCTTTTCGGATGAAGCACATTTTGCAATAATCTAAGTACATAGCCCGGCGTTACAGGGCTAGCTATTTAGACACCCTGCAAGTTTAGCCTTCACCAAAATCACATTTCCTATAAGAAAAATGTTCTTACCTTGCTTGTTCTTCATCAGAATACACTGCCAGGACTTCTACTTCAATAACAAATGTAGGTTTGGTCCCAAATAATCCATCGTTATATCCAAACAGCGACGTTTTGTTCGTGCGTTCTAGACACTATCCCAACGCTAAATCTCGGCCACGAGCATGACGCAAAATATGACAAAAAATTTCTAAATATTCCATTACCGTACTTCGAAGCATGTCAACCGCTGTTTAAAACCAATATTTATGCAATTTATCTCGTAGAGAAGCGATAATATTCCGACCGGGAATCTGCCTGTCTGTAAACTGAGGAAAAAACCGAAAGCCGGGGGCGGGGCGTGTCACGCGCCTAAGGCTTAGTCCATTGACTGACCACTCAGCTTTCGCTCTCGTGTGCTTCAGCCAGGGCTTTGAATTACGTCATTCCTGTTTTTTCCCGGGCTATGAGAGGCCATTGTTGACGTGCGAAGTGTCACGTAAGAGCAGAGATCCTTTGTAAACGACAGAGATAATAAAGAAGGGCAAGAAATGTTCAGACAGGGTACTTCCTGAACAGAAGCATCTCAGGTTTTTGCCTGCCATAGGAGTTCTGTTATACTCACAGACACCATTCAAACAGTTTCAGAAACTTTGGAGTGTTTTCTCTCCAAAGCTAATAATTATATGCATATTCCAGTTTCTGGGCAGGACTAATAATCAGATTAAATCGGGTACGTTTTTTATCCAGCCGTGAAATTACTGCCCCCTAGATGTAAGAGGTTAACATCCTTATCATTTATCGCCCTCCAGGTTCCCTTGGAGAGTTCATCAATGAGCTTGACGCCTTGATAAGTTCCTTTCCTGAGGATGGCTCACCTCTCACAGTTCTGGGTGACTTTAACCTCCCCACGTCTACCTTTGACTCATTCCTCTCTGCCTCCTTCTTTCCACTCCTCTCCTCTTTTGACCTCACCCTCTCACCTTCCCCCCCTACTCACAAGGCAGGCAATACGCTTGACCTCATCTATACTAGATGCTGTTCTTCCACTAATCTCATTGCAACTCCCCTCCAAGTCTCCGACCACTACCTTGTATCCTTTTCCCTCTCGCTCTTATCCAACACTTCTCACTCTGCCCCTACTCGGATGGTATTGCGCCGTCCCAACCTTCGCTCTCTCTCTCCCGCTACTCTCTCCTCTTCCATCCTATCATCTCTTCCCTCTGCTCAAACCTTCTCCAACCTATCTCCTGATTCTGCCTCCTCAACCCTCCTCTCCTCCCTTTCTGCATCCTTTGATTTTCTCTGTCCCCTATCCTCCAGGCCGGCTCGGTCCTCCCCTCCTGCTCCGTGGCTCGACGACTCACAGCGAGCTCACAGAACAGGGCTCCGGGCAGCCGAGCGGAAATGGAGGAAAACTCGCCTCCCTGCGGACCTGGCATCCTTTCACTCCCTCCTCTCTACATTTTCCTCTTCTGTCTCTGCTGCTAAAGCCACTTTCTACCACTCTAAATTCCAAGCATCTGCCTCTAACCCTAGGAAGCTCTTTGCTACCTTCTCCTCCCTCCTGAATCCTCCTCCCCCTCCCCCCCCTCCTCCCTCTCTGCGGATGACTTCGTCAACCATTTTGAAAAGAAGGTTGATGACATCCGATCCTCGTTTGCTAAGTCAAACGACACCGCTGGTCCTGCTCACACTGCCCTACCCTGTGATTTGACCTCTTTCTCCCCTCTCTCTCCAGATGAAATCTCGCGTCTTGTGACGGCCGGCCGCCCAACAACCTGCCCACTTGACCCTATCCCCTCCTCTCTTCTCCTGACCATTTCCGGTGACCTTCTCCCCTACCTCACCTCGCTCATCAACTCATCCTTGACCGCTGGCTACGTCCCTTCCGTCTTCAAGAAAGCGAGATTTGCACCCCTTCTGAAAAAACCTACACTCGATCCCTCCGATGTCAACAACTACAGACCAGTATCCCTTCTTTCTTTTCTCTCCAAAACTCTTGAACGTGCCGTCCTTGGCCAGCTCTCCTGCTATCTCTCTCAGAATGACCTTCTTGATCCTAATCAGTCAGGTTTCAAGACTGGGCATTCAACTGAGACTGCTCTTCTCTGTGTCACGGAGGCTCTCCGCACTGCTAAAGCTAACTCTCTCTCCTCTGCTCTCATCCTTCTAGACCTATCTGCTGCCTTTGATACTGTGAACCATCAGATCCTCCTCTCCACCCTCTCCGAGCTGGGCATCTCCGGCGCGGCCCACGCTTGGATTGCGTCCTACCTGACAGGTCGCTCCTACCAGGTGGCGTGGCGAGAATCTGTCTCCGCACCACGTGCTCTCACCACTGGTGTCCCCCAGGGCTCTGTTCTAGGCCCTCTCCTATTCTCACTATACACCAAGTCACTTGGCTCTGTCATATCCTCACATGGTCTCTCCTATCATTGCTACGCAGACGACACACAATTAATCTTCTCCTTTCCCCCTTCTGATAACCAGGTGGCGAATCGCATCTCTGCATGTCTGGCAGACATATCAGTGTGGATGACGGATCACCACCTCAAGCTGAACCTCGGCAAGACGGAGCTGCTCTTCCTCCCGGGGAAGGACTGCCCGTTCCATGATCACACCATCATGGTTGACAACTCCCTTGTGTCCTCCTCCCAGAGTGCTAAGAACCTTGGCGTTACCCTGGACAACACCCTGTCGTTCTCCACTAACATCAAGGCGGTGACCCGATCCTGTAGGTTCATGCTCTACAACATTCGCAGAGTACGACCCTGCCTCACACAGGAAGCGGCGCAGGTCCTAGTCCAGGCACTCGTCATCTCCCGTCTGGATTACTGCAACTCGCTGTTGGCTGGGCTCCCTGCCTGTGCCATTAAACCCCTACAACTCATCCAGAACGCCGCAGCCCGTCTGTTGTTCAACCTTCCCAAGTTCTCTCACGTCACCCCGCTCCTCCGCTCTCTCCACTGGCTTCCAGTTGAAGCTCGTCCATGGTGCTTGCCTACGGAGCTGTGAGGGGAACGGCACCTCCGTACCTTCAGGCTCTGATCAGGCCCTACACCCAAACAAGGGCACTGCGTTCATCCACCTCTGGCCTGCTCGCCTCCCTACCTCTGAGGAAGCACAGTTCCCGCTCAGCCCAGTCAAAACTGTTCACTGCTCTGGCACCCCAATGGTGGAACAAGCTCCCTCACGACGCCAGGACAGCGGAGTCAATCACCACCTTCCGGAAACACCTGAAACACCACCTCTTTAAGGAATACCTGGGATAGGATAAAGTAATCCTTCTAACCCCCCCCCCCCCCTAAAAGATTTAGATGCACTATTGTAAAGTGGTTGTTCCACTGGATATCATAAGGTGAATGCACCAATTTGTAAGTCGCTCTGGATAAGAGCGTCTGCTAAATGACTTAAATGTAATGTAAATGTAACAAAGTATACTGTACGTTTGTTTATTCCTCTGTGTTGTTGTTTTTGTCGCACTGCTTTGCTTTATCTTGGCCAGGTCACAGTTGTAAATGAGAACTTGTTCTCAACTGGCCTACCTGGTTAAATAAAGATATATATATGCATCTTTTGGTCAAAGAAACCTTAAGAAAATGGTAGGGGAGTGGATTATTATTATTTTTTAAAATAACTGTCAATTTGTGTGTAATATATATATATATATATATATATATATATATATATACACATTTATATACACACACAACAATATATATATATATATATACACACATATATATACACACACACAACAATTTATATACACAACAATTTATATACAACAATGTTACCATAAGCCCCCTTCAACAGTTTTTGAGAATTTGTTAGTACGTCCAACCGGCCTCACAACAATTTCCAAGATTTTACTGACTTACAGTTCATATACGGAAAACAGTCAATTGAAATATATCTACTAGGCATTAATCTATAGATTTCACTTGACTGGGAATACAGATATGCATCTTTTGGTCAAAGAAACCTTAAGAAAATGGTAGGGGAGGGGATAATTATTATTATTTTCTTTTAGATAACTGTCAGTATCTGCTGTGACCACCATTTGCCTCATGCAGGGCATCACATTTCCTTTCCTTCGGATAGAGTTGATCAGGCTGTTGATTGTGGCCTGTGGAATATTGTCCCACTCCCCTTCAATGGGTGTGCGAAGTTGCTGGATATTGGTAGGAACTGGAACACGCTGTTATAAACGTTGATCAAGAGCATCCCAAACATGCTCAGTGGGTGACATGTCTGGTGAGTATGCAGGCCATGGAAGAGCTGGGACATTTGAAGCTTTCAGGAATTGTGTACAGATTCTTGCATTATCATGAGGAAACATGAGGGGATGGCAGCAGATGAATGGCACAACAATGGGCCTCAGGATCTCGCCACGGTATCTCTGTGCATTCAAATTTCCATTGTGTTCATCATAGCTTATGCCTACCCATACCAGAACCCCACCATGGGGGACTCTGTTCACAATGTTGACATCAACAAACCACTCACCCACACGATGCCATACACGTGGTGTACGGTTGTGAGGCCGGTTGGACGTACTAACAAATTCTCAAAACTGTTGAAGGCGGCTAATGGTAGAGAAATTAACATTAAATTATTATCTGGCAACAACTCTGGACATTGATACAGTCAGCATGCCAATTGCACGCTCCCTCAAAACTTAAGACATCTGTGCCATTGTGACAAAACTGCACATTTTAGAGTGGCCTTTTATTGTCCCCAGCACAAGGTTCACCTGTGTAATGATCATGCTGTTTAATCAGCTTCTTGATATGCCACATCTGTCAGTTGGATGGATTATTTTGGCAAAGTAGAAATGCTCACTAACAGGAATGTAAACAAATGTGTGCACAAAATTTGAGGAAAGATTTTGTTCATACAGACAATTTTTGGGATCTTTTACTTCAGCTCATGAAACATGGGATGAACACTTTAAAATGTTGTTTATATTTTTGTTCAGTGTATATGCCGCGATCTGTTCGAGATCTGATCGCCTCTCATTGATCGATACAGGTGGGAGTCATTCAAAGCGATACTTGATTTCGGAGTCACGCTCATGACATGCATCACATTTGGGTGGACCGTATCTATGGGGTGGACACCCACCGGTCTTGACCATGGAAATGTAGAAGACACTGGTGCCTTCCAAGTTGAGAATTAAGTATTGCCTAGTAAAGTTTGGTTAAAGAATGGTCCCCTATTCAATATCCTAAGCCATAACCCTGTTCATGGGAGGATAAGCCATCACATTGCAGGTTATTTCCATAGTGAATCATAGTGTAACATGAAGAAGAATGACTGGCAACTGAAAGGTATTAACCACTAAAGTCTGATGGATATATACACTCACGTTTCACCATCTGTACCTTTAAATCCTTGTGTGCTCCTCAGTATAAGGCGCCGGTATGTAAGGGTCAACCAGGTGAACAAAACTGCTTGCGCCACATGGACCATGAACAGTGAAAGAGACAAGGATGAAGATTAACTAAGACTTCATTGCATGAAATCAAAAATCTCTTGATCAGCCAGCAAATAGAGTTACAAAGCAGAGGTACAAAAATATAATCTCTATCTTAGCTGTATGGACAGAAGTTTTCTTCGGGCTACAATTTAAAGCTACACTGCTAATAAATCAGGAACGTCACTTGCAGCTTGCTCTCAGCAACAAGGCCCTATGGGAAATGACGTCTGTAGTTTTTGTCCATTTGGTAGTTTACTCTCAACACTCCCCTTTTAGAGGGAGGCCGGTAGCTGAAATAAGTTCTCCTTAAGGTCACCTGTCTTTATAGGAACCACATACCACACCTCCTGCTGGTTAGCTGGAAAATGGAAGGCCATGGGGAGCAGCAATAGTAGCTTCCTGTTTTGCATACAAGATTAGGTTTTGGCATTAACCATGAACAGGAAGGGAGCCAAGGCACAAACAATTCAGTTATACAAGGGTGAAAAACCCAACTAAAACACTCAGCTTGTGGCATACAAAACAGAAGTAGAAACATGTAACTTCTCATCTTGGCTGCATGGCCAGCTGTAGTTATGTGGCTATGGTGCTATTAAAAAGAAGAAAAAGTGGACCGAACCGCAATAGAGTAAAGTGCCTGGGTCGTAATGATTGGCACACCATAAGATAAATGTTTTAAAACAGGTTTCAACAGAAAAGAAGGTAGTCTCCCCATTTCAGTGAGTTTCCTTCCGTTTGGGGCCTAATAAACACAGCCCTGACTCATTACAGGGTCCCACTGTTCTCCACGCCGTTGGGATTCAGGTAGGTGTATGGCAAGGGCAAAGAAACATTCCTGCCTTGGATTTCAAAGTTGTATTTCTCCAGCACATCTTGAGTTTCATGAATCAGTTTCAGAAGGATCTTCTCACTGAAGTGATTCTGATAGCCATTTCCAAGAGCGACCTAAGTAGGCAAGAGTTGATGAAATTTGAAATTCATGAACCACTGATATACTAATTATGACTACTAAGGAAGCAATTCGATCGAGATTAAACATTTAATTACAAACGTCAGAATATAGTTTATCTCGTATACTCACAAACTCAGTGGACTGCGTGCTCAGAAGGTACACCACTGCCATGCCATGGACGGTGGTATTGATGTCAGGGAAGGTCTTCAGCATGGTGCTCTCAGTACACTGCCCCTTAGTGGTGGGAGGTGGTTGTTGCAGAGCGATGGGGAAGTCGGGCATCCAGCTTTAGAGAACCGTTGTGATTTAATATTATACTTTGAGTTGCAGCGATGCAACAGTATCACAAATTTTGAAATGTCTAGTCTGTCAAATTGTACCCTTTTCCCTATATAGTGCACTAGTTTTGACCAGAGAGCTGTTGCCATTTGTGACGCAGATTGTGTCATTTTATTGAGAAAAGTGTAACCTGTGCTGGTTTCTGCCAGGAACCCATAGAAGAAGATATCCTTGATCCAGTTCTGCAGTTCAGAGTCCTTCTGGATGTCTGAGTCACAGGTGTAGTGGTGACCAATCACATTGTGAACAAACCTATACAAAACAACATCAGGCATTACCCAAAACACGATGACAAAATGGCAAAAGAGCACAGACACAGTATGTGCAAAAGACAATGTAAAAGTCAATATAATCTGACAGCATGACAGTATTCTAGAGTTTAGTAAACTGGGCAATGCAAAATGTAGTTGCATGAATGTACAATCCTTAATACACAAATCATGCTGCTTTATGAGGTTTACAGAATTTCTTTGTGCAGATCTGGGCTTTTTGGCACCATGGAAATCTTTTGGCCTGTACAAACATTACCTGTGGACGATGTCCCAAAACCTGAGTCCATCATCTCTGTAGAAGAAGTTGGGGATTGACTCCAGACCGCGTGCAGTGATGTCCTCCGGCATACAGAGGGAGCTGTAGGTCAATGAGGCAACCGCTTTCTTCAGGAACTCCATCATCCCTGGACCTCCTATACTGGCATTCTTCAAGATGGGTTAAAGGGATAGTTCACCTTTTTTTAAACTTTAGGGCAGATACTGGAAAATTTTTTGCTCTGTCTGTGGACTCCCGATGAGCATTTCTGAAATCGCAGCTAAAGTAAACTCAGGGGCGAACATTACATCGCAGCCCACTTTCCTGGAATTTAGATTTTTACAGGCTCCCGGGCACTCTACAGCATACCTAAAAAAAAGGCTGAGATGTTAGAAAAATTCTGCCTCAACTTTAGTGAGAGTAGTGCCAATCTAGTGTCAGTCAATCAGATACTCAAAACTACCATACAACTTCCATTTCACAAGTTTAAGGACCAGACATGAAAATTAGTTTAGAAAATGTATTGATGAAATGGATGTGAGAATGAGGTGTAAGGAGGGAAATGAGAATGGATCGGAGGAGATAAGGACAGCAGATGAAGGGTTGACTGTAGGGTTTGGCTTTGCGTCTCAGGTAGACAGTCAGGCTAGGCTGCTGTGGTGAAGACAAATCCTCAATAAGAGAACTTCAAGTTAGATGGACCCTGGAGAGGAAGTGAGCTGTTCTGGACTGCAGGTGCTGAATGGTTGGCGATATATTCGAGGTAGTACAGACATACGAACAAGATGCCCATGAGTGAGCCAACAGACCCCAGGAGAGCAAGCAGAAGCGACAGTGGTAAGGAAAAAAATCTCTTCAAGGAAGGCAACCTTGAGGAACCAGGCTCAGCTGGGGAGCCAATCCTCTTTTGGCTGGTTGGGTACGATATGGTGCGTGAGGTAGATGGTGTCTGAAATGAGGCATAGACTGAAGGACTATGCCAGAGTGAATGCAGTTTCTGAGAGGTGAGCATGTTGTGGGCTGTCCTGATGTTATTGATGTCAGAACAGATGTAGGAATGATAGGCTTGAGAGGACCAGCAGCCAAGGAGTTGTACAGTGTGGTCTTCGATGCCATGGAAGTGGCGTCGATGCGGAATTATTGTCCGGAGAATTAGTCAGCAGGATAGCCGGACAGGGATAGTATTTGTCTCAGATGGAAATGGAACCATTGGTGATGGAACCGGAATCTGTGATGAATAGTGGATCGGATGGAGAGGCATGTTGAGATTGAGCTGCAGGAAGTAGAGGAGTGGTTCGTAAGGGATGATGGTAGCTGGAACAGGTACACTGGTGTGGTTCTGCCAAAGTGATCAGTTTTGCTATGTTTGATGGTGAAATTTTTGTTGAGGATGGTGACATATGACATGCTGGGATGACAAGGGTTGTAGATAACAG
This sequence comes from Salmo trutta, assembly GCF_901001165.1. NCBI lineage: Eukaryota > Metazoa > Chordata > Actinopteri > Salmoniformes > Salmonidae > Salmo > Salmo trutta. Next base: position 5,369,836 of record NC_042960.1, read on the forward strand.
ATGTGGACATTGACGGAATCCCAAAATAAACATGTATTCTAATGTGGAAGAGACTGCGATTGAGATGTAACCAGACCACAGCTTCTGGATTCAAGCAGACGATATTGAGTGTGATGGGCTGGTGAAGAGGGGGGTGGTGGACTTCGGTGCATTGGAGGCCCTTGAGAAGGGAGGCTTGTGGGAGAGAGGAGGAACATGAAGACCCAGTAAGCAACTTGAGAAAGATTTTGATCCCGGCCAGGTATGTCCAGATGGAGGATGTGGAGAGGGATGACAAAAGGCAGACATGGTGACCAAGTTGAATGCTAAAGGCAGGTAATAGATGGTATGGAAACATCTCCAGGCTGTCCAGTAAGAGGACCATGTCATTGGTGCAACGGCTGATAGGATGGAATGGCTGGGAGATGAGAAGGAGTGGATGGTTCATGGGAAGATCGTCATGGAGTAAGGAGGGACTGGGGTTGGTAGGTATTCTCCATACGGGGCCAAGCACCCGAATCTCTGAAATTGGAAGCGGGACAGAGAGTCAGCGATTGAGTTACATTGACCTGGAACATGTGCAGCTCTGAAAAGGAACTGATGGGTGACGGATAGCCAGGTTAGATGTCTTAGGAAACGCCTGATAGGGAGGCAGTCAGAACAGCCCTTGTTAATGTGTACCATGGAAAGTTATCGGAATGGTTGAGTATGGCCCTTCGACCAGTGATAAGAGAATTATCTAATAAAGGTAAATTAATCAATAATCCATTATTAATTAGTAGTTATGTAGCATGGATATATATAGCCTGTAGCATAAGTAACTAAATGGTTATGCATAAGTCTCATGAGATTGACGAGGATAGGAGAGGAATGAAGGTCTGTGGGTTTAAGTAAACATCAAGAACTGTTAAACTGTGGTTGACCTGACCTAGCTTGAACCCTCCAGGTTTCCCTAATCTCAGAGTACTGAAACTGTTGGCTGGGTAAGAATTTACGGTGTTGAGAGTACTATTTTGACAACCAGTCATTCCCCCAGAGAGAAGCAGCTACAATTAGGTAAGACTAGAAAAGGGCGGAGGAGGGGGCTGCAGGAGAAGAAGCAAGTTTGGCAGGCCATGTGGCAGCAAACCAACAACCACTGTAGAAATCCCCTAACCTGATGGAAGGGTGAGCATCAGAACATAAATGGAAGCCTGTTGACGTTCAGCAAAATCCAAAACAGGGCCTTGGCTAAGGTGTCGAATATTCAAGGGATGCTTTGGCATCCAAAAGTCAGGAGGACAGAAGTAGTATCACCCCTCCTGGCAGACTACAAAGAGATGCCAGGTTTCGGGATAGAGGGGCAGCACCTTCAAGGCGGAGATGGATGTCAGCCTTGGCAAGCCAGGCTCCACGGCAAGCAAGTTTAATGAGAGTGATGGCATGGTTAACTGTGTTGTACTGTAAGGAGATGTCAGGACTGGGGATGAGGTTGTTGACACTGGAGACTGAAGTTTTTCGCTGTGCTAACATAATTGCAAAAGGGTTTACTAATGATCAATTAGCCTTTTAAAATTATGAACTTGGATTAGCTTACACAACGTGCCATTGGAACACAGGAGTGATGGTTGCTGATAATGGGCCTCTGTACGCTTACATAGATATTCCATTAAAAAATCTGCTGTTCACAGCTACAATAGTCATTTACAACATTAACAATGTACTTCTGATCAATTTGATGTTATTTTAATGGACAACAAAATGTGCTTTTCTTTCAAAAACAAGGACATTTCTAAGTGACCCCAAACGGTAGTGTATATTTTCAGCTTTCTTATAGATCCTAGATATAGGACAGACACTTCAAAATCGTATTCATTATGATTTACAGTATCAATGTGTTTCTATGAGCTACAGTAAAGGCTAAATTCTATATTTTATTTAACCTAAAGGTGTCCTAAAATTCAAAATTCAGAAGGTTTTCGGGAAAGTATTTCTGTCACCAACGCTCTAGATAACATTACTCGCCCTAGCAGCGCTGGTTAGGCTGTTATGTTCAGTGAGCTGTTCACTCACACTTAGATGTCTGGAAGTAGCTAGCAAGTTATCTTGGGTGCTTGACTGCTGTTAGTACATTTGGATCAACCCTTACAGAGATGGGTGGGGCTAAAGCTTATGAGGGTGTGAACGATGCGGAATGGGTGTAAACTAAGGGCTCTAGTACCAAAACATTGAAAGGCCATTTCCACAGAAGTGAGTTTACAAGTTTATCAACTTTCAAAGCAAAATTACTTTCTCATTGTTCCTCAACTGTAGTGTCTGAAATACCCTTTTGTAGCTCTGACTCTACTTTTATCCAATGTAAAAAAACACAATTTCAAATTGCTCCATAAGACTGATTTGAGCCGGTCAGTCACATATACATAAAATATAACATACACTGAACAAAAATATAAAATGCAACAATTTCAAAGATTTTACTGAGTTACAGTACACATAAGGAAATGAATTAGGCCCTAATCTATACAGATATACATGGATCAGAAAGCCAGTCAGTGTCTGGTGTGACCACCATTTGCCTCATGCAGCGCAACATTTCCTTCGCACAGAGTTGATCAGGCTGTTGATTGTGGACTGTTGTCCCACTCCTCTTCAATGGCTGTGCAAAGCTGCTGGATATTTGCAAGAACTGGAACACGCTGTCGTACGTCGATCGAGAGCATCCCAAACATGTCCAATGGGTGACATGTCATGCTGAAAAATGAGATGATGGCAGTGGATAAATGGCACGACAGTGGGCCTCAGGCTCTCATCACGGTATCTCTGTGCATTCAAATTGCCATCGATAAAATGCAATTTTGATCGTTATCCGAAGCTTATGCCTGCTCATACCATAACCCCACAATGGGGCAAAATGTTGACATCAGCCACCTGCTCGCCCACATGACACCAAACACAGTCTGCCATCTGCTGGTACAGTTAAAACCGGGATTCATCCACAAAGCAAAGAGCACACTTCTCCAGCGTGCCAGAGGCCATTGAAGGTGAGCATTTGCCCACTGAAGTCGGTTATGACGCCAAACTGCTGTCAGGACAAGACCATGGTAAGGACGACAAGCACGCAGATGAGCTTCACTGAGACTTTTTCTGACAGTTTGTGCAGAAATTCTTTGGTTGTGCAAACCCATAGTTTCATCAGTTGTCCGTCCTGGTGGCTGTTTTCAGACGATCCCATAGGTGACGAAGCCGGATGTGGAGTTCCTCGGCTGGCGTGGCTACACTTGGTCTGCAGTTGTGAAGCCGGTTGGACATACTGCCAAATTCTCTAAAATGACATTGAAGGCTACTTATGATAGAGAAATGAACATTCAATTCTGTGGCAAAAGCTCTGGTGGACATTATTGCAGTCAGCATGCCAATTGCACACTCCCTCTACTGTTTTGTGACAAAACTGCACATTTTAGAGTGGCCTTTTATTGTCCCCAACACAAGGTGAACCTGTGTAATGATCATGCTGTTTAATCAGCTTCTTGTTATGCCACACCTGTCAGGTGGATGGATTAAACACATTTGTGCACAAAATCTGAGAGAAATAAGCTTTTTGTGCATATGGAACATTTCTGGAATCTTTTTTTCAACTCATGAAACCAACCCTTTACATGTTTATATTTTTGTTCAGTGTATATAACATATATAACATTTCTGCTAAATGGCTAAATGGCTTGTTAGATATACAATTTTAGATATGAGTTGAGCAGCTAAAAATAATATATAATTTAGGCAAACCTAGCCTGAGATATCATTCTTGTCATCATTGCCATATTCCACACTTCACAATCCTGGCAGCCAAATTCCCCTCTTCTCGTGATCTTGCAATTACCTGAACAGGTCTAGGAGAATCACATCTCACTTAAAAGGAAATATTTTCACAGGTATGTTGGGGACATGCCAACATAGATTATGACAGATCGAATGCATTTCCTGGTGTTGCCTCGTGATTCTCAACCTGGGGTCAATGTACTGGGAGAGAAATTATGTATTTACTAGATTTGTTTCATATTAATAGATAAAATATGTACTTAACAAATAGTACGATTTCAGCCTGCATTCCACAGACAAGATGTGGTGGGTGTAACAGAGAGCCTGGAGGAGTGGAACCAATCCCTCATTGTGTCTAATCATCCTTGCATCTGGGAGTCTTGGGAATTATTTTAGATCCCAACTAAATGTATCTTTTCCCTTCGGAATTGGCTGATGTATTTTGTGCATTACATGTTAATCTTATAATAATAGACATTCAATAAGTGTGAAGCAGAGGATGGTATTCAAAATATAGAGTAATATTGTTAAGGTAGACATTGCCTTCTAGTAAGGAGTGAAAAATTATGTATTTTATTTTCTAAACCTTACGATGGGAGACAGTGACGAAAACGTTGATAAGGAGGGTTGATGTAAACTTAATTAGTGTTGATAATATGTGAATGGTAATATGTTTAGTGGGTTTTTTCTATAGCTCTAATAATGCAATATTTATTCATTTGAAGAAGCTGAGGTTTCAATACAAGGTTAAATGATTGAACCTTGAGATGGAAAAATAGATCAGCTGCAGTTGAAATCGAGCGGGCTGTAAGGGACGAAGTGGGTTCAATTTGGTGTAGAGGTATGACTAAGTTGAATGCGGAGATCATTTCTTCTTATTATTACTAAATTCTGTAGTTTAGGTAACACCAGTGATTTAAGCAAGCAGTTCATGTATTCTAAAATGATAATCTGTTTCCATTACATGGAACATGGTCAGGTAATTGAAGTGGATTGCAGGTCGTTTTGACTATTACGCTGATGAGAGCACCAACTTTTTGAAGGTGCTAGATTTGTTACAACAGGTTTTATATTGACTAAATGAATGCATCAGGTTAAAATGATAGGATTACCAGAAAGCGGCTCTGGGATTGTTTACTTTAGAAGGTGTCTATTCCACTAAATGGAACACTGTATTATCTGATGTGTTTTGAGTAGGATTCTTTTTTCCAGGATTGATGGAAGTCCACTACAGTATGTTAAGGCGAACTGAATGATTTTTAAAAATGAGCAATTGATTAGAGTAAGTTTAGTATGTTAATAATTATATGAGTGAAACAATGAATGTATTAAGGATTGATTGTTGTGCTGATTGTAACATTGTAAAACAACAAAGAAGTTGTGTACTAAAGATGTTGACATTGTTTTCACCATGCCCTGGTGAATGGAGAGGGTGAACTCTGATCCTGAGAGTGAATCTGATCCTAATCTGTTACTGAAATTACATTTGATGATAATGATAATACTCAGGAACTATAGCAGGTTTATGCTAATGGACATGGATTCCATAGATGTTACCTTGATGCTTGTGCTGGAACATGTTCATTAAGCACCAAAAGAAAGACATTTTACTTAAACCGGGAATCACTACCTTGATTTGTCCAACAAGACATGCTAATTTCCGTTTCTACAGATGGTGCTATAAGGATGAAAATGGCTACTTCCATCATGCTGACCCCTATCATTGTGCATGGTGCCAGCGTGATGACTGTCCTATTTGCAGTAATGAAACTTGTGATCAAAAATGGTTTGCTTCATTTCCTGTTCCAGATTGACTGTTTTGATAAGGTCAAACTCAGCAATTTATATGCACTTTGTTTAAATGTATGTATAACAATAATTATGTAACGCTTGTACCCTTAAATGTTTCTAGAAGAAACTGAGTTTCTTGAGAGGGGATATGTGAGAGAAATGATGTATTTACTAGATTTGTTTAATATTAATAGTTTAATTATACACTTAACAAATAGTAAAAGACATTTCTGTTCTACTAACGCAGTGTTTTAATGGTCTCCACTTTAGCTCGCTGCAGCTAGTCTGGGAGTATGGTCACTAGAGATAGCTTGAGCTGACAACTGATTTCATCCTGCATTCCATAGACAAGATGTGGTGGGTGTAACAGAGAGCCTGGAGGAGTGGAACCAAACCCTCATTGTGTCTAATCATCCTTGCATCTGGAGGACTATGCCAGGTTGGGTGATAACCACAAGATGAACCCAAGATGGCTTATGATTTTTAGTGTCAGATATAAGAACCATGATTCCTCTGCTCATTGGTCTCTCAACGAATCACCTACGGGTGAGTCATTGACCAGCCTCATTACTGCAGAGCACTCCCATTGTTCACCTGTGTGTGGTGTGGCCTGCTCCTGTATTAATATGTTCTGAATGAAGTAATATCCTGATTGGTGATTGACCTTGTCTCTCCTCATTATTGATTAGATTTCCCACGACAGTACCCCTGGGGGTTCTTGGCTCGTACTTGGGAAGACCCATAAGAAAATAGGCTTAAAGGTGAAATTCACATGAGGGCGGTACTTCAGGTATACTCCACACAGAGCTAAATGTGATTGGGGTACAGTAAGCAAATTTTTTTGGAGAACCAGTGCTCTAACTTACGCTTTGGCTGCTGTGAACTTGAACTCCAAGTCCTTGGTGAAAGAGAAGCGGACCTCAGCAGGGAGATTAGAAGCACCGTCAACTTTCATTATTTGGGGTTGACCCTCTGCATATATACTCCAGCTGAAGGGAATAGACATGGTAAATCAAGATGGGATACCCAGCCTGTCATTCACTATTACACACTACCATAACAGACCTGGGTTGATTCTTTTAAGTGCAAACCCCGCCCACCTGCTACTCCAGGCAGGCTAAACTAAATGCTCAAAGTATTTGAAAGATTTCCAATAGTATTTGAACCCAGGCCTAAACCATTCAAGGGAGGGGGCTTATATAATAATTATATTGTTAAGCAGACACACTTATCCAAGCAATTAGGGTTAAGTGCCTTTCTCAAGTGCATATCAACAGTTTGTTCAACTAGTCAGCTCAGGGATACAAACCAGCAACATCTCGATTTCTGGCTTAGCGCTCTTAACAGCTTGGCCACCCGCTGCTTTTATTACAATTGCACATCAATTTATCTGTGTCTAAGAGTTATGTTTTTATTTGGATGTTTTTTTAAAGTTGTTACTGTATCTTTACAAATTAGTAATGTTTCCACAAAGCTCACCGGTACACCTCATGGCGACTCTGCAGCTCCTTCTTTCTCTCCTCTATGGCCTTTTGGCAGGTCTCATTGAATATTAGCTTACCTTATATACAAAAGACCAGAAATGTTGATCATTTCATGTTTTTATGTATTGGTCAACATCTTAACAAATCCACTGCGTATATCGACCATTATTCCATAAATATGGCCCCTTTCACACACATTTCAAAATAAACTATGACTACCCAGACTATTTTCAATGAACCCCTCTTTAATCTTAATTATTAATACATTCACATATGCTGCTGCTATTCTCTGGTTATTATCAATGCACTTTCCCTTCATGTGCGTAGTACCTCAAATACCTCGACTAACCTGTACGTTGACTCGGTACCGGTATCTCTTGTATATAGCCTCGTTATTGTTATTGTGTTACTTAGTCTAGTTTATTTAGCAAGTATTTACTTCATTTTCTTTAAATCGGCATTGTTGGTTAAGGGCTTGTCAGTAAGCATTTCACAGTATTCGGCACGTGACAAATAAAATTAGATTTGAAACTACAAATGACATTCAGCTAGCTGACCAATAGCTATGTGTCATAGGCACAGCAGTTCTACCCAAAACTAAACCTAGACAATGATCTATATACCAACATACTGACCAGTGGCCTCTCTGAACACCAGACGCTCATGGCCTGAGATCCAGTGGTAACAGGGGAAGTTGGCCGTGTCTCCTTCTGGTGTGGTCACCACTACTTTAGAGCAGAACCAGTCATCGTTGATGTAGCGGAGCAGGGCACACGGCTCTGTTTCCAGCACTACAAACTCCAGATTGCCCAGGGAGGAGTGATTGAGCACGATGTGTTCTATCACCTACAGAGAAATAGATTAAATGTTATAATGATCCTGCAAACAAACATCCTTTCAGCTTAGACTCTAAGTTGAGCCTGTTTGTTTAGTTGTTTTACGAATACCAGAATGTAGCTTTAATTTGGCCATTTTTACAGTATAGGTGGTTTAATACTTTGTTAGACTTCCACACCCAGATGGATTGTGGCATAATACAACATACTTTTTTTGACTTACCGATCCTTGGCAGGCGGTTTTAGGGATGTACATGTGTTCACTTTCTCCCTTTGTGCCGACCAGTTTGACGTAGACACTGTTCAATGTGCCAGCAAGCAGCATTTCTCCAGGAAACACTTTCACTGTGTACTTCACCATGATGATTCTACAAGACAAATAATTCTACACACACAGCAAGACAACATATTAGACATAGTGCATTACAACTTGTGCCAAGATGATCAACTGCAACTAAATGTTTGCCACGATAAATGGGTTGTTCCACAAAAAGTCCCTTTGATAACTTAAGTAGAAATTGTGCACCAATATTGAATTTTAAAAGCCTGTTATACTTAATGAAGTGCCCTTTAATTATAGACCACCTTTTAAAAATGAATAAAGACTTTCTAAAGTGCCAAAGTTCAGCATTTGGACATGTCCCTCTGCGTACCCTCTGACTTCTAGGAAGATTTTAACCCACTTAACCAACAAAGTTGTCACCACCATTGTAAAGCTCTACATATTACTTTACTTTGACAAATTTCTGAAGATGATTATTTATTTAATGTGATTAGTGATTCATACAAATCAAATGTCTGTTCCTCATTTTAAGGTCAACTCTGTTAAGTGAACTGAACTCTCATTTTAATTAGGTGAAACTATTCCTTATTAAATATTCATTTTTAAAAGAAAGGTTGAACATCTAATAGTCAAATCATAGAGTGAAAACAGGTGAGCTTGTTATATGCTTTTTGACCTTTTTCTGATGTTTTGTGGTAGAAAACTGAGTGGGTCAAGCATAACACATAGACATGTTGTAAAAAACAACAACAAACAAAGAAAAACACATGAAGCTTGCATTCAATTGCCCCGCTCTGTTGCACAAAACAAGCTTTGATTCCTTCTGTCACAAGGGGATTTATGGCTAATTTAAGATGAAATTGTCAACCCTGTTACTTAGACATGTAACTATAGTGATTTTGTTATTTAAATGTGTTTATTAATTTGAACATTAACTCTTTATAAAGTTAAAAATAGGTGCATTATTATTCATTTCATTTGTTGGAACAGCCCAAATATTGGTAGTCTGATGAAAATGTTGCTTCGTGTATCTACCAGAGGTGGGACCAAGTCATTGTTTTACAAGTCCCAAGTAAGTCTTGGGACTTGTGTCACGTTACAGCAAAGATCCTAAGTTTTCAATAAACAGAGCCAAGAAGCTCAAGGAATGGTCAGAGACGGCACTTCCTGTACAGAATCTTCTCAGGTTCTTGCCTGCCATATGAGTTCTGTTATACTCACAGATACCATTCAAACAGTTTTAGAAACTTTAGGGTGTTTCTATCCAAAGCCAATAATTATATGCATATTCTAGTTTCTGGGCAGTAGTAATAACCAGATTAAATCGGGTACGTTTTTTATCCGGCCGTGTAAATACTGCCCCCTAGCCCTAACAGGTTAAATCGGGTAGGTTTTTTATCCGGCCGTGAAAATACTGCCCCCTATCCATAACAGGTTAACCTCTTACATCTACACGTTCCGCTAGCGGAACGTCTGCTCCAATATCCAATGATGGGCGGGGCGCGAAATACAAACTCCTCTAAAATCCGAAAACTTCAATTTTTCAAACATATGACTATTTTACAGCTATTTAAAGACAAGACTCTCCTTTATCTAACCACACTGTCCGATTTCAAAAAGGCTTTACAGCGAAAGCAAAACATTAGATTATGTCAGCAGAGTACCCAGCCAGAAATAATCAGACACCCATTTTTCAAGCTAGCATATCATGTCACATAAACCCAAACCACAGCTAAATGCAGCACTAACCTTTTATGATCTTCATCAGATGACACACCTAGGACATTATGTTATACAATACATGCATGTCTGTTCAATCAAGTTCATATTTATATCAAAAACCAGCTTTTTACATTAGCATGTGACGTTCAGAACTAGCATTCCCACCGAACACTTCCGGTGATTTTACTAAATTACTCACGATAAACGTTCACAAAAAGCATAACAATTATTTTAAGAATTATAGATACCGAACTCCTCTATGCACTCGATATGTCCGATTTTAAAATAGCTTTTCGGATGAAGCACATTTTGCAATAATCTAAGTACATAGCCCAGCCATCACGGGCTAGCTATTTAGACACCCAACCAGTTTAGCCTTCACCAAAATCACATTTCCTATAAGAAAAATGTTCTTACCTTGCTTGTTCTTCGTCAGAATGCAGTCCCAGGACTTCTACTTCAATAACAAATGTAGGTTTGTCCCAAATAATCCATCGTTATGTTCCATCAAGACGTTTTGTTCGTGCGTTCTAGACACTATCCCAACGCTAAATCTCGGCCACGAGCATGGCGCAGAATGTGACCAAAAAATTCTAAATATTCCATTACCGTACTTCGAAGCATGTCAACCGCTGTTTAAAACCAATTTTTATGCAATTTATCTCGTAGAAAAGCGATAATATTCCGACCGGGAATCTGGCTGTCTGTATACTGAGGGAAAAACCGAAAGCCGGGGGCGGGGCGGGTCGCGAGCGTAAGGCTTAGTCCATTGAGTGACCACTTAGCTTTTGCTCTCCTTTGTTTCAGCCAGGGCTTTGAATTACGTCATTCCTGTTTTTCCCGGGCTCTGAGACTCCATTGGAGACGTGGGAAGTGTCACATAACAATAGAGATCCTTAGTTTTTGGAAGAGATGTCAAAGAAAGAAAATAAAAGGTCTGACAGGGCACTTCCTGAACAGAAGCATCTCAGGTTTTTGCCTGCCATAGGAGTTCTGTTATACTCACAGACATCATTCAAACAGTTTCAGAAACTGTGGAGTGTTTTCTCTCCAAAGCTAATAATTATATGCATATTCTAGTTTCTGGGCAGGACTAATAATCAGATTAAATCGGGTACGTTTTATATCCAGCCGTGAAAATACTGCCCCCTAGCCATAAGAGGTTAATGGGACTGGACAGGCTATCTGCTGAAATGAAAAGTGTAGCAGGGGTATACTAGGGGAATTGGCTGAACATCTTTTTTGGTAAGTACACATCTATGGTGGTTACTGGATTTCTGACCCTGGTGCTTGTGTTCTTATTATTGTTGTGTTGTGCTACCTGTATAATCCCTTGCTTGAGAAAATATCTTACAGATGTTGTAAGAGCAACCGGAATGATGCCTTTGAGGGAAGTGACCTTGGAGGACACTGAATCCAGCTCTGGGCAAAAGACGGGTCTGTCTGAGGACAATCCTTGGTTTGCTGTTGGGGAAGTGGTTGAATAAAGCTTATCCAAAATGTTCTCATATGTATTGAATGTAGTGGCAGGTGGATGTGAAGGTTTTAAGTACTGGGACAAAAAGTCTGTCCCATACATGTCAGGTGTAGCCACTGTCGCAAAAAGGTCTTCTTTTTATACGTTTTTTTTAATAATATGTTCTGAATTTATCCTGTGTACTATTTGTCTTTCCTTATGTCCAGGTTTGAAGTTCCTGGGTGGCTGGTAGTCAACCTAGTACAAGTGAGGTGTAGCCGGAAGGACTTGAGGGTTTTTAAACTAATCATCTCATCATTAAAATGGGAATTTAAAATTGTGTTGAGTGACACCCTAGGGGGTGTCAAAAGGGGGAATCTCAAAATTTCCCTGAAATTGAAGAACTTATGTATTCACACCTATCAGGTGTGAAAAGGGGGATTGTTAGGGTTTAACCAACTATTTGTTTGCATAACCAATATAATACAACTATTTAAAACTATATAATAAATTAAACCTATATAATAAAATTAGTTGTGGTGCATAACTTATGAATACTAATGCTAAACATAAGAGGTTTATATTGTATTAACATAGATTGAGCGACATATAATAGACATGACTAACTGGAGGGTTGTTGGCTAGTAGTGTAGGCTGAGTAGACTCGTGACACACACACACAATGCCTGGTTGTGGGGCCGCTCAATGACAGGTGTATGTGAGGAACTGATAGAGGGGAGAATGGCTGTGGCACAAGAACAGGCACTGTCCTTGGGTGTCTGACTCTCGGGTACACACACGAAGATAAGCTAGAAGACAACTATGCTTGGCAACAAAGATGTGTCTACAGCGTGCACGCCAACGATAGGCTGGAGTAAGTCTAAACCACACCCAAGCCTGTGGTTGGATGCAGTGTAAGGAATTTAACACAACAAGGTTGTGAAATTGACATAATATTATTATTATATTTAGCCAGAATAAGCGTAATAATGGTAGACTTAGGTTAAGTATATAGGATATATTCTAAGCCAACAGGACAGGGATATATGACATCTGTGGTGATCATGAAGAGTATGGAGATACATTTAAGTAGCTATGGAATCATCTCAGGGATTACTATTATAAGACATGTGGATTTTTCTAAAATACATGAGAGCCATGTGTCAAAAGGGTGGGCCAGGAGGAGAGCAAGATAGAGAGCAGAAGGTAAGAATCCCATAATAAGTCAGGATTGAGAGAAGATAGAAGTGATACAGAATTGTTAGATAACAGTTACTGAGTGAGAGCAGCATAGTTAAGTTATAGGCAGGTATAGATGAAAACTGAATTGTAGAAGCGAGAACTTAACCTGGGGTCCACTTAGACGTGGGACCCGATTAATGTCAGGATGATTTGTTTTTAACTTAGGAACAGGAAGAAGAGTTAAAAGCGGTACCCTCTGTGTTAAGGTCCCAAGGACCCGTTGATGTGGGGTTAATTAAAGGAGTTATTTTAGGATAAGTAGTCCTGAAGTCAAATTATAGATTTTATTAAAAGTAATTATTAGTAATTTAGGAAAATTTTAGCCCCCAGAGGGAAGCTACATTTTGATTTATGAAAATGATATTTTACAAATCCTTCTCAGGAGGGCTGTAAGGCAGATACATTAGGACTATTAATGTTTTTGGCAGAACAGGGACACAAAGTAAGAAAGAAGAAGTTGCGACTATGAAAAAAGGAAGTTAAGACATACTATAACTCAGGAAGGGAGAACACTTAATTCTACAAGAAAGACAGCCATTCTAGAAGCACCTAAACCACTCAATAAGAAACAGATGATGAGTTTTCTTGGAATGATTAACTATTGTCGTGCGTGGATATCACACTTTGCATTACATACCGGAAAGTTGCATTGATATATGGTAAAGCTATGACAGCCAGAGATAAGATAGAATGGACTAGGAAAGCAGATGCAGAAGCGAAAAAGGCAGGTCTTAACTTCTTGGGGCTATGTGGGACGTTAGCGTGCCACCCGTGGCGCACCCTATCAACAGCAGGTGCATTTCAAGAGCGGCAAATTTGAAACCAAATAAATGTCAAAATTCAAATTTCTCAAACATACAACTAACTTACAGCCTTTGAAAGATAAACATCTTCTTAATCTAACCACGTTGTCCGATTTCAAAAAGGTTTTACGGGGAAAGCATAAAGTTAGGTTATGTTAGGAGAGTACATTGATAATAGCTGTGTGTAATGCATTGTCGATTCAAAGACAGGCGTCACCAAAACCATAAAATCGTTTCCCTCCAATACCGGCAGTCAAGTCATGACAACAAAATAATTAATTAATATTAGAAAACATTGGTAAAATATTATATTGTCATTCAAAGAATTATAGATTTACATCTCTTGAACGCAATGGACTTGCCAGATTTAAAATTAACCTTACTGGGAAATAATCTGAGCACTGCGTCCAGAAAAATACGCATTGCGATACAGACTAACTGCCATGTTGGAGAGATCTAAAATCAAAAATACTATGTAAATAATCCATTACCTTTGATTCTCTTCATCAGATGTCACTTCCAAAGAATCCCAGGTCCATAACGAATGTAGTTTTGTTCAAAAAAGCTCATCATTTATGTCCAAAAACCTCCGTGTTGTTAGCACATGATCTAAGCCAGTCGGACTTCACTTCACATCACGAACGGAAAAAATATATTTACGTTCGTTCAAACATGTCAAACGTTGTATCGCATAAATCATTAGGGCCTTTTTTAACCAGAACATGAATAAAATTCAAGGCGGACCATTGGGTTCTCTTTTAAAACGTTTCGGAATGAGAGTACCCACCATCAATTCGCACGCAAGGTGTCTAATGGGCCATCACCGTTCCAAGGCTCTTCTTCAGTTAGATCTCACTGTAGAAGACTCAAAACACTTTGTAAAGGCTGGGGACATCTTGTGGAAGCAATAGGAAGTGCCAAAACATTCCTCACCCCCTTTGTTTTTCAATGGTATAGGCTTAAAGTCAATTCAACACATCAGGTATCCACTTCCTGTCAGAATCTGTCTCAGGGTTTTGCCTGCCAAATGAGTTCTGTTATACTCACAGACACCATTCAAACAGTTTTTGAAACTTTAGGGTGTTTTCTATCCATATATAATAAGTATATGCATATTGTAGTTACTGGGTAGGATTAGTAACCAGATTAAATCGGGTACATTTTTTATCCAGCCGTGAAAATACTGCCCCCTATACCCTAACAGGTTAAACCGCAGCCATCGACACAGCAGTTCTTAAAAGAGGAAGTAAACATAGACAAAGCTATATTAAAATTGTCAGTCTAGAGCACCAGTGAAAGAGATTTCGAAATGGGAGCAATTTATATAAGGACGGTATTTGATATCATGATAAGTTACCAATACTACCTAAGTCACTGTTTAGATATTCGGCAAGGTTGATACATGGGCAGAGCCATGTGTCAACAGGGGGGATAGTAGAGCAGGTGGTAGAGCAGGTTAGGAAACACTTTGTGGCATATTGGATAATGAAGTACTTTAAAAAAATGATATAATAGATAAGTATATTAAATGGGAAGAAGCGTTCCCAACTTACTGGGAGGATACAATTAGGGTAGCTAAAATATTAGGTCCAGATATTATCCCTAGAGTTGGTTTACTAGGATCTATCTCTTTAAATAATGGATTACATTTTAGCTGATCAGGTAAACCATATAGAATGCCAGAGTTAGTGAGACCAGAACAGGTAGACATAGAAGTTGAAGATATACTAACAGAACACATGAGAAGACTGTTTGTTAACCAAACCCGTATGTCCGAGATGTTGTGTCCAACAGGTGAATTACATGAGAAGGTGATTCACTCAATCCAACCAGGAGACTGGGTGTGGATCCAGTCCCTGTGGAGAAAAGAACTGGAAGCAGCCATGGTGGGAGGGGCCATACCAAATGCTCCTGGTAACAGCCTTCGTGGTGAGAATAGCTGAAAGAGCTACCTGGGTTCATATCACACATTGCGGGAGGGTAAGACACACGGACACGGTCGAACAATCACAGAGTTAGGAGAAGAACCGAATACCAATAAGTTTCGGGGGTTACCTCTCTAACGAAGATTCCCTAACCCGCCCGATCCTCACTGTGTGCGTTCATAGAAGTGAAAGTGTGGGTTTGCCTCTAGCCAGTGATATGTTCTCTGGGAGGGGGTGGGGCTTTACAGGGGTACTGGTCAGTCTGAGCTGTCTGATTGTGGGAGCCATATTCCTAAATACACCATGAACCACTCGCGAAGTCAGAAAGTGGTAACTTGACCCATAGTGTAGAAGATGAGGAGTTGTTATGGCCTAGGTACAAAAGGTCACTCAATCTGGATAAAAAGGAAGTGAGAGTAGAGTTAGGGAAGGATGTCTCAATAAAGTTCTATGCAGACCAAATGGGGTCCCTAACCTTCTGGCAGTCTAGGACTCGGACTTCATGGGGAAGATATCTGTGTAGATCCCGGTGTAACTCATGGAATCAGGTCATAGCTCACAAAGAGAGAGAAGGCTATGTCAATCCACACACCCAATATAGAAACAGATGGAGTATAGTGAAGGCCAGGGTTTTTGACTGCAATCCAGAGCAAGGGAAGTATTGCTTGAAGATAGGAATGACCATTAAAAGCATAAAGAAAGAGGATTTAGGGTTATGGTATGTTGGCCTTGACCAGACCATTGTCGACACTGCGGTACCATTCCGAGCAGTAGAGGTTAGGACAGGAGATAGTTCTACCGCCAGCCAAAATACCAGTAGTACCCCTGATAAAACAGACATTACTCGTGTAGTCATGCAGAGCCAAGGACCGGTGAGGATAGTTCAGACGAAAGATCTTAAGGAAGTGATTGAGGTGGAGACTTGGTTTGGGGATTCCAACCTATGGCTGGAATGGATTCAGTATACAGCTAGATCAGTAGGTACAGAAGAATGTTATGCCTGAGCAACAGCCAAACCTCAGTTGACAACCATTCCCATTGCACTCGATGGAATTCATTTACCAAGGGGAATGGTCTGTATGGTAAAGCTGTTCATGAAGGCAGGGAAGCCAGACAATAACAGTTGCACTGATCTGCATTATCTGTATCCTATGTGCCCATTAGATGCAGACTTCCCCCTTTCACAGTCGCAGGAGGAGACTATTACTGTATGGCTCGACACAACACACACGGACGAGGCGTAGGGGAAGTAACAACATGTAATAGGACAGAGAATGTTACAACTGACGAGAAAATGAGGGACCTGACTGGGTGGTTGAGTTCCGAGGACTTTAGTAAGATAAAAAGGCCAAGAGCGGATGTGTGTGGAGGTATGAAGCTGTGGCCTAACCTGCCTGCAAATTGGACTGGTATTTGTGCATTGGTACAGTTAGGCATGCCCTTCACCCTTATACAACACAATGACCTAGTGCCAGGTAAGAGAGAGAGGAGGAGTGCTCTGTCAGGGTCCTTTGATGATATAGTTTACATTGGTAGCATTGGGGTTCCAAGGGGGGTGCCTGATGAGTTTAAAGCTAGGAATTAGATATTGGCTGGATTGGAATCAAGCATCTTCTGGTGGTCAACCCTCAATAAAAATGTAGATTGGATAAGTTATATTTATTATAACCAACAGCAGTTCATCAACTATACTAGAGATGCGATAAAAGGATTAGCAGAACAGACAGAGGCAACTAGTTTGATGGCTTGGCAGAATAGAATAGCATTGGATATGTTACTGGTGGAGAAGGGTGGTGTGTGTGTGATATTCGGATCAATGTGCTGTACTTTCATTCCAAATAACACAGCTCCAGATGGATTAGTGGCCAAGGCCCTGGCAGGTTTAACCACATTGGCTAACGAGTTAGTAGAGAACTCTGGGGTGGATACCGCACTGACTGGGTGATTCGATAGTATGTTTGGAAAAATGGAAAAATATTATAATCACTGTGTTGTGGGCTTCTTTCACCTGTATGAGTGTGTTGGTGTTATGCGGTTGTTTCATTCCCTGTGTGAGAGGTCTGATCACTAGGACTCTGGAGAGATCGATGATGCAACAGATGGTGAGATACGGACCAATCCCAAGTTCAGACCAGTGGGACGACAAATACCTACCGCCGAGCCTGGTGGAGGATTCATTCAATTATGAGGAGCCCATGTTAGACGAGACCATCTTTAAGGTTTAGGAAGACTGTTTCTTTAAATGAAGGTCATAGCGAAAATCCTAATCCGAACAGTTATGACTGGACATAGGCTTAGAACAGTCATTGATAAGTATGTAATGAAAATACATGTATTTGTTTTCTTTGATCTAGTTTGATTTTGTGTGACATTTCTGAATCCAATAAAAATAGATGTGTTATAGTATGTGAACTATTTAGCCAATAGGGTGGATTGTAATGGAAATTATATGATTAAAGGTTTGACTAAATGATTTCACCCTGAAAAGGTATGACCGAGTGATTATAAGATGAATGTACTAATGTGTGTGTGTTGGAAAAGTTTAAGCTTAATGATTTAGCAATGTAGGCAAGACATTCAAGGGAAAAGGGGAACTGTTACCAGACAGAAGACAACTTGTGACTACTGTGAAACTGATAACAGGAAGAAGGTCTCCCCACCCAGAGAGGGGAGAAACCTTTAGGCTTGCAGTAGATTATGTAACATGGGGCAGGATATGATAAGCAATGTATGTGATGGAGAAGACTTGTAAATAAGCATTGACAGTGTTAAAGAAGAGGAGGGGCATTTGCAAAGGGGTATGACTGAATGTCAGGTATAAAAGGCTGTGTACATTGTATGATATTCAGAGCTCTCGTAAATAAACATTCTGACCAATTGTAGGCTGGCTCTCCATCTGCCTCCTTCAACCAGAATCTTACACCCTCTGGGGGGCAGACTGAGTAGTTTAATTGAAGTTCGGTTTATGAACATTGGGAACAGAATTCCCATGACAATTCAAAACGCTGAATGATGTCTTTGCAGGCCCTGGCTGAAAAACAGTAGCGCTTTTGGATAGTGGTCGATCAGAGAACAGAGACTGGAGGCGCGTGCACGAGGCGACACCATGTTTTTATTCTTTCGTCTTTGAACGAAAACAACGACTCCCGGTCGGAATATTATCGCTTTTTTACGAGAAAAATCGCATACAAATTGATTTTAAACAGCGGTTGACATGCTTCAAAGTACGGTAATGGAATATTTAGACATTTTTTGTCACGAAACGCGTCGGGCGCGTAACCCTTCGTCACCCTTCGGATAGTGTCTTGAACGCACAAACAAAATGCCGCTATTTGGATATAATTATGGATTATTTGGAACCAAACCAACATTTGATATTGAAGTAGAAGTCCCGGGAGTGCATTCTGACGAAGAACAGCAAAGGTAATCCAATTTTTCTTATAGTAAATCTGAGTTTGGTGAGGGTCAAACTTGGTGGGTGTCAAAATAGCTAGCCTGTGATGGCGAGCTATCCACTCAGAATATTGCAAAATGTGCTTTCACCGAAAAGCTATTTTAAAATCGGACACCTCGATTGTATAAAGGAGTTCTGTATCTATAATTCTTAAAATAATTGTTATGTTTTTTGTGAACGTTTATCGTGAGTAATTTAGTAAATTCACCGGAAGTGTTCGGTGGGAATGCTAGTTCTGAACGTCACATGCTAATGTAAAAAGCTGTTTTTTGATATAAATATGAACTTGATTGAACAGACATGCATGTATTGTATAACATAATGTCCTAGGCGTGTCATCTGATGAAGATCATCAAAGGTTAGTGCTGCATTTAGCTGTGGTTTTGTTTTTTGTGACATTATATGCTAGCTTGAAAAATGGGTGTCTGATTATTTCTGGCTGGGTACTCTGCTGACATAATCTAATGTTTTGCTTTCGCTGTAAAGCCTTTTTGAAATCGGACAGTGTGGTTAGATAAAGGAGAGTGTTGTCTTTAAAATGCTGTAAAATAGTCATATGTTTGAAAAATTGAAGTTTTTGGATTTTTGAGGAATTTGTAATTCGCGCCACGCCTATCATTGGATATTGGAGCAGGTGTTCCGCTTGCGGAATGTCTAGATGTAAAAGGTTTTAACAAATCTCTGTTACATACACATCAGTAAAGAACTCAACCCAGCTTTAGGCGGCTGTATTCTTCCCACAGTACACATACATTCCTTATCAACCTTGCCACCTGTCTTCTAATCTCCTGCCCACTAGCCGTTCCCAGGCCGTTGCTACTCTCCCTAACTTAGGGAGTCTTCTTCTCCTGTTCCTTTCCCAAGGTCGTCTTATCAACTCTGCCCTGCTCATTCTGGTAACAGTGTCTTACTCACACAGTATTGGAATATAGTTTTTAACCCATTATTATAGCTGTATTTTGAATACATTTCAACAGGTTATAAGGTTTCTGAGTGAAATCTTTTAGTCAAACCTTTCATTACATCCACCCGATTGGCTAAATATTTCACATACATTATAACACATCTATTTTATTGGATTCAGAAATTTCACACAAAATCAAACTAATTCAGGAAACTCTAAAGATGGTCTCATCTAACATGGGCTCCTCATAATTGAATGAATCCTCCACCAGGCTCGGCGGTAGGTATTTGTAGTCCCACTGGTCTGAACTTTGACTCGGTCCGTATTTCACCATCTGCTCCGTTATCGATCTCTCTAGAGTTCTGGAAATGAGACCTCTCGCACAAGGGACCAAACAACAACCACACAACGCAAACACACTCATACAGGTGAAAGCAGCCCATAATATTACAACACTTTTCCATTTCCCAAACATGAGCTATGTTATCAGTAATGTACGTACAGCAATGAACCTAATCAATCTACCTACACCATCCTCTTTTGCCAGTAACATATCGAGAGTCAGTCTATTTTACCAGGTCATGAGGGAGGTGGCGGATAATTGGTCAGAGAACCTCTTTACTGCATCCCCGGTTTCATTCATGAATCTCTGTTGATTATAAAAGATGTCATTAATCCAATCCACATTTTTATTTATTGTCAACTACTAAAATAATGTAGTGTTAAAGCCTTCACATATTTGATTCATAGCTTTGTATTCATCTGGAACTTCCCTGAGGATGCCAATAGCATCCATCTTGTAAAGCTACTCCCATCCTGGTCAAAACCTCCTGTGCCTACTTTAGCCTCCTATAACTGGCCTCTGATGACTAACTCGAACTGGTTGGACCAATAACCCCAGGCGCAAGTTCCTAACCACCATTTGTGGTAATTTCTGTAGTATGCGTCCTTTGCTGGTACTAGCCCACCCTACATCAGTTATAGGTGCTGTGAGGTTAAGAATTTTCTATTCATCTTTCAAACCTAAGTCAGTCACATTAACAATTACTTTCCAGCTATTAAAATCATCCAACTTCTCGGTGCCATTCTTGTATCTATAACACCGGTGCTCATCAGGAATTTAAGTGAACCTAGGTGGGTTGGCCGAGTACCTCAATCTGACCCACCCAGTCCCTGTACAGTTGTCTGCTTTCCCAGGAAGTTGTTTAATGTTTACCTTAAATCCTACATCTTGATCTTCTTTGACTCCTTATTCTGTATGTCACTCATCAGTGTATTATATAGTTTATCTTCTACTTCTTCTCAATGACAACGGTATCGTATGATTAGTACCAGAAGGTGGTGGATCTGAATGTATCAGAAAGATTAGACTATGATGCAGCTCAGAGTCCCTACTCTTCCCAAAAACCGCCAACCCTCTCCTGCCCTTAGTCTCTCTGCTAGGTACCACCCCATACTCACACCTCTAGGAGCACACACAGTGATGAACGGTCGGGATAGGAAATCTTCGTTAAGGAGGTAACCCCCGGACCCTGTTGGTACTCGGTTCTTCTCCTAACTCTGCGTGTGATCAGCAGTGCTCATATGTGTACATACCTTCTTGCAGTGGATAACGTGGACCCAAGTGACTCTCTCAGCTTTTCTAATGGCAAAGGCAGGGGTTTAACCTCTCTAGGGCAGGTGGCACCAAATCGTCCCACCTACGTAACAGCCAGTTGAATCCTGTGGCGCGATTTTCAAATACCTTAGAAATGCTATTACTTCAATTTCTCAAACATATGACTATTTTACAGCTATTTAAAGACAAGACTCTCGTTAATCTAACCACACTGTCCGATTTCAAAAAGGCTTTACAACGAAAGCAAAACACTAGATTATGTCAGCAGAGTACCCAGCCAGAAATAATCAGACACCAATTTTTCAAGCTAGCATATGTCACAAAAACCCAGAAGACAGCTAAATGCAGCACTAACCTTTGATGATCTTCATCAGATGACACACCTAGGACATTATGTTATACAATACATGCATGTTTTGTTCAATCAAGTTCATATTTATATCAAAAACCATCTTTTTACATTAGCATGTGACGTTCAGAACTAGCATACCCCCCGCAAACGTCCGATGAATTTACTAACAATTTACTAAATTACTCACGATAAACGTTCACAAAAAGCATAACAATTATTTTAAGAATTATAGATACAGAACTCCTCTATGCACTCGATATGTCCGATTTTAAAATAGCTTTTCGGTGAAAGCACATTTTGCAATATTCTAAGTAGATAGCCCGGCATCACAGGGCTAGCTATTTAGACACCCACCAAGTTTAGCACTCACCAAAATCAGATTTACTATTAGAAAAGTTTGATTACCTTTCCTGTTCTTCGTCAGAATGCACTCCCAGGACTTCTACTTCAATAACAAATGTAGGTTTGGTCCAAAATAATCCATAGTTATGTTCCATCAGCAGCGTTTTGTTCGTGCGTTCTAGGTACTATCCCAATGGTATATAACGGTCATGCGCACGGCGCATTTCGTGACAAAAGATTTCTAAATATTTCATTACCGTACTTCGAAGCATGTCAACCGCTGTTTAAAATCAATTTTTATGCCATTTTTCTCGTAAAAAAGCGATAATATTCCGACCGGGAATCTGCAATTAGGTAAACAGCCGAAAGAAAATACAGCACGGGGTCGACTCGGGCACGCGCCTAATTCCTTTGTCCTCTTATCGGCCACTTGGCAAAGGCGATTATGTGTTTCTGCCTGGGGCTGCCTCGTCATCGTTCAGCTTTTTCCCGGGCTCTGAGAGCCTATGGAAGCCGTAGGAAGTGTCACGTTACAGCTAAGATCCCCACTCTTCAATAAACAGAGACAAGAAGAACGACTCCTTGTCAGACAGGCCACTTCCTGCATGAAACCTTCTCAGGTTTTTGCCTGCCATATGAGTTCTGTTATACTCACAGACACCATTCAAACAGTTTTAGAAACTTTAGGGTGTTTTCTATCCAAAGCCAATAATTATATGCATATTCCAGTTACTGGGCAGGAGTAGTAACCAGATTAAATCGGGTACGTTTTTTATCCGGCCGTGTAAATACTGCCCCCTAGCCCTAACAGGTTAACAGAACCTGGTATGGGCCTTCCCCACGGTGTTGCTTCCAGTTTTTTCTCCTCAGGGACTGGATCCACACCCAGTCTCCTGGTTGTACTGAGTGAATCACCTTCTCCTGTAATTCACCTGTTGGACACAAATTCTTGGACATACGGGTTTGGTTAACAAACAGTCTTCTCATGTGTTCTGTTCGTATTACTTCAACTTCTATGTCTACCTGTTCTGGTATCTCTAACTCTGACATTCTATAGGCTCTACCTGATTAGCTAAAATGTCATCCATCCTTTAAAGAGATAGATCCTAGTAAACCAACTCTAGGGATAATATCTTGACCTAATATTCTAGCTACCATAATCATGTCCACCAAGTAAGTTGGGAACGCTTCTACCCATTTGCTATACTTATCTATTATTGTTAAACACCCCTTCTTCCCCTCAATTTGGAATAGTTCACTAAGTCCATTTCCAAATGTTGGAATGGATATTCTACAAAAAATGTTTTTGTTTAAGTAATTATCCTAACCTGTTCTATCGCCTGCCCTACCATACTCCCCCTATTTAAACATGGCTCAAGCCATTTATCAATATTGCTGCATATCTAAACAAATTATCCTTATGTCAGCCCTTCTCTTGTAGGATTGCCCCCTTTTATTTTTCACATGTCCAATTCTCCCTGGGGCCTTCATCCTCGGCTATTCTGTAACAATTCTCTGTCAAGTGTTTTATCTTCTTTAAGATTTATCTGTGCTGTTTTGTATGGTTTTAAATGTCTATGTGCCTGTCTGTGTAAATAGTAACTTTTCTCTCCTTTCTTATTTCACCGGTTCTAGTCAATGCTACTATTTCGGCCTATTGTGCAGAATAGTGTCTGGGCAATGGTTCAGTGTCTAACACCTGAAACCAACTAAGCTTTCATTGTCCTTTTAGTTAGGGTAACAATTACTTTCAACAAAATGATCATATCTCCTCCTAGCGAATTTACCAAACATGAACTTAAAATCAAAACTAAAATACATGCCTGCCAATGGAGCCGATAGTCTCTCCATGAATTAATATCCTAGAGCTAAGTGAACCAAATTCTCTTCCTATCTACTCCTGCTGGCCCCCCTCCTTTCTTCCTGCTACTCCCCAACCCTCAAGGTTTCAGCAGTGCAGGGGAGGATTTCTCCGTCTGCCCTTCTATCTGTCTCCAGCTTTTTGTGATAACATGGGTTGTTTCCAAATATTGACTAAATGTCTCATTGTCTCCTTGGTTGCACTCCTGAGTTTTAGAAAAATCAACCTCTCTAGATATTGCATATCTACTTAAATGTATCTCGATACCCTCAATGATCCTGGATCACCTACAGATGTCATATATCCCTGTCCTGTTGACATAAGTCTACCATTATTAAACTTATTCACAACAAAATATAGTAATATTATATCCATTCCACAGCCTTGTTGCGTTAAATCTCTTACACTGCTTTCAACAACAGCTGACTTCCTAAGGGAAAATAAACGTATCTAGATCATGTAAAAAAATACCCCTGCTACTGGTCAAAATATTTTCAAATAACATAATCAGATCCAAATGACTAATCTGATTTACTCCACCAAGAAAAATTATTTTACCCTTATTGTTCTAGGAAAATAGACTTAAGGAAGCCTACCCTTAGTCTAAGGCTTGCCCTTTTAGTCTTCTCATTGGTTCAAATTATCAATTGTGTCTAAGAACTTTAACTCCATCATAATTATCAGTTCTACAAATTCCCTGAAAATCAATATCACCAATGACCTTAAATTCACCATACAAATGGCTTTTCAATGTGGCTGATCAGACCACACAGGAAAAGTCACCAGAGGGGTCAAAAGTCAAACCACCCTTTCAGAACCGTGTTTCTTACTACATTAGACAAATGAAGGCTAAGAACTTTATCCACATTTTGTATCTCAAGTACCCAGAACATTCACTATCAAAAGAATTTCACATGTTGGATTAAAACTCAGAAAACAAAACTTCAAAATGCCATGTGTGTATACCCCTTTAAGATATCCTGTCCCTAGGAATTTTTCCCAAAGACAGCTAAGCGCTCCTTTTTCAATAAAATAACCACTTGGTCAGCATTTCCTCATATTACACCGATTCAAAAACCCAAAAGTTAACTACAAACAAAACCTAATAATAACTCCCCTTTACTTCCTCAAATCATTAATCATTTGTTTTAAACTTCCTCAACGGTTCTGTGTACTTTAATTGAACATACACTACCCTTGGATAAAATATTTTACTTCCAATCTATGAAACCCCATATTTTAACGTACTATTTGACTAATTTGACCCAAGATTGCTTAAAACCTTAAAACCCCTTCAGTTTGTCTGCAAACCGGCCCATTCTGTTTGCTAGGAATACCCTGCCATTATACACAACTGTGTTTAATGTGCACCGTCCCTGTAAAAATAAAATGAACTCCACCTGTAATTTACTTTAATGACTTGATATTTTTCCATGCAATGTTCAATTCACTGGTGTTACTAAACAATCAATACCACGAATCAATGACCTGAATTTATCACAAAACTTTTACGATTCCATTATTCAGACCAGAACCGCTTCCAGCCACATACTCATAGGATTAAAATATTACCTCTTTTCAAACAGCGTTCTGCCTTTCCTCTATCGCAAGATTAAAACCAATGTTACAACTGTATCTCTCATTCGGCTTCACACTTATGAAATGTCTATGACCTTAAATGTAACATGTAAATCGCCAAATTTATAAAATACTTAATACAACTTAATACAAGTCCCTTCAAACCTATCCGCTCATTATAATTCATTAGATTTCGGTAACTGTCTCTTCAATTTAAACTAAACAAGCCATTAAAACGTTTGGTTTATATCTTAAACAACCACTAACAACCGTATCTTTCCAGGCAAAACATACCAACAGTTGAATAACAATCAGCACCTACATTTTTTTATTCATTGATCCAGAGGCTGAGAAGCAAACCCGAGTCTCCCGCGTGGCAGGCGAGAATTCTACCACTGAACCACCAATGCACTATTGAACTGATGGACACTCCTCGCAAATAACCCTATTTATCAATGTCTGCAGTCGTACAATTATGCACGTACTATCGATACAATTTCCAGAATATAGCCCTAATGTAAACGTCTAAGCCTTTCTCCTGCGACCGTTGACTCTGCCTCTCTCTCTTTAACATTTAAATTATCTTTTATTCTATGTTTTTTTTTATTTTTTTTATTCTGATTCAATTACAATCGGTATGTACTTGCTATTAATCTCTATGTGTGTGCTGTATTTTCCTGTGTCCATGTCCTATTGGTAATTTCCTCTAGGGTCCCAGAATAATTTCTTTCATGACTTTTGATAGATCCATTAGGTCTCACATGTATATGGCTTTTGACCCTCTTATCCATCTCACACGCAATTATCCTCCTACCCCTGTGGAAACTTCCCAATGTGTCTATGTGTTGCAATATCTCCTTTATTCTACACCTAATTTGGACATATCATTTTATCTTCAAACTTCTATTATACTATCATTCTCTTGCCTTTACATTCCTAATTTACTATTCCTCTTTTATCTCACCTACAACCTCACCTCCTTTCCTAAGAATTACTCCGCCGAACCTAATCGTACCTTTATATTTACGAATCTTGCCGGTCACCCAGTATTCTATCTAAAATTTCCCGCTCCTTGCCGGGGTAATTCCTCAAACATAACCGTACCTTTATATTTACGAATCTTGCCGATACCAATTTCTAAACCAATTATTCCCTATATCTTCGAACCTAATCGTACCCTTCGTTACGAATCATGCCGATAGATTTCAGTATTCTCCCTGAACCCAACCGCCCCTTTATATTTACGGATCTTTCCAGTGGACCAATACTCTATGGTACCATGGTACTAACAACACATTCACCACAGGTTTGCATGTCACAATAGTGACTCTATCTACTCATAACAATTCATAATTTAGTTCACTTACATCGAACAGGTGCTTCACAAAATTAATTTGGTTAAAGCCAATATGCAGATCTTTAGTTATTATAACAATAGGTGTCTGCTTACCTGTTTTTAGTCTGTTTTTAGTCCGGACTCTTTGTGAAACACACTGTTCCCCGAGAGCGATGTCCAATTGGCTGATCAATACTCAGCGAAATCCCTCTACCAGATCACGTCGGGGTCACCATGTTAAGCTGAGTCAATTCGAATCTGGTATCAGAACAAAATAGTCAGCACATAGTAACTACTGATTTCTTTGTACTTTAATTAATGCAAACACTTGAATGGTAAATGGGTGGCTCGTATATACGGGCTCTCTGTAACACCTCGCAGGGCAGACAGAGAACTGAAATGACATCATAAGTTCTTCCTTAATTAACCTCTTACATCTAGACATTCCGCTAGCGGAACACCTGCCCCAATATCCAATGACGGGCGTGGCGCGAATTACAAATTCCTCAAAAATACAAAAACTTCAATTTTTCAAACATATGACTATTTTACAGCATTTTAAAGACAAGACTCTCCTTTATCTAACCACACTGTCCGATTTCAAAAAGGCTTTTACAGCGAAAGCAAAACATTAGTGTCACGGGCTGGCTCGAAGAACAACAGGAGAGGTAGAGTCAGGCGCAGGAGACAGAGAGTTCGTGAACACACTTCTTTATTTGAAGTAACTGGATGTGGTCGTCAAAGTATAGGGGCGCAGCCCTTAAATATTTTGCGATGGTGTACACAAATAAAATAAACCACTGGCAGAAGGAAAACTCAGTACATGTTCTTTTCGCACACAAAAAACCCAGACAAGCGACACAATCACGTACAACCACATACATCCTACGCTAACCTAAATAACCCCCCCTTACTAATGACTAACCCAAAACAGGTGCGTGCCTACCTAGACCTAACCAAACGAAAGTGAAACAAAAAGGGATCGATGGCAGCTAGTAGGTCAGCGACAACGACCGCCGAGCTCCGCCAGGCCGAGGAGGGGCGCCACCATCCGTCACTGTCGTGACAATTAGATTATGTCAGCAGAGTACCCAGTCAGAAATAATCAGACACCCATTTTTCAAGCTAGCATATAATGTCACAAAAAACAAAACCACAGCTAAATGCAGCACTAACCTTTCAAATCAAATCAAATCAAATTTATTTATATAGCCCTTCGTACATCAGCTGAAATCTCAAAGTGCTGTACAGAAACCCAGCCTAAAACCCCAAACAGCAAGCAATGCATGTGAAAGAAGCACGGTGGCTGGGAAAAACTCCCTAGGAAAAACTCCTGAGAAAGGCCAAAAACCTAGGAAGAAACCTAGAGAGGAACCAGGCTATGAGGGGTGGCCAGTCCTCTTCTGGCTGTGCCGGGTGGATATTATAACAGAACATGGTCAAGATGTTAAAATGTTCGTAAATGACCAGCATGGTCAAATAATAATAATAATCATAGTAATTGTCGAGGGTGCAACAAGCACGTCCGGTGAACAGGTCAGGGTTCCGTAGTCGCAGGCAGAACAGTTGAAACTGGAGCAGCAGCATGGCCAGGTGGACTGGGGACAGCAAGGAGTCATCATGCCAGGTAGTCCTGAGGCATGGTCCTAGGGCTCAGGTCCTCCGAGAGAAAGAAAGAAAGAAAGAGAGAAAGAGAGAATTAGAGAGAGCATATTTACATTCACACAGGACACCGGATAAGACAAGAGAATACTCCAGATGTAACAGACTGACCCTAGCCCCCCGACACATAAACTACTGCAGCATAAATACTGGAGGCTGAGACAGGAGGGATCAGAAGACACTGTGGCCCCATCCGATGATACCCCCGGACAGGGCCAAACAGGCAGGATATAATCCCACCCACTTTGCCAAAGCACAGCCACCACACCACTAGAGGGATATCTACAACCACCAACTTACCGTCCAAAGACAAGGCCGAGTATAGCCCACAAAGATCTCCGCCACGGCACAACCCAAGGGGGGGCGCCAACCCAGACAGGAAGACCACGTCAGTGGCTCAACCTACTCAAGTGACGCACCACTCCCATGGACGGCATGGAAGAACACCAGTAAGTCAGTGACTCAGTCCCTGTAAAAGGGTTAGAGGCAGAGAATCCCAGTGGGAAGAGGGGAACCGACAAGGCAGAGACAGCAAGGGCGGTTCGTTGCTCCAGCCTTTCCGTTCACCTTCACACTCCTGGGCCAGACTATACTTAATCATAGGACCTACTGAAGAGATAAGTCTTCAGTAAAGACTTAAAGGTTGAGACTGAGTCTGCGTCTCTCACATGGGTAGGCAGACCATTCCATAAAAATGGAGCTCTATAGGAGAAAGCCCTACCTCCAGCCGTTTGCTTAGAAATTCTAGGGACAATTAGGAGGCCTGCGTCTTGTGACCGTAGCGTACGTGTAGGTATGTACGGCAGGACCAAATCGGAAAGATAGGTAGGAGCAAGCCCATGTAATGCTTTGTAGGTTAGCAGTAAAACCTTGAAATCAGCCCTTGCCTTAACAGGAAGCCAGTGTAGGGAGGCTAGCACTGGAGTAATATGAGCAAATTTTTTGGTTCTAGTCAGGATTCTAGCAGCCGTATTTAGCACTAACTGAAGTTTGTTTAGTGCTTTATCCGGGTAGCCGGAAAGTAGAGCATTGCAGTATTCGAGCCTAGAAGTAACAAAAGCATGGATTAATTTTTCTGCGTCATTTTTGGACAGAAAGTTTCTGATTTTTGCAATGTTACGTAGATGGAAAAAAGCTGTCCTTGAAGCAGTCTTGATATGTTCTTCAAAAGAGAGATCAGGGTCCAGAGTAACGCCGAGGTCCTTCACAGTTTTATTTGAGACGACTGTACAACCATCCAGATTAATTGTCAGATTCAACAGAAGATCTCTTTGTTTCTTGGGACCTAGGACAAGCATCTCTGTTTTGTCCGAGTTTAAAAGTAGAAAATTTGCAGCCATCCACTTCCTTATGTCTGAAACACAGGCTTCTAGCGAGGGCAATTTTGGGGCTTCACCATGTTTCATTGAAATGTACAGCTGTGTGTCGTCCGCATAGCAGTGAAATTTAACATTATGTTTTCGAATGACATCCCCAAGAGGTAAAATATATAGTGAAAACACTAGTGGTCCTAGAACGGAACCTTGAGGAACACCGAAATTTACAATTGATTTGTCAGAGGACGAACCATTCACAGAGACAAACTGATATCTTTCCGACAGATAAGATCTAAACCAGGCCAGAACTTGTCCATGTAGACCAATTTGAGTTTCCAATCTCTCCAAAAGAATGTGGTGATCGATGGTATCAAAAGCGGCACTAAGATCTATCAGCATGAGGACAGATGCAGAGCCTCGGTCTGACGTCATTAAAAGGTCATTTACCACCTTCACAAGTGCAGTCTCAGTGCTATGATGGGGTCTAAAACCAGACTGAAGCGTTTCGTATACATTGTTTGTCTTTAGGAAGGCAGTGAGTTGCTGCGCAACAACTTTTTCTAACATTTTTGAGAGGAATGGAAGATTCGATATAGGCCGATAGTTTTTTATAATTTCTGGGTCAAGATTCGGCTTTTTCAAGAGAGGCTTTATTACTGCCACTTTTAGTGAGCTTGGTACACATCCGGTGGATAGAGAGCCGTTTATTATGTTCAACATAGGAGGGCCAAGCACAGGAAGCAGCTCTTTCAGTAGTTTAGTTGGAATAGGGTCCAGTATGCAGCTTGAGGGTTTGGAGGCCATGATTATTTTCATCATTATGTCAAGAGATATAGTACTAAAACACTTTAGTATCTCCCTTGATCCTAGGTCCTGGCAGAGTTGTGCAGACTCAGGACAATGGAGCCCTGGAGGAATACCCAGATTTAAAGAGGAGTCCGTAATATGCTTTCTAATGATCATGATCTTTTCCTCAAAGAAGTTCATAAATTTATTACTGCTGAAGTGAAAGCCATCCTCCATTTGCGAATGCTGCTTTTTAGTTAGCTTTGCGACAGTGTCAAAAAGAAATTTCGGATTGTTCTTATTTTCCTCAATTAAGTTGGAAAAATAGGATGATCGTGCAGCAGTGAGGGCTCTTCGATACTGCACGGTACTGTCTTTCCAAGCTAGTCGGAAGACTTCCAGTTTAGTGTGGTGCCATTTCCGTTCCAATTTTCTGGAAGCTTGCTTCAGAGCTCGTGTATTTTCTGTATACCAGGGAGCTAGT
Source organism: Salmo trutta (assembly GCF_901001165.1). NCBI lineage: Eukaryota > Metazoa > Chordata > Actinopteri > Salmoniformes > Salmonidae > Salmo > Salmo trutta. Next base: position 5,400,845 of record NC_042960.1, read on the forward strand.
TTCTTATGACAGATGTTTTTAATTTTTAGGGGTGCAACTGCATCTAGGGTATTGCGCAAGGTTAAATTGAGTTCCTCGGTTAGGTGGTTAACTGATTCTTGTCCTCTGACATCCTTGGGTAGGCAGAGGGAGTCTGGAAGGGCATCAAGGAATCTTTGGGTTGTCTGAGAATTTATAGCACGACTTTTAATCTTCCTTGGTTGGGGTCTGAGCAGATTATTTGTTGCAATTGTAAACGCAATAAAATGGTGGTCCGATAATCCAGGATTATGAGGAAAAACATTAAGATCCACAACATTTATTCCATGGGACAAAACTAGGTCCAGAGTATGACTGTGGCAGTGAGTAGGTCCAGAGACATGTTGGACAAAACCCACGGAGTCGATGATGGCTCCGAAAGCCTTTTGGAGTGGGTCTGTGGACTTTTCCATGTGAATGTTAAAGTCACCAAAAATTTGAATATTATCTGCTATGACTACAAGATCCGATAGGAATTCAGGGAACTCAGTAAGGAACACTGCATATGGCCCAGGAGGCCTGTAAACAGTAGCTATAAAAAGTGATTGAGTAGGCTGCATAGATTTCATGACTAGAAGCTCAAAAGACGAAAACGTCATTGTTTTTTTTTTTGTAAATTGAAATTTGCTATCGTAAATGTTAGCAACACCTCCGCCTTTGCCGGATGCACGGGGGGTATGGTCACTAGTGTAACCAGGGGGTGAGGCCTCATTTAACACAGTAAATTCATCAGGCTTAAGCCATGTTTCAGTCAGGCCAATCACATCAAGATTATGATCAGTGATTAGTTCATTGACTATAACTGCCTTGGAAGTGAGGGATCTAACATTAAGTAACCCAATTTTGAGATGTGATGTATCACAATCTCTTTCAATAATGGCAGGAATGGAGGAGGTCTTTATACTAGTAAGATTACTGAAGCGAACACCGCCATTTTTAATTTTGCCCAACCTAGATCGAGGCACAGACACGGTCTCAATGGGGAAAGCTGAGCTGACTACGCTAACTGTGCTAGTGGCAGACTCCACTAAGCTGGCAGGCTGGCTAACAGCCTGTTGCCTGGCCTGCACCCTATTTCATTGTGGAGCTAGAGGAGTTAGAGCCCTGTCTATGTTCGTAGATAAGATGAGAGCACCCCTCCAGCTAGGATGGAGTCCGTCACTCCTCAGCAGGCCAGGCTTGGTCCTGTTTGTGGGTGAATCCCAGAAAGAGGGCCAGTTATCTACAAATTCTATCTTTTGGGAGGGGCAGAAAACAGTTTTCATCCAGCGATTGAGTTGTGAGACTCTGCTGTAGAGCTCATCACTCCGCCTAACTGGGAGGGGGCCAGAGACAATTAATCGATGCCGACACATCTTTCTAGCTGATTTACATGCTGAAGCTATGTTGCGCTTGGTGACCTCTGACTGTTTCATCCTAACATCGTTGGTGCCGACGTGGATAACAATATCTCTATACTCTCTACACTCGCCAGTTTTAGCTTTAGCCAGCACCGTCTTTAGATTAGCCTTAACGTCGGTAGCCCTGCCCCCTGGTAAACAGTGTATGATCGCTGGATGATTAGTTTTAAGTCTAATACTGCGGGTAATGGAGTCGCCAATGACTAGGGTTTTCAATTTGTCAGAGCTAATGGTGGGAGCCGTCGGCGTCTCAGACCCCACAACGGGAGGAGCAGAGACCAGAGAAGTCTCGGCCTCCGACTCCGACTCGCTTAACGGGGAGAACCGGTTGAAAGTTTCTGTCGGCTGAATAAGCGACACCGGTTGAGCATTCCTACAGCGTTTCCCTCCAGAAGCCATGAGAAAGTTGTCCGGCTGCGGGGACCGTGCGAGGGGGTTTATACTAACGTTACTATCTGTACTTGCTGGTGGCACAGACGCTGTTTCATCCTTTCCTACACTGAAATTACCCTTGCCTAACGATTGCGTCTGAAGCTGGGCTTGCAGCACAGCTATCCTTGCCGTAAGGCGATCGTTCTCCTGTATATTATGAGTACAACGACTGCAATTAGAAGGCATCATGTTAATGTTACTTAGCTTCGGCTGTTTGAAGTCCTGACGAACCATGTCCAGATAAAACCTCCGGGGTAGGAAAGTTGAATGAAAAAAAAAAAAAGTTGAGTGAGGGAAAAAGTAAAATTATACGGTAATGACAAAGTAAAAACCGTCAGGTAGCAAAGTAAAAACGGCAACAAAAACGCACAGCAGCGTAAACAAGTCTGCAAGTTGTGACCGGAAACAGGCAATAGAGTATCAGCAGATGGCAATAGAGTATCTGATTTCACACTGCGTGAAAACCTTTGATGATCTTCATCAGATGACACGCCTAGGACATTATGTTATACAATACATGCATGTTTTGTTCAATCAAGTTCATATTTATATCAAAAAACAGCTTTTTACATTAGCATGTGACGTTCAGAACTAGCATTCCCACTGAACACTTCCGGTGAATTTACTAAATTACTCACGATAAACGTTCACAAAAAACATAACAATTATTTTAAGAATTATAGATACAAAACTCCTTTATGCACTCGCTATGTCCGATTTTAAAATAGCTTTTCGGTGAAAGCACATTTTGCAATATTCTGAGTAGATAGCCCAGCCATCACGGCTAGCTATTTTGACACCCACCAAGTTTGACCCTCACCAAACTCCGATTTACTATTAGAAAAGTTTGATTACCTTTCCTGTTCTTCGTCAGAATGCACTCCCAGGACTGCTACTTCAATAACAAATGTTGGTTTGGTTCAAAATAATCCATAGTTATATCCAAATAGCGGCGTTTTGTTCGTGCGTTCAAGACACTATCCACGGGTGACGAAGGGTTACGCGACCGACGCGTTTCGTGACAAAACCTTTCTAAATATTCCATTACCGTACTTCGAAGCATGTCAACCGCTGTTTAAAATCAATTTTTATGCTATTTTTCTCGTAAAAAAGCGATAATATTCCGTCCGGCAGTCGTTGTTTACGTTCAAAGACGAAATAATAAAAACATGGGGTCGCCTCGTGTACGCGCGCGCCAGTCTCTGTACTCTGATCGACCACTATCAAAATGCGCTAATGTTTTTCAGCCAGGGTCTGCAAAGCCACGATTTAGCTTTTTGCCGCCTTCTGAGAGCCTATGGGAGCCGTAGGAAGTGTCACGTAACAGCAGAGATCCCTTGTTTTGGATAGAGATGATCAAGAAGGCCAAGAAATGGTCAGACAGGGTACTTCCTGTACAGAATCTTCTCAGGTTTTTGCCTGCCAAATGAGTTCTGTTATACTCACAGACACCATTCAAACAGTTTTAGAAACTTTGGAGTGTTTCCTATCCAAAGCTAATAATTATATGCATATTCTAGTTTCTGGGCAGGAGTAAAAATCAGATTAAATCGGGTACGTTTTTTATCCGGCCGTGAAAATACTGCCCCCTATCCATAACAGGTTCAAAACTTCTTGACAGACGTAGTTCCCTCTCCCTGAGGGCCTGTCATAGTAGAGGCTTGGGTGTGGTTTAGACTTACTCCAGCCTATCGTTGGCGTGCAGGCTGGTCCCAGCCTCTAGACGCATCTTTGTTGCCAAGCATAGTTGTCTTCTAGCTTATCTTCGTGTGTGTACCCGAGAGTCAGACACCCAAGGACAGTGCCTGTTCTTGTGCCACAGCCATTCTCCCCTCTATCAGTTCCTCACATACACCTGTCATTGAGCGGCCCCACAACCAGGCATTGTGTGTGTGTGTGTGTGTCACGAGTTTACTCAGCCTACACTACTAGCCAGCAACCCTCCAGTTAGTCATGTCTATTATATGTCACTCAATCTATGTTAATACAATATAAACCTCTTATGTTTAGCATTAGTATTCATAAGTTATGCACCACAACTAATTTTATTATATAGGTTTAATTTATTATATAGTTTTAAATAGTTGTATTATATTGGTTATGCAAACAAATAGTTGGTTAAACCCTAACACTATATATTTATTACTTTCCAAATAAACGTTATAGTTCCATGGAAATACATGGGTAGCCATTAGAAAGACCCCCCCAATAGTGATTGACTATCGAGGATCGCTATGGGGCGCAATCGGGCGATGTAGGCTTGTACACAATCTCCCAACCTTAACATACACACACACACACACATACACTCACACACACTCACTCTGTGTGGTTACAGTAGGCTAACATATGTCAATGGTTTTAGGAACAGCAGTAACATCAGGCAGGATTTAGGCTACCAACTGCCTAGCCTGTTGTAGCTCAATCTTGGGTGCTATGATCACATTCCCGCACTAACTGACTGTGTGGAGGCTCATTGATTTAACGTTACGTTAGCCTACACTATACACTAGAAAATAAATAAAATATATAGCCGTTGGCTATATTAGCCACGACTTACAGTTCTTTGTGCAGCTTCAAAAGTCGAACAAAGTTGGAAATTGTTGCACCTCCGTCTGTATTTTTCTTCCCGCATGTTTTGCAAGTTACAATCCATTTTTTGTTGATACAGCGGCGTCTTTATATCCGAAAATAATAATAATAATTTTGGGTATCACCTTTCCAAAGGCTCCATCTGAATTCACCCACCGACGTTCCTCTGCACTGCCACGCACAACTTTTTCCTCAGCTGGCACAATTTGATTGGCTGCTGTCCGATTCAAACTATAATTCAAACTATAATCCGTTAAATGAAGAGTTGATGCGCTGCACACCATTTTTTATATTTGGGCTTGGGTAGGGTATCAAGTCAGGTCGAGTCATAAGGCTCAAGTCCAAGTAAAGTCACGAGTCATTGGTGTTAAAGTCAAAGTCAAGTTGCAAGTCATCATATTTGTGACTCGACGCTGACTCGAGTCCAAGTCATGTGACTCGAGTCCACACCTTTGGTATCTACCATACAACATGTTTAAAATGAAAACATAAATTACAATGTATTATTGTACTTCCAAGGCTGAACTCAAAAAATAATAAGGAACATAAGGAACTATCACATTAAAATCCACAGACAGTGCAGCAGAATTCAATTGACAAAGTATCAAGCTTTCCTTACCTTGGTGCGTAGTATCAGATCAAGTGTGCTCTGGATAAACATCACTGGCTTCTAAACTCTATATATTCATGGGCCTATGGGAGTTTCTACAGCTAGAGGAGAACATTTTCTAAACCTGTGGATTCCCTGTGGCTCAGTTGGTAGAGCATGGTGTTTGCAACACCAGCATGGTGTGTTGTGGGTTCGATTTCTACGGGGGGCCAGTACACTTTTTTTTTTTTTAAATAAACCTGACTCACACATCTGCTGAAACTGGAACTAAAGGTTACAGTTCCATAAAGTCAATGACGGTTCATTTGGAAAGTATTCAGACCCCTCCACGTTATGTTACAGCCTTATTCTAAAATGGTTTAAATAAAAAATCCTCAATTTACACACAATACCCCATAATGACATAGCGAAAACAGGTTTAGACATTTTTGCAAGTATTTTAAAACAAAACAGAAATACCTCATTTACATAAGTATTCAGACCCTTTACTATGAGACTTGAAATTGAGCTCAGGTTTATCCTTTTTCCAATGATAATCCTTGAGATGTCTACAACTTGATTGGAGTCCACCTGTGGTAAATTCAATTGATTGGACATGATTTGGAAAGGCACACACACATCTGTATAAGGTCCCACATATGGCAGCGCATGTCAGAGCAAAAACCAAGCCATGAGGTCAAAATAGTTGTCCATAGAGCTCCGAGACAGGATTGTGATAAGGAACAGATCTGGGGAAGGGTGCCAACACATTTCTGCGGCTTTGAGGGTCCCCAAGAACAGTGGCCTCCATCATTAAAATCAAATAGTATTTGTCACATGCACCAAACAGATGTAGACCTTACAGTGAAATTCTTACAAGCCCTTAACCAACAATACAGTCAAGAAAAAAAAGTGTTAAGTAAAAAATAAAAGTAACAAATAATTAAAGAGCAGCGGTTATCAGGATATGACCCAGATGCAGGCACGGGAGGCGGACAGTACAGTTCTCAGATGATTAGAAACACGGGGAAGCAAAGGGCAGGTCGAGGTTCATAATCAGGTCAGAGTCAGGCAGGAACAGGACGGTAGGCAGGCTCGGGGTTAGGGTCGGCAGAGGTTCGTAATCAGGTCAGAGTCAGGCAGGTACAGGACGGCAGGCAGGCTCTGGGTTAGGGTCGGCAGAGGTTCATAATCAGGTCAGAGACAGGCAGGTACAGAACGGTAGGCAGGCTCGGGGTCAGGGTCGGCAGAGGTTCGTAATCAGGTCAGAGTCAGGCAGGTACAGGACGGTAGGCAGGCACTTTTTCAAGCTCGCATAGCTGAAACACTTTCACTCGAAGAAGAATTCACGAAATTAAACCCTAAATCTCATCACATTATGGTAACTAGAGACTGGCATTTTCTACAAGAAATCTGCCTCCAGAAATAAATGCTTCTCCCAAGTGGGAATGCTTCTCCCAAGCATTCCTCTCTCCCGAGCTTTTCACACAGGCACTGTTGGGGCGAGTGACTGAACGTACAATGGCTAGGCCCAAATCGTTATATATTTATTTCTTGTGCATTTTGCTATTTGCCTCATGACTCCTGCATGCTTTGTTGACTACGAACTTTCTTAACCCAACCGTGGGACTGACTGTTTGTTCCCACACTCGGGACTCTGACTCTATTGGTTACAAGGTCTTTTAACCACCTCCCGCCGGCTTTGTTTTCATGTTACCTGATGAAATTGCTGTACAATATGATCTTGTTGCTGTCTGATGCACATTCAGATGTCATAAATCAGCACTGCAGAGCTCTCCCTGTCCTATGCCGTGCCTTGATTGTATTACTGTTGATGATATCAGGAAATGTGCATGTACACCCTGGCCCATCTACTGTTGCTAGCCTCAAGTCTGACTTGTGTTCTGAGATCTGCTTCATTGATTTCTGCTCTTGTTAAAGCCTGGGTTTTCCGCACATTAACACTAGAAGCTTATTACCTAAAATGGATCACTTGAAGTGTGGGTTCACAGCTTCAATCCAGATGTGTTGGTCATTGCTGAGATGTGGTTAAGGAAGAGTGTTTTGAATACTGATGTTAACCTTTCTGGTTATAACCTTTTTCGGCAAGACATATCTTCCAAAGGTGGGAGAGTGGCAATCTTTACCAAGGATCACCTTCAGTGCTCGGTTGTCTCCATCAAGTCTGTCCCCAAACAATTTGATTTGCTGGTTTTGAGCATTAAACTTTCAAATAGCTCTTTGTTGACTGTTGCTGGGTGCTATCGTCCTCCATCTGCACCGGCCTGTACCCTACCAGCCCTAAGCTCTCTCCTGGCCCCTTACACTAAGTCTGAATTTGTCCTGCTAGGGGACCTAAACGGGGACATGCTTAAACCACCTGACCTAAAGTCCTAAAGCAATGGGACTCCCTAAATCTTTCTCAGATTATTACCAATCCCACAAGGTATGACTCCAAACACCCAGAAAAGGCTACTCTCCTCAGTTATCCTCACAAATTATCCTGATTGGTATCAGTCTGGTGTTTTCTGTAATGGCCTTAGTAATAACTGTTTTACAGCCTGTGTTCGTAATGACTGCTCAGTGAAATGACCTGTCCTGATTTGTCATAGACGCTTGCTAAAAAACTTTAATGAGCAAGCCTTCCTTCATGAACTGGCCTCTAAAATGGTATACAATCAGCTTAATCCCCTCTGTCAAAGACGCTTGGACCTTCTTTTTTTATATTTTCGGTGGTATTGTTAACAAACACACCCCCATAAAGAAAATGAGAATTAAAAACAGGTACAGCCCCTGGTTTGACCGTGATCTTGCAGAGTTACTCCACCTCAAGAATTGCATTTGGCGAAAGGCTCGGCACACGCATACTCAGGCTGACTGGCTATCGTTCAGGCAAATGAGAAATAAGTGCATTCAGGCTATCCGGAAGGCCAAAGTTAGTTACTTTAAGGAGCAGTTCTCTCGCTGTGGGTCTAATCCCTTCCCTGTAGCTCAGTTGGTAGAGCATGGTGTTTGCAACGCATGGTGTTTGCAACGCCAGGGTTGTGGGTTTGATTCCCACGGGGGGCCAGCACAGGAAAAAAAAAATATGAAATGGAATGTATGCATTCACTACTGTAAATTGCTCTGGATAAGAGCGTCTGCTAAATGACTAAAATGTAAAATGTAATCCCAAGAAGTGCTGGAAAACAGTTAAAGACCTGGAGAATAAACCCTCATCCTCACAGCTTCCCATGTCCCTTAATGTTGACGAAGTGGTTGTTACTGACAAGAAGCACATTGAGGAGCTCTTTAAATCACAACTTCATTAAGTCAGGATTCCTATTTGACTCAGCCATGCCGCCTTGCCCGTCCAACATTTCCTCATCTCCCACTCCTTCGAATGCGACTATCCCCGATGCTTCTCCCTCTTTTTAACCTGCACTGAGTCCGAAGTGCTAAAGAAGCTCCTGAAACTTGACCCCAGAAAACCATCTGGGTCAGATGGTTTAGACCCTTTCTTCTTTAAAAACGTCTATGTGCTAGGGGGCAGTATTTTGATGTTTGGATGACACATGTGCCCAAAGTAAACTGCCTGTTACTCAGGTCCAGAAGCTAGGATATGCATTGGTAGATTTAGATAGAAAACACTCTGAAGTTTCTAAAACTGTTAAAATAATGTCTGTGAGTATAACAGAACTGATCTGGCAGGCAAAAACCAGAGGAAAATCCATCCAGGAAATGGGATTATTTTGATGTGAGTGGTTTTCCATTGAAAGCCTATTGACTATATAAGTGGTTAGGGCCTAGATTGCAGTTCCTATGGCTTCCACTAGATGTCAACAGTCTTTAAACATGGTTTCAGGCTTGTTTTCTGAAAAACGACGAAGAATAAGACCTTTTGGTCATGGGTCTATGGAAACATGCAGTACTGGTTTGCGCACTCTTCGTTCTATTGAATACGCTATTGTCCGGTTTAAATATTATCGATTGTTTCGATAATTGACACCCTGAGGATTAGTTATAAACATCATTTGACATGTTTTGACTAACTTTACCGGTACTATTAGGATGTATTCGTTTGCATGTTTTGACAGCCTTTGAGCCAGTGGTTTACTGAACAAAACGTGCCAACAAAACGGAGTTTTGAGATATAAAGAAGGACTTTATTGAACAAAAGTACCATTTGTTATGTAGCTGGGACCCTTGTGATTGCAACTAGATGAAGATCTTCAAAGGTATGTGATTTATTTTATTGCTATTTTTGACTTACGTGACTCTTCTGCTTGGTTGGAAAATGTTTGTAGCTTTTGTAAGCGGGGCGCTGTCCTCAGATAATTGCATGGTATGCTTTCACCGTAAAGCCTTTTTGAAATCTGACAAAGTGGCTGGATTAACGATAAGTTAATCTTTTAACCGATGTATAACACTTGTATTTTCATGAATGTTTATTATTACTATTTGTGTCATTTGAATTTGGCACTCTGCAATTTCACTGGATGTTGTCGAGGTGGGTCGCTAGCGGCACACCTTGCCCAAAGAAGGTATGGTTGCTGCCCCTATCATCGCCAAAGCTGTCTCTCCTTTTTGGGGTTCCCATTGCTTGGAAGGCAGCCACGGTTTGTCCTTTATTTAACTTCTTAGGGCTAGGGGGCAGTATTGAGAATTTTTAAAAAAATATGTGCCCATTTTTAACTGCCTCCTACACCAACTCAGAAGCTAGAATATGCATATTATTGTTCAGGTTTGGATAGAAAACACTCTGAATTTTCTAAAACTGTTTGAATGGTGTCTGTAAGTATAACAGAACTCATATGGCAGTCAAAACCCTGAGACAAATTCTGACAGGAAGTGGATACCTGATGTGTTGAATTACCTTTAAGCCTATGCCATTGAAACACACAGGGGCTTATTAATCTTTGAGCACTTCCTATGGCTTCCACTAGATGTCACCAGTCTTTACAAAGTGTTTTGAGTCTTATACTGTGAGATCTGACCGAACAAGAGCCATGGAACGGTGATGGCCGATTAGACTCTGGCACGCGAGTTCATGTTGGGTACTCTCGTTCCAATACGTTTTAAAAGACAACGCAATCGTCCGCCTTGAATATTATTCATGTTCTGGTTAAAAAAGGCACTAATGATTTATGCTATACAACGTTTGACATGTTTGAACGAAAGTAAATATTTCTTTTCCCCTCGTTCATGAAGTGAAGTCAGGCGGGCATAGATCATGTGCTAACAACACGGAGCTTTTTGGACATAAATGATGAGCTTTTTCGAACAAAACTACATTCGTTATGGACCTGGGATTCCTGGAAGTGACATCTGATGAAGAGAATCAAAGGTAATGGATTATTTACATAGTATTTTCGATCTCTCCAACATGGCGGTTAGTCTGTATCGCATAGCGTATTTTTCTGGGCGCAGTGCTCAGATTATTGCAAAATGTGATTTCCCAGTAAGATTATTTTTAATCTGGCAAGCCGGTTGCGTTCAAGAGATGTAAATCTATAATTCTTTGAATGACAATATAATATTTTACCAATGTTTTCGAATAGTAATTATTTAATTTGTTGTACTGACTTGACTGGCGGTTATTGGAGGGAAACGATTTCCTGAACATCAACGCCATAGTAAAACGCTGTTTTTGGATATAAATATGAACTTGATAGAACTAAAAATGCATGTATTGTCTAACATAATGTCCTAGGAGTGTCATCTGATGGAGATTGTCAAAGGTTAGTGCATAATTTTAGCTGATTTTCTGGTTTTGGTGACGCCTGTCTTTGAATTGACAAAACATTACACACAGCTATTGTCAATGTACTCTCCTAACATAATCTAACTTTATGCTTTCGCCGTAAAGCCTTTTTGAAATCGGACAACGTGGTTAGATTAAGGAGATGTTTATCTTTCAAAGGGTGTAAAATAGTTGTATGTTTGAAAAATTTGAATTATGACATTTAATTGGTTTCAAATTTGGCGCTCTTGATATTTCACCTGTTGTTGATAGGGTGCACCACGGGTGGCACGCTTGCGTCCCACATAGCCCCACAAGGTTTTAAAAAGGGGGAGATCAAGCTGATCCTAATTGTTATAGGCCTATTTCTATTTTGCCCTGTTTATCAAAGTGTTGGAAAAACTTGTGAATAATCAACCGACTGGCTTTCTTGATGTCTATAGTATTCTCTCTGGTATGCAATCTGGTTTCCGCTCAGGTTATGGATGTGTCACTGCAACCTTAAAGGTCCTCAATGACGTCACCATTGCCCTTGAGTCTAAGCAATGTTGTGGTGCTATTTTTATTGACTTGGTCAAAGCTTTTGATACGGTAGACCATTCCATTCTTGTGGGCCAGCTAAGGAGTATTGGTGTCTCTGAGGGGTCTTTGGCCTGGTTTGCTAATTACCTCTCAAAGAGTGCAATGTATAAAGTCAGGAAATCTGCTGTCATAGCCACTGCCTGTCACCAAGGGAGTACCCCAAGGCTCAATCCTAGGCCCCACACTCTTCTCAATTTACATCAACATAGCTCAGGCAGTAGGAAGCTCTCTCATCCATTTATATGCAGATGATACAGTCATATGCTCAGCTGGCCCCTCCCCGGATTTAGTGTTAAATGCTCTACAACAAAGCGCTCTTAGTGTCCAACAAGCTTTCTCTACCCTTAACCTTGTTCTGCACACCTCCAAAACAAAGATCATGTGGTTTGGTAAGAAGAATGCCACAGGTGTTTTTACAACCTCTGAGGGTTTAGAGCTTGAGGTAGTCACCTCATACAAGTACTTCGGTGTACGACTAGACGATGCACTGTCCTTCTCTCAGCACATATCAAAGCTCCAGGCTAAAGTTAAATCTAGACTTCGTTTCCTCTATGGTAATGGCACCTCTTTCACCCCAGCTGCCAAACTGATAAAATAATTTATATGTTTAAAGATAATACATTTTCTAATTCTACCCTAAAGCGTAACCATTAGGGGATTATAGTTTATGTAGCATGTATAAGGAATAATTAAAGTATTAAACATAAATCCAACTAGGTTGGACTGGGAGGGAGATACATGTGTGTGTATGTGTGTGTCTAAGAAAATACCGAGAACAATTACCCGACCTGTCTAGAACTCTGAGAAATGTATGATAGGACAGGGAGTAATTTAAGGTTCCTCTAATCTCGGGGGAATGGAACGGACAGCGCTGGGTAGTGATAAACAGTGGTGAGAACTCTGGGGAGGGATACAACCCACCTACTGTTCGTGTGGATGTATGTGCGTAAGTAAGGAGTGAACTATAAAATGGATGTTTTTGTATAATGGACTTCAGAGTACCCTCGTGAATAAACATTTAGACTATTGTAAACTGGGACTCTCATCTGTTTCATTCAATCAGAATCTTACAAACTCTGGGTTGCAGACTGAGAAGATTAATTGAAGTTTATGAACATTGATAACGAAATTCACATAACACAAACTAACCCAGATGACCATCCTACCCATGCTAGATTACGGAGACATATTTATAGAGCGGCAGGTAAGGGTGCTCTCAAGCGGCTAGATGTTCTTTACCATTCGGCCATCAGATTTGCCACCAATGTTCCTTATAGCACACATCACTGCACCTCTGAAAACTGGTCATCTCTGTATACCAGTCGCAAGACTCACTGGTTGATGCTTATTTATAAAACCCTCTTAGGCCTCACTCCCCCTATCTGAAATATCTACTGCAGCCCTCATCCTCCACATACAACACCCGTTCTGCCAGTCACATTCTGTTAAAGGTCCCAAAAGCATACATCCCTGGGTCGCTCGTCTTTTCAGTTTGTTGCAGCTAGCGACTGGAACGAGCTGCAACAAACAGTCAAACTGGAAAGTTTTATCTCAATCTCTTCATTCAAAGACTCAAACATGGACACTCTGATGGTTGTGGCTGCTTTGCGTGATGTATTGTCTCTACCTTCTTGCCTTTTGTGCTGTTGTCTGTTCCCAATAATGTTTGTACCATGTTTTGTGCTGCTACCATGTTCTGTTGCTACCATGTTGTATTGTTGTGTTGTCATGTGTTGCTGCCTTGCTATGTTGTTGTCTTAGGTCTCTCTCTTTATGTAGTGTTGTCTCTCGTCGTGATGTGGGTTTTTGTCCTATATTTATTTTTTATTTTTAATCCCAGCCCTCATCCCCGCAGGAGGCCTTTTGTCTTTTGGTAGGCCGTCATTGTAAATAAGAATTTGTTCTTAACTGACTTGCCTAGTTACATTTTTTAAAATTAGGGGAAAAAAGCCTTATTTTAGACTTCCACCATGGTTGTTATTACTACTAATTTACAGAGGGTTACAGCAGATCTAAATAGAGCAAAAGCTTCCACCACTCCGAGGGGAAATTCCTCTGCGAATGATCCGAGTCAATGATGCAGAACAAGCAGTTTATGGATTTGTTTCTGCAGCTGCAAATAGACATAAATCAAACCAATATATAATCGCCCGGTGCTCATCAAACAAAAACAAAGCCGTCAAAAAGTCAAGTGGGGTTCCATCCCAGTAGAATAGGACATCAACATTTCGGAGAGTAATTGTGTATTTTTTTCTCCTTATCATAGCCCACACTTCTCATTCAAAATGTCTTCAATTGAATATAGAAGTTCTATAGGCCTCCTGAAAACAAGGCAAGTTACTGTGCCGTATAACATGCGTCTTTGCGCTAGGTAGGCTAGTTCAATAAAGGGGAGCAAAGTGACTTCGGAATGGAGGGAGGGTGGAACCGAGGGTGGAACCGAGGGAGGGAGAGCGGCACAACTGATTGATTCCTCATTTACACTTTCCCCCAAATATATGTAGATTATAACCACATTGATGACACTTCATTGGATTGTCCCTCATGAAAAACTCCCCCTAAAAAGTATTCTTAATATAATGTTAACAAAAAGAATATCAACTAACGTTCAAAAGTTTGGGGTCACTTAGAAATGTCCTTGTTTTGAAAGAAAAGCTAATTTTTGTCCATTAAAATGACAAATTGATCAGAAATACAGTGTAGACATTGTTAATGTTGTAAATGACCATTGTAGCTGGAAACGGCAGATTTTTTATGGAATATCTACATAGGCGTACAGAGGCCCATTATCAGCAACCATCACTCCTGTGTTCCAATGGCACAGGAGTGATGGTTGCTAAACTTAGCTAATCCAAGTTTATCATTTTAAAAGGCCAATTGATCATTAGTAAACCCTTTTGCAATTATGTTAGCACAGCTGAAAACTGTTGTGCTGATTAAAGAAGCAATAAAACTAGCCTTCTTTAGACTAGTTGAGTATCTGGAGCATCAGCATTTGTGGGTTCAATTACAGGCTCAAAATGGCCAGAAACGAATAGGCGACTACGGGATGCTGGCCTTCTAGGCAGAGTTGCAAAGAAAAATACATATCTCAGACTGGCCAATAAAAAGAAAAGATTAAGATGGGCAGAATAACAGACACTGGACAGCATCCCAGAGTCGCCTCTTCACTGTTGACATTGAGACTAGTGTACTATTTAATGAAGCTGCTAGTTGAGGACTTGTGAGGCCTCTGTTTCTCAAACTATGACACGAATGTACTTGCCTCTTGCTCAGTTGTGCACTGGGGCCTCCCACTCCTCTTTCTATTCTGGTTAGAGCCAGTTTGCGCTGTTCTGTGAAGGAAGTAGTACACAGCGTTGTACGAGATCTTCAGTTTCTTGGCAATTTCTCACATGGAATAGCCTTAATTTCTGAGAACAAGAATAGACTGACGAGTTTCACAAGAAAGGTTTATGTTTCTGGCCATTTTGAGCCCACAAATGCTGATGCTCCAGATCAAATCAAAATCAAATCAAATTTATTTATATAGCCCTTCGTACATCAGCTGAAATCTCAAAGTGCTGTACAGAAACCCAGCCTAAAACCCCAAACAGCAAGCAATGCATGTGAAAGAAGCACGGTGGCTGGGAAAAACTCCCTAGGAAAAACTCCTGAGAAAGGCCAAAAACCTAGGAAGAAACCTAGAGAGGAACCAGGCTATGAGGGGTGGCCAGTCCTCTTCTGGCTGTGCCGGGTGGATATTATAACAGAACATGGTCAAGATGTTAAAATGTTCGTAAATGACCAGCATGGTCAAATAATAATAATCATAGTAATTGTCGAGGGTGCAACAAGCACGTCCGGTGAACAGGTCAGGGTTCCGTAGCCGCAGGCAGAACAGTTGAAACTGGAGCAGCAGCATGGCCAGGTGGACTGGGGACAGCAAGGAGTCATCATGACAGGTAGTCCTGAGGCATGGTCCTAGGGCTCAGGTCCTCCGAGAGAAAGAAAGAAAGAAAGAGAGAAAGAGAGAATTAGAGAGAGCATATTTACATTCACACAGGACACCGGATAAGACAAGAGAATACTCCAGATGTAACAGACTGACCATAGCCCCCCGACACATAAACTACTGCAGCATAAATACTGGAGGCTGAGACAGGAGGGATCAGAAGACACTGTGGCCCCATCCGATGATACCCCCGGACAGGACCAAACAGGCAGGATATAACCCCACCCACTTTGCCAAAGCACAGCCCCCACACCACTAGATACTCAACTAGTCTAAAGAAGGACAGTTGTATTGCATCTTTAATCAGAACAACAGTTTTCAGCTGTGCTAACGTAATTGCAAAAGGGTTTTCTAATGATCAATTAACCTTTTAAAAATTATAAACTTGGATTAGCTAACACAACGTGCCATTGGAACACAGCAGTGATGATTGCTGATAATGGGCCTCTGTACGCCTATGTACCTATTCAATTAAAAATCTGCCATTTCCAGCTACAATAGTCATTTACAACATTAACAATGTCTACACTTTCTGATCAATTTGATGTTATTTTAATGGACAAAAAATGTGTTTTTTTTAAAAAAAAAACAAGGACATTTCTAAGTAATCCCAAACTTTTGAAAGGTAGTGTACGTTATTATATTATACATATTATTGTTATCATCATTATCATCATCGGACCAAAATTGTAACATGTTATTCATTTCATACGTGTAGGCCTACAAAATCACACTTAATGAAAATATATCAGTGTTATTTTTGCAGCAGTAACGACAATATAGATTTTTATCCAATAACAGTAGTTTTTGATTATTCGGATTTTAAATGCCGTTTATACTTAGGATACTGTAAAGATGCTTATATACAGTTACTCATTATATGTATTTAATGTAGGCTACATATTTGTGTCTTTATTTTTTCCTAAGGCAATTATATATGAGGGTCAAGACAAAACCCCTGAAATGTGCAGTTCTTCTTACGCACAAAATGAGCAGGGAAAACATTTCTCCTCTCAAACTTGAAGTATACAGTACATTTCTATATTTTCTCCCCACACTTGTTTATCATATGACACAGAGAAGGCCTACAATTAGTGGAAAACAAACAGAGTGGTACCCAGGGCAGTTGTAGCCTACAGGGTCTCTTGGTGAATATATTAATATTAGTCTGATGCCAGTTAGTCTGCGCCTCAAAACATGGAGTCAGGCCTTGGTTGATCCCAACTGTCATTACCCAGTTAGCAATGAGGAATCGGCCCAGAAGCGGCCCTCTTCTGGGGGGCTGGAACTGATTGAGTTGGCCCGGAATCGGGTGTCGGACTCAGCCCGAAATCAAAATGGATGACTGCCCAGAATCAGCCCAAGTACATCAGACTGTTTCCGTCTACTGGAATTCAGCCGACTTTGCCGGCATCTTACCAGAATCCCCCCAGAAGCGGCCCGATGCAAATTTAAATAAATGTCTACAAAATTACCCGATTTAGTAATTTTAAATTATACATACAAATTATACCCATCCACAAAAAAAAATATTTTGTGTCAGAGGAAACACCTAGTCACCGCGCCAGCGTGCATGCGCCTGGCCTGCCACAGGAGTTGCTACAGCGCAATGGGACAAGGACATCCTGGCTGGCCAAACCCTCCCCTAACTCGGACGACGCTTGGCCAATTGTGCATCGCGTCATTGGTCTCCCGGTCGCGGCCGCCACAGGTCTCGAACCAGCATTTGTAGCAATGCAGTTTGCACTGTGATTCAGTGTCTTAGACCACTGTGCTACTCGCGAGGCTCCAGCCACAAAGTTAATGTTTTTCAATAGCCTTGCACAAAGTATCAAAATACTACAAAGCACTCTTAAAGAATTTCTTTCAAATGTTAGTTGTATTTTTTTATCACAGAAACAATGAGAAACTATGGAAAAATAAATAATGAAATGTTAATTATATAAAGCAGCCCGTGTAATCATCTGCCAGAGAGCAGCCCCAATCAGCCCAAGTAATACATTTGGGCCAGAAAACACACTGGAATTGGCCCAAGCTCAATCCCCGCATCCTAGCCATAAGTAATACTGCCGAAGGCGGCCCAGGCTCGGGCCACATGTCGTCGGCCGAGTCTGACTCTCAGCAGAGTGCCCCGACTCAGCCGGAATCGGCCCAGATCCACTGTGCTAGCTGGGTAGTGATCAGCAAGCTTTTTAGTATGGGCTCAATATCATGCCAAATGTTTTGTAAATACACAGCATACATTTTGTATTTGTATCATGATCTGTACAAATAAGTAGAAATATATATTTTTTTTATTACTGCAGATAATTTCCAAGGGACTTAAGTAAAATGACTGCCATAAAGATTTGCACATAGGAGAGATATGTGCAAACATGACAGATATGGCAAACCTGCAACTCCATATTTGGAAGCGCTTAGGTCACCTAAACATATCACTTATCTCTGCTTCCTTTAAGTTTAATTTGTACTGCCTCACCGCCTTCATCGAGTTGAGTTTCACACTGTATTGTTCCTCAATCTGTGCGACAAAACACGGAACATAAGTACAATAGCCAAGATGAATGCTAAGCGGAAAAAGAGAAGCAGATGGATATTGTAAGCTCAACCAGCTCTGAAAAAAGGCTCCGATTTTTGTGACAGGAGTGAATTGGAGTAGAGTATAGTTTTCCCCTCACAAAATGAGCAGGTCTGTTGAATCACAAAAGCGTATGTTCCTCATTAGGCCCTCCCATTGTCTCCATGTCGTAACTATGAGCAGATCAGTTCACCCTCCCAGACCCACACTACTGCCCATTGACTAGAGGTGATTTCAGAAAGGCTAGTTGTGGAGTTTCAGGGTTAACAAAATCACTGACGTGTACTGTACTGCATACAAATGTCACCCAGTATATAGTAATTTTCAGTGAACGTATGGGTGAGATTTTATAAAGCGTCAATATGTTACATCTGTCTGTTTCTCATGCAAATTGTGAGTGACACCTGTGCTGCAGTTGCTTCTGGCTAAAAGTGATTATTTTAAAATGAAGAGAGTTGTGTGTGAAACAGACTGATTGTTGAATCAGTCATGTCTTAGATATACTGTAATGTAGGCAGCTAAAACATCTTCAGCTCTGCCACAATCCCTAGAGAAAGAGTAGCATAGCACAACCTTTAAGAAAAAGATTTAGAGTGAGTCAATGATGGCATTTCCTCGCTGTAACATTTTCCAGGTGGCACGAGGGGAAAGCATACACAGCTAGCTGGCATCTAGCAAGACATTAACTAGCGTTCCCATGGGTCTGGCATATCCGACGGAGTTTAGGAAACCTATCATTCCAAATGTGTCCTATTTTCCTGTGGTCAAGCCAGACATCCATTTACCCTAATTTCTCTGAGTTTGATGCAGATTCTCAGGATTTTTTTTAAAGGGAAATAATTTAAAAAAATTTGTTAGATACAATATAAGCCTAACAGCTATCAAAGTTTCAGTGCAGGAGGGAGCTTTAAATATTTCACAAGTGATTTTTGATGTCATTACATTCCGTAATTAGTACATTTGTGTTTAACCACAATATTTGTATTATTTCTGTATTTTCTGGTGGATTAAACTGAAATTGCAACCAACTTTCTATGTCTTATTTAAAAATTACCAATATTTTGGAGATTATTTCATTTTCAAATAACCAAATGAGAGCAGTTGTAATCTGATAAAGGGAGTCAAGGCCATTCTTGAACATAGGGTGAGACATTCTTACTAATTTGTAAATAAAGCCAGTTTGTTATTTAGAATGATTTATTTCTCTATTTAGAGGGAGAGAAACCAAAAGCCCACCGTGCCCATTTTTCAAAAATCGTCAGTCCGCAAATGTAATTCCCTCATTGTATATAACCAAGTTCTCTCTTAACTCCAGGATCACCGACAGTTTGTTGTTGTTGTTGCAGGACATTCAAAGAATGTGTGTCATACCTACTGTACATTGTAGCATAAGCAAGCTGAGAAGGAGAAGAGGAATATAGAGGAGTGAGCTGTGTCTGAGAGAAAAAGAGTTGTCAGTTTGAGGAATGAGCAGGATAAGAGGAAGGGAGCTACTTGACAGATGGGCAGAAGAAACCGGGAGCATACTAATTAATTAAACATGATTATGTGGAAGAGGGTGCAGGTGATGATGCGGGGTAAAGCCTGTGCAGGAGAAGGAGTGAGGCACGATTAACACCTGCACCTTTTAGTATCTTCTGGCAAAGAGAGAAAGAAACTTCAGGCAGATTGAAGATCAGGGCGTTGGGTGGAGAATGAGCCGGGGTGGCCGTAGAGAGGAACTGGTGGATCGGAGGACACACAGAGAGAGATGGAAGGCCCTTGGCAGGGGGGCTGGTGAGCGCCGGCGGGCAGGGCGGTGGGGAGAATGGCCTGGAGGCCAGCCACGGCATTCCAATTATTTTTTTAGGCCTGGAACAGTGGCGGGGCACCGAGACAATGGACCGCAGCCATCTGGTTAGAGGTGATGTGTCCCTGATAATGGAGATGGGTAGAGTCTAGAACTTGGTCTGAAAACACATCGGAATCCGAGGCAGTGAGATCAATCTCCATAGGTAACAAAGTAAGGACGCTAAATAGAGGCTTATCACGTTCAGTGTCTTGCATGCGACGCAAAACAGAGAGAATGAATGACTTTTTGGTCAGGTTTAAGTAGTAGTGGTGATTAAGGAGAGTGAGAACAGGTGTTGAGGCTGAATAGCAGCTAGTAGCAGCTGGAGATTGTTTGAGGAGTTACGTTCAAGGCAGCTAGTGTTGCCAACAGTAGTTGAGGCTGATTGGCGATGGCTAACAGCTGGTGCTTGATGAATTTGTATGGAGCTGCGTTCAAGGCAGCTAGTTAAGTGTTACCATTTAATACTTTAACAAATAACAGATCAAACGTATATAATTAGGCTAGGGGTGCACATATTTTGCCTGTCTACTCCGTTGGAATCTAACAAAATCTTTATCTCAGGCTGAATGATTGATTCCTACTAAGCCAAAACGCAACTGTATAGCTAGGTTTCCATCCACTCGTCAAAAGATTTTCAAGCGAATGCTCAAGTATTCACCTAAAAAATGCGTGCATTTTAACGGATAGGAGTGTTTCTATCAAACTGGCTTGATTTCCGTCAAAGCTGGGCTTGCTAACTTAGTGCACATAAATCAAATTGTTTTCATGTACTGAATAAAAAACAGAAGTTCAACATGTTCCCATCGCATTTTCAACTCTACCAACGGTTTTGTCACAAACTGTTGCGCATGCTCTCTAATGTAGATAACAATTTGCTGATGAAGTGAGGAGGGTAGGTTACATGATGAGATATGGATAAGAGAAAAATCATTTTTATTTGATAATAATTATTGGCAGCCGAGCACCATGTCATCAGCATACAAATAGTACCCTCGATATTTTTTGAAAATTCACATCATGCGCATCACCATAATTTGTTTCATCTGTAGCCTAATAAACTCTTCATGCTTTTCCACATTGTGGTGGGAGGACAACAACATATCATTGAGTGTCTCCAAGTTTACTTCAACTTGATAGTTATTACATCAATATTTGAGCACAAAAGCATTTCCACCGCAATTGTGGCCTAATCTCTTTCACCGACAAAAAAATTATCCACCTTTGTCTAGAGTATTTTGTTTTGTAAATATTTGGATATTTTCCTGAAATATGTGCTATTTCCGTCAGGCCTGTCAGCAGTTTTTCAATGCGCCAGCTAATCCATTCGCATTAATTTGTCTGTATGCAGTGTTTTCTAACGGCGATCAGTGTTTTAAACATCAAAGGGGGTTATTGAGTACAGAACTTGTGATTGACAGACGCCAGGGCTTCACCGTGGTTGAAGTGAAAAAATGATGGGCTATGAATTACCTTTTTACGGCTGAGAGGTTCACATGAATGTATCACAACAGTGCAAACCTGACAGGAGTTTAGCCCGATAACCAAATCACTCTACTGAGGTATGTGTTGCTAGGTGTACGTCTCATAACGATAACCAGCTCATTACGATTTAGCTTGACTGACACTTCAAATGTGAGAGGTACCCCAATGTTAAGATTGAATAATTGCACAGTGTTCAGAAGGCCTTATTTTAGATTTACCTAGAGTGTTGTTGTTTCATCCGAACAGTTTTTAAATATGTTATTATGGTAATTTAGCAAATCACAAATAATTTGGCTAGAATTTTTGTAGAATGCAGCAATGATTGTGAAAATGAATTGTATCAGTTAGCCGTGAATTCAAAAGCATGGGGAATGCAGGGTGGTTCCAAATCTGTGATTATTTTTGCGGAATGCAGAGCTCTTTCCCTAGACTTTTGAATGCACTGCTAGTGCTAACTCAGGGGTCTCCAACCTTTTCTAGCATGACAGCTACTTTAAAAAAAAATGAATCGTCACAAGCTACTGTTTGTTTTCTAGCTTCCAAATAGGCACATTCTTCTCCTCTCCCCTGCAACTCTTTCCTGGGTCCTTAGTGTACAAGAGAAGGTAGTGCACTATGTTTTTTGTTAATATACCTGGTAAAATAATGGTTAATAAACAACTCTAAGGGTGGCCCTATAAAATCTGTGATTTTCCACCCCCAACAATTATGTTTATATTTTCCCAAATCATGTTTTTTCCATTTTATTTGGCATAGAAACTATAATGGAAAGGAGAGACTCGTGATGGTGTTCTTCTCCGTTTTGCTCTATGACACCCGCAAGTGTCACAGGACTCATCCAAAGTTGGTAACGCTGATGTGCCAACTTCTGTCTGCAGCCTTCGAACCGTTTGAGCCACTATGGAAAGGGGAGACTCTCACAAACACGATGGTGTTCTCAGTTTTGCTCGATGACCCCCACAAGTGTCACAGGACTAGTCTGAAGATAAACCATACAAATAAATGGAAGTATGAAGGTAGTTTTGTGCCAATAAAAATAAGGGGTTAAATATGTACAAATATATATTATTTTATCTGAGCTTTCTTATATCTCCTAGATATAGGACAGACACTTCAAAATCTTATTCATTATGATTTCTCAATGCGTTTCTATGGGCTATAGTAAAGGCCGAATTCAATATTTTATCAAATAATTTGTACATATATTTTGGGATACCCAAAGGGGTCCTACAATTCCAAATAGAGAATAAGTATTTCTGTCATCCCACGATACCGTTATCACATCAACTGGCAACACACGGACGGAGTGATAGACAAACGCACTTATCACACAAATAGACTGGAGCAATATTGCTGGAAATTAATTGGCTGATATTGTGTTAGGTTTCGCTTTTTAAGCAAATAGTGGCTAACCAGGGGTGGGATAATGTTGCATTGATTAGATGGTGTCTAATACTACTGAGATTTGTTTGACAATTTCCACTGGACAACATTACAAATGACTGAGAATTGTTTGG
The DNA here is from genome assembly GCF_901001165.1 of Salmo trutta. Classification (NCBI taxonomy): domain Eukaryota; kingdom Metazoa; phylum Chordata; class Actinopteri; order Salmoniformes; family Salmonidae; genus Salmo; species Salmo trutta. The sequence continues at coordinate 5,423,585 of NC_042960.1, forward strand.
CGAGCTACTCATGTGGTCTGCGAGCTACTGGTATCTCGCGATCGACCTGTAGGAGACTCCTGTACTAACTGATACAATCAGTTTCCACTAGCATTGTGACATTCCATAGTTATTAAGCGTATTATTTATATATTTTTTCACCTTTATTTAACCAGGTAGGCCAGTTGAGAACAAGTTCTCATATACAACTGCGACCTGGCCAAGATAAAGCAAAGCAGTCCGACAAAAACAACACAGAGTTACACATGGGATAAACAAACGTACAGTCAATAACACAGTAGAAAAATCTGTATACAGTGTGTGCAAATGAAGTAAGGAGGTAAGGCAATAAATAGGCCATAGTGGCGAAGTAATTACAATTTAGAAATTTACACTGGAGTGATAGATGTGCAGATGAGGATGTGCAAGTAGAAATACCGGTGTGCAAAAGAGCAGAAAAACAAAAACAAATATGGGGATGAGGTAGGTAGTTGGTTGGGCTATTTACAGATGGGCTGTGTCCAGCTGCAGCGATCTGTAAGCTGCTCTGACAGCTGATGCTTCAAGTTAGTAAGGGAGATATAAGTCTCCAACTTCAGTGATTTTTGCAATTCGTTCCAGTCATTGGCAGCAGAGAACTGTAAGGAAAGGCGGCCAAATGAGGTGTTGGCTTTGGGGATGACCAGTGAAATACACCTGCTGGAGCGCGTGCTACGGGTGGGTGTTGCTTGGTGACCAGGGAGCTGAGATAAGGCGGAGCTTTACCTAGCAAAGACTTATAGATGACCTGGAGCCAGTGGGTTTGGCGACGAAAATGTAGCGAGGACCAGCCAACGAGAGCATACAGGTTGCTGTGGTGGGTATTATATGGGGCTTTGGTGACAAAACGGATGGCACTGTGATAGATTGCATCCAATTTGCTGAGTAGAGTGTTGGAGGCTATTTTGTAAATGATATTGCCAAAGTCAAGGATCGGTAGGATAGTCAGTTTTACGAGGGTATGTTTGGTAACATGGGTGAAAGAGGCTTTGTAACGAAATAGAAAGCCCATTCTAGATTTCGTTTTGGATAGGAGATGCTTAATATGAGTCTGGAAGGAGAGTTTACAGTCTAGCCAGACACCTAGGTATTTATAGTTGTCCACATATTCTAAGTCAGAACCGTCCCGAGTAGTGATGCTAGTCGGGCGGGCTGGTGCGGGCAGCGATCAGTTGAAGGGCATGCATTTAATTTGACTAGCATTTAAGAGCAGTTGGAGGCCACGGAAGGAGTGTTGTATGGGATTGAAGCTTGTTTGGAGGTTAGTTAACACAGTGTCCAAAGAAGGCCCAGATGTATACAGACTGGTGTCGTCTGCGTAGAGGTGGATCACAGAATCACCCGCAGCAAGAGCGACATCCTTGATATATACAGAGAAAAGAGTCGGCCCGAGAATTGAACGCTGTGGCACCCCCATAGAGACTGCCAGAGGTCCGGACAACAGGCTCTCCGATTTGACACACTGAACTCTATCTGAGAAGTAGTTAGTGAACCAGGCGAGGCAGTCATTTGAGAAACCAAGTCTGTTGAGTCTGCCGATAAGACTACGGTGATTGACAGAGTCAAAAGCCTTGGCCAGGTCGATGAAGACACCTGCACAGTACTGTCTTTTATCGATGGTGGTTATGATATCGTTTAGGACCTGGAGCGTGGCTGAGGTGCACCCGTGACCAGCTCGGAAACCGGATTGCATAGTGGAGAAGGTACGATGGGATTCGAAATGATCGGTGATCTGTTTGTTCACTTGGCTTTCGAAGACTTTAGAAAGGCAGGGCAGGATTGATATAGGTCTGTAACAGTTTGGGAGCTGAGGGGGGTCTATAACAAGCGGCAACAGTGAGGGACTTATTTCTGGAGAGATGGATTTTTAAAAGTAGAAGCTCAAACTGTTTGGAACCCTACAGGCTAACTCTACAGTAGATTGCAACTCCGCCCCCTTTAGCAGTTCTATCTTGACGAAAAATGTTGTAATTGGGGATGGAAATTTCAGAATTTTTGGTGGCCTTCCTAAGCCAGGATTCAGACACGGCTAGGACATCAGGGTTGGCGGAATGTGCTAAAGAAGTGAATAAAGCAAACTTAGGGAGGAGCTTCTGATGTTAACATGCATGAACCCAAGGCTTTTACGGTTTACAGAAGTCAACGAATGAGAGTGCCTGGGGAATGGGAGTGATGCTGGGGGCTGCAGGGCCTGGGTTAACCTCTACATCACCAAAGGAAAAGAAGAGGAGTAGGACGAGGGTACGGCTAAAGGCTATAAGAACCGGTCGTTTAGTGCATTGGGGACAGAGAATAAAAGGAGCAGATTTCTGGGCATGGTACGATAGATTCAGGGCATAATGTACAGACAAGGGTATGGTAGGGTGCGAGTACAGTAGAGGTAAACCTAGGCATTGAGTGACGATGAGAGAGTTTGCATCTCTGGAGGCGCCAGTTAAGCTAGATGCAGTCTCCGCGTGTGTGGGGGGTGGGGCAATCTGGAGCTATCTGAGGCATATTGAGTGGGACTAGAGGCTCCGCAGTAAAATAAAACAATGAGAGCTACCCTAAACATCAGTATTCAAGGCATATTGACATTAGAGAGAGGCAGAAAGTAATCACAGGTGTAGATCGGGATAGCTAAGACAACAACGGGTAAGACAACAATGGGTAAACAGCTAAGACAACAACAACTGGTAAATGGCAATGAATGGGCAGAGAGGGCCAGTTTGCTACCCACAGGGCCTGAGTTCGAGGCTGGGGCCGACAGATAAACAAAATGAAGTACCGTGTTATTGAACAGTCCAGCAGGCATCAGCTGTGTAGCCAAGTGATCATAGGGTCCAATGAGCAGCAATAGACGAAACAGAGAGCCGTTCGGTAGTCGTTACTACGCTAGGCGAGCAGGAGACACAGCGTTCAGGAAGTTAGCGGGCCGGGGCCAGCAGAAGGGTCTTCATCGACATCCACGACGCAGAGGCCAGTTGAGAGCACATCGGCCGAATTACGTGTGCAGACCAGCAGACCAGTCGTGATGGATCGGCGGGGCTCCGTGTCGACAAAGGGTCCATGCCAATTGGCAAGAGAGGTATTGTAGTTGGTGTACTTCGTTTGCTAGCCAGGAGATGGGCCTAGCTCGAGGCTAGCTCAAAGCTAACTGGTGCTTGCTTCTGGACAAGGGCGTGAACCACAATAGCCACTCAGTAGCAGCTAGCTAGCTGCGATGAACCGGTGTAATGGTCCAGAGCTTGCGGTAGGAATCCGATGATGTAGTGGAAAAAAGCAGTCCGATATGCTCAGGGCTGATATCGCGCTGTGCAGACTGGCAGGTATTATCCGGGCTATCTGGGCTAAAGATAACAATGACTATATAGCTAGTAACTGATTCGCTGGCTAGCTTCTGATGGCTAGCTTCTGATGGAGGTTCCAGTTATATAGTTTAAAAAATAGCAGATCCGTACCACATTGGGTGAGGTGGGTTGCAGGAAGGTATATTTCATTTGAAAATGGAAAAAGTAGATTTTGGCTTATAGAACATAATACTATAAGAATGGAATAGGCAGTACCTCTGTGATCACCCCCTTCTCTGATATGAGGGCCTGTCTAGCCAGAGTGTTGATCTGCAGAGTGTAGCGGAAGTGAGAGATCAGGAGCTATGGAGAAAGATGGAACGATCGTACATGAAATTCACACATTAAGAAACTATGTACTGTAGTATGCTACAGCCTACTGCAACTTTAAATTATAAAAAAATACATGCATTTTCTATTGAATTTTTTCAAATTCTTCAGGTTTCTCTTGAATTATCATGTTAAACATATTCAGTTGATTGGAAAATAACTCACACGGAAATTGTTTAATAACTGTTGAAAACAAACTCAGTGTCTGCATGCACAGCAGCAGGTATGTACCTTGTAAATGGGATGCAACATTGGTAGGTTGCGCAGTGTCAGCAGGTGGAAGTTCAGCTCTTGTTCAATGAAGTCAGCGCTCCTCGCAAAGATCTTGGCCAGGAGCCAGTCATACTCAGAGTCAATAGGAAGGAAGATGGGGTTGTCTTCTCCAGGCTCCTGCTTCAGCTTTGAAAGGAAACAGAACAATCATGGTTAATGTTATATCATATGCCCTTATATACCATACAGACAACACTCTAGCCAAAGTTAAGTAAACAATTCAACTTATGTATGTCTTTAAATTAATTATAGTGACAATACACGCACACAGTATTGCTTCATTGAGAATGCGTATATTGTCACTATAATTAATTTAAAGACATAAATAAGTTACATTTTTAATTGTTTACTTAAAACTTTGGCTTGAGTGTTGTCTGTATGGTACATATGGGCATATGATATAACAATCAAATTCTTAACTCATGATAACACAAAATCCTTAGTTTTAGGTTGACAGTATATGCTTTTCCTCATGGTCAATTAGATCATTTCTGGGGCAATATTTATTTCCATTTAGGGGACTCATTTTGGCTCAAGAGCACTCCCAGTGGCAAATGTTCTGTTAAGCTTCTTCAATGTGGATTTTGGAACTCTACATTTCGCTCTCATGTGAGATGTACCTGGATTGCGATGGGAATGACCTTCTCTTCTGGAGTCATGTAGAGCAGTGGTTCCCAAACTTTTTATAGTCCCATACCCCTTCAAACAATCAACCTCCAGCTGCGTACCCCCTCTAGCACCAGGATCAGCACACTCTCAAATGTTGCTTTTTGCCATCATTGTAAGCCTGCCACACACACACTATACGATACATTTACTAAACATAAGAATGAGTGTAGGTTGTCGTCACAACCTTCATGGGAAGTGACAAAGAGCTCTTATAGGACCAGGGCACAAATAATAATATAATAATAATCAATAATTTACATATAAAACCTTATTTGTTCATCAAAAATTGTGAATAACTCACCCCAGGCTAATGAAAAGTGTGTTCTTGAAAGGATGCACATAACTCTGCAATGCTGGGTTGTATTGGAGAGAATCTTAGTCTTAAATCATTTTCCACACACAGTCTGTACCTGTATTTAGTTTTCATGCTAGTGAGGGCCGAGAATCCACTCTCCCATAGGTACGTGGTTGTAAAGGGCATCAGTGTCTTAACAGCGCGATTTGCCAAGGCAAGAAACTCTGAGCGCAGCCCTATCCAGAAATCTGGCAGTGGCTTCTGATTAAATTCAATTTTCACAGAACTGCTTGTTGCAATTTCGATGAGGCTCTCTTGTTCAGATATTGGTAAGTGGACTGGAGGCAGGGCATGAAAGGGATAACAAATCCAGTTATTTGTGTCGTCCGTTTCAGGAAAGTACCTGCGTAATTGCGCACTCAGTTCACTCTGGTTCTTCACTATATCACATTTGACATTTTCCGTAAGCTTGAGTTCATTTTCACACAAAAAATCATACAATGTTGGAAAGACCTTTGTGATGTCCTTGTGAATGCAGATAGAGAAGAGCTCCAACTCCTTAATCATAGCCTCAATTTTGTCCCGCACATTGAATATAGTTGCGGAGAGTCCCTGTAATCCTAGATTCAGATCATTCAGTCAAGTATAAAACATCACCCACATAGGCCAGTCGTGTGAAAAACTCATCATCATGCAAGCAGTCAGACAAGTGAAAATTATGGTCAGTAAAGAAAACTTTAAGCTTGTCTCTCAATTTAAAAAATTATGTCAATACTTTGCCCCTTGCTAACCAGTGCCCTTCTGTATGTTGTAAAAGCGTTACATGGTCGCTGACCATATCATTGCATAGTACAGAAAATACACGAGAGTTCAGGGGCCTTGCTTTAACAAAGTCAACCATTTTCACTGTAGTGTCCAAAACGTCTTTCAAGCTGTCAGGCATTCCCCTGGCAGCAAGAGCCTCTCGGTGGATGCTGCAGTGTACCCAAGTGGCGTTGGGAGCAACTGCTTGAATGCGCGTTACCACTCCGCTATGTCTCCCTGTCATGGCTTTTGGACCATCAGTACAAATACCAACACATCTTGACCACCAAAATCCATTTGATGTCACAAAGCTGTCCAGTACTTTAAAAATATCCTCTCATGTTGTCCTAGTTTCCAGAAGAGGATGTCTTCCTTAATTGACCCCCATAAACATAACAGACATATACCAGGAGCTGTGCCAGGCCCGCCACGTCTGTTGACTCATCCAGCTGTAACGCATATAATTTACTGGCTTGTTCGTCAAGAGGAGTAAAACAAGGTTGTCCACTATCGGCATATGTATTTATTATTGCCATCGAGATGTTAGCTATTAAAATTAGATCCAACAATAATATTAAGGGATTAGAAATCCGGAGCTTAAAACTTCTTATGGCTTGAATCCTGTTAGCGGGATCGATATGACGACAGCCAAAGTGCACGGCGGCAAATTCAAAACAACATAAATCTCGTTATTAAAATTTCTCAAACATACAAGTATTATACAACATTTTAAAGATAAGATTCTCCTTAATCTAACCCCATTGTCCGATTTCAAAAAGGCTTTACGGCGAAAGCAAAACATTAGATTATGTTAGGACAGCACCTAAACAAGAAAAACCACACAGCCATTTTCCAAGCAAGGAGAGGCGTCACAAAAGCAGAAAGTCAGCTAAAATGAATTACTAACCTTTGATGATCTTCATCAGATGACACTCCCAGTACTCAATGTTACAAAATACATGTATGTTTTGTTTCGATAAAGTTCATATTTATGTCCATAAACCCCATTTTACATTGGCGGGTGATGTTCAGAAAATGTATTCCCACCAAAACCCCCGGTGAATGAGCACATTAATTTACAAAAATATTCATCATAAACGTTGATAAAATTTACAACAGTTATTGAAAGCATTATAGATATACTACTCCTTAATGCAACCGCTGTGTCAGATTTTAAAATAGCTTTTCGGTGAAAGCACATTTTTCAATTCTGAGTACAGAGCTCAAACATCAAAGCAAGCTATACAGATACCAGCAAAGTTCTGGAGTCAACTAAACTCAGAATTAGTATTATAAATCTTCCCTTACCTTTGCTGATCTTGGTCGGAATGCACTACCAGGACTCTTACTTCCACAATAAATATTTTTGTTATTTTTGTTCGAAATACTCCATATTTATGTCCAAATACCTCCGTTTTGTTCATGCGTACAGATCACTATCCAAAGGCATAATGCGTGAGCGTAAAACAAGAGACAAAAAGTCAAATAGTTCCATTTCCGTTCGTAGAAACATGTCAAACGATGTTTACAATCCATCCTTAGGGTCTTTTTAACATAAAACGTTGATAATATTCCAACCGGACAATAGCGTATTCATTACAGAAGAAAAAGAAGGAGCGGCGCACCAAATGTGCCCGTGCAGTAAACAACTCACTGGTCCCAGGCAGTCCACTGATAGACTGAGCTCCTATTCTCTGCCCAGTAACAGGAGACGCATGAAACAAGTTTCTAAAGGCTGTTGACAGCCAATGGAAGCCTTAGGAAGTGCAAAATGACCCCACAGACACTGTAGTTTGAACAGGGATAAGATAGAAAAACTACAAATCACTTCCTGGTTGGATTTTCTCTCAGTTTTTTGCCTGCCATATGAGTTCTGTTATACTCACAGACATCATTCAAACAGTTTTAGAAACTTCAGAGTATTTTCTATCCAAATCTACTAATAATATGCATATCTTAGCTTCTGGGAGTGAGTAGGAGGCAATTTACTCTGGGCACGTCAGTCATCCAAGCGACTCAATACTGCCACCATCCATAAGAAGTTAAAAACAAAGGTGTCATTGTACGCTGATGATTCATGTTTTCTTTAAAAACCACAATTAGAATACCTCCACATCTAGATACTTTTGCTAACCTCTCTGGATTAAAACCAAATTACATATTTGATCACAAAAAATGTAACTATTACATTACCGTGTAGTTTACCAATAAAATGGTCTGACGGGGATGTGGACATACTCGGTATACAAATCCCGAAAGAAAGAAATGATCTCACTCCAATACATTTTAATAGAATGTGAGCAAAATAAAATAAGATCTTGCTACCATGGAAAGGAAAATACCTGTCTATTTGTGGAAAAATCACCCTGATTAACTCTTTAGTCATATCACAGTTTACCTATTTGCTAATGGTTTTGCCTACACCTAGTGACCTGTTTTTTAAATTATATGAACACAAAACATTCAATTTTATTTTGAATGGCAATCCAGACAAAATTAAAAGGGCCTATTTATATAACAAATATGAATTCAGAGGGCAGAAATTATTAAATATTAAAGTATTAGACCTCTCACTAAAAGCATCAGTCATACAAAAGTTATACTTAAATCCAAACTGGTTCTCTAGTAAATTGGTAGGAATGTCTCACCCCATGTTCAAGAATGGCATTTTTCTCTTAATTCAGATTACAACTGCTCACTTTCAGTTGTTTGAAAATGAAATCATCTCCAAAATATCGTTATTTTTTAAACAAGCCTTAGAAAGTTGGTTGCAATTTCAGTTTAATCCACCAGAAAAGACAACAAATAATACAACAATGATAAAATGATCATTTTTAAAAAGTACACTTTTTATGATTTTTATGATTTTTAAAAAGTACACTTTTTGTAAATGATATCATAAATAGGACTGGTGGAGTTATGTCACACATGCAGCTAACACAGACATGGAAATGTCTGCTCTACCCAAAATTACAAACAACTAATTGCAGCATAACCACAAAAATGGAAGAGGCAAGTAGAAGGGGGGAAAAGTAAGGAACTTGTCTGTCGACCCTGCATTAAAGTACATAAATGGTTAAAGAAAATTGTGATAAATAAAAACATATACCAATTTAATTTAAGGACCAAATTGACAGCTGTACCATATAAATTGCAAAATAGTTGGGAAGAGATTTTCGATGTACCCATTCCATGGCACATGGTTTATGAATTGACACGCAAAACAACGCCGGATTCAAAACTTCAAATTTGTCAATTTAAATTATTATACAAAATTCTTACAACCAATAGAATGTTAAATAAACTCAGCAAAAAAAGAAACATCCCTTTTTCAGGACCCTGTCTTTCAAAGATACTTCGTAAAAATCCAAATAACTTCACAGATCTTCATTGTAAAGGGTTTTAACACTGTTTCCCAGGCTTGTTCAATGAACCATAAACAATTAATCAACATGCACATGTGGAACGGTCGTTAAGACACTAACAGCTTACAGACGGTAGACAATTAAGCTCACAGTTATGGAAAGTTAGGACACTAAAGAGGCCTTTCTACTGACTCTGAAAAACACCAAAAGAAAGATGCCCAGGGTCCCTGCTCATCTGCGTGAACGTGCCTTAGGCATGCTGCAAGGAGGCATGAGGACTGCAGATGTGGCCAGGGCAATAAATGGCAATGTCCGTACTGTGAGATGTCTAAGATAGCTCTACAGGGAGACAGGACGGACAGCTGATTGTGGCAGACCACGTGTAACAACACCTGCACGGGATCGGTACACCCAAACATCACATCTGCGGGACAGGTACAGGATGGCAACAACAACTGCCCGAGTTACACCAGGAATGCACAATCCCTCCATCAGTGCTCAGACTGTCCGCAATAGGCTGAGAGAGGCTGGACTGAGGGCTTGTAGGCCTGTTGTAAGGCAGGTCCTCACCAGACATCACCGGCAACAACGTCGCCTATGGGCACAAACCCACCGTCGCTGGACGAAACAGGACTGGCAAAAAGTGCTCTTCACTGACGAGTCGCGGTATTGTCTCACCAGGGGTGATGGTCGGATTTGCGTTTATCGTCAAAGGAATGAGCGTTACACCGAGGCCTGTACTCTGGAGCGGGATCGATTTGGAGGTGGAGGGTCCGTCATGGTCTGGGGTGGTGTGTCACAGCATCATCGGACTGAGCTTGTTATCATTGCAGGCAATTTCAACACTGTGCGTTACAGGGAAGACATCCTCCTCCCTCATGTGGTACCCTTCCTGCAGGCTCATCCTGACATGACCCTCCAGCATGACATTGCCACCAGCCATACTGCTCGTTCTGTGCATGATTTTCTGCAAGACATTAATGTCAGTGTTCTGCCATGGCCAGCGAAGAGCCCGGATCTCAATCCCTCAATCCCATTGAGCACGTCTGGGACCTGGCCATTCCCCCCAGAAATGTCCGGGAACTTGCAGGTGCCTTGGTGGAAGAGTGGGGTAACATCTCACAGCAAGAACTGGCAAATCTGGTGCAGTCCATGAGGAGGAGATGCACTGCAGTACTTAATGCAGCTGGTGGCCACACCAGAAACTGACTGTTACTTTTGATTTTGACCCCCCCTTTGTTCAGAGACACATTATTACATTTCTGTTAGTCACATGTCTGTGGAACTTGTTCAGTTTATGTCTCAGTTGTTGAATCTTGTTATGTTCATACAAATATTTACACGTTAAGTTTGCTGAAAATAAACGCAGTTGACAGTGAGAGGACGTTTCTTTTTTTGCTGAGTTTTTATGGGGGATACAATCTTCCCAGCTCTGCATAGTCATTAGGTAATTTATTTTTGGCACTGTCCATATGTAGCTCATTTTTGGTCACAGGTCCAGGAATGGCTGAAGAATTGCAACTGTCATGACGTTGTATTGGTTAATGTAACGATTCCTGCTCATCAAATGATTAACGGTTTATAATTGCGTGATTAAATGAATCGGGCAATTATTAACTGATTAACCTGGGGCACCATGGGAAAGTTGGTTTTATTGAGTTTTTATTTCCCAAATTAACTCAAAGAATATCAGAATATCGGTCTTACAACAGTCGCTAATTAATCAATTTCCTCTACAGTCTCATTCTGAACATCGCATAATCCGGGAATCTGCACAAACCCGAGTCCCACCAATGAGTCTGTACCACACCAATTTAGTTGATTATTTATTTACTAGCAAGCTAAAATGATAACATAAGATACACACACACAAAAACACAGTTTAGGCTATTGATTAGAACTTAGTACAACGGCTAACGCACTATGACACGTGTTACCCGAAATGGGGATTTAAAAGAGAGAGAAAGAGAAAAAATACATGAGAGAAATATACATTTGGGTGCATTTGTCAGCAATGCTTATTTTAACCCTAGCCTTCCCCCGAACTGCCGCTCTTATGGGTCAGAATATAATGATGTAATTACGTGTTGAAGGTCTCCGATGGGGGTCTCCGCGTGGACCGTTTCGTCTTCTCGGATGACGCACTTCTCTGGTGTAACTCTCTGGTTGCCCTCACGATGTCAGTGTCCTCTGTCTTAATGGTCTGTTTCCTCGACCTTGTTCTGAAAGGGGTCTTCTGAGGACAGCCAGCCCTGTAGCTCAGGGCTCACAGCATAGGAATGAAAGCAGTGTAGATACACGATTAGATGGAGCGTGGTGACTGGGTGGTCCTGCTTGAATTCACCCTCTTAGACGCAGCTACTCATCTATAGCATGGATAGAAGAGGGTTCCTTTGTCTTCAACCTCGTGTTGCGTTTTAGGTTCGTTGACTACTCAGACCTTGGCTGCAGCTCAGGTCACTTAGTCTGGCATGTTAATTCTTAACTCACACGTCTTATACCCTTGGGTCAGGAGTGGGCATTTCCGCCTTTAGGGCAATTCTCTGGGCGTACCAAGTTACGAGGCAAGGTCTGGAATTTACTCAGATCCAATTTAGACAACTAACTTCACATTTCATCTTTACCAAAACATTCTCTTTGATTTGGACATTTTCCACCCAACATACCATGTATAAACATCAAGCATATACTAGGACAACTCTTAAATTTACACTGTTTTCGTTAGAACGTTGTCCTTTAACTTTTAATAACAAAACAAAAATGACATTCATTTTCATATTCCATCTTTCGTCATTACCAACATTGTGGCTGACAAAACCCCTTGTCCCAAAGTCCATTTATTGCATGTTAATAGCTGAGGCCGGTTCTCCATAGTGAGAGGACAAAGGAATTGTGTCTGCTGCCTTAGATTTACAATTGACGTGAGGTGTCATGAAACCCCCCCATCTTCATACCCCTTGATCTAATCTCCTCTGGTGGGTGTGAGAGATCTCTCTGTAGGATTGTGGTCCCCGGTAACCTGAGCCGAGCAAGACAGTCATGACACAACATTTGCCTAGAACTAACGCTGCAGATAGCAATACTGGGTTATTTGAAAAGTCATAGAAGGATATTGACCTCATCCTGTCAGTAGAGGATGCCTGGTTATTTTTTTAAATACCTTCCTCACCATCTTAAATAAGAATGCCCCATTCAAGAAATTTAGAACCAGAAACAGATATAGCCCTTGGTTCTCTCCAGACCTGACTGCCCTTAACCAACACAAAAACATCCTGTGGCGTTCTGCATTAGCATCGAACAGCCCCCGTGATATGCAACTTTTCAGAGAAGTTAGAAACCAATATACACAGGTAGTTAGAAAAGCCAAGGCTAGCTTTTTCAAGCAGAAATTTGCTTCCTGCAACACAAACTCAAAAAAGTTCTGGGACACTGTAAAGTCCATGGAGAATAAGAGCACCTCCTCCCAGCTGCCCACTGCACTGAGGATAGGAAACTCTGTCACCACCGATAAATCCACTATAATTGAGAATTTCAATAAGCATTTTTCTGCGGCTGGCCATGCTTTCCACCTGGCTACACTTACCCCGGTCAACAGCACTGCACCCCCCACAGCAACTCGCCCAAGCCTTCCCCATTTATCCTTCTCCCAAATCCAGTCAGCTGATGTTCTGAAAGAGCTGCAAAATCTTGACCCCTACAAATCAGCCGGGCTAGACAATCTGGACCCTTTCTTTCTAAAATGATCTGCCGAAATTGTTGCAGCCCCTATTACTAGACTGTTCAACCTCTCTTTCGTGTCGTCTGAGATTCCCAAAGATTGGAAAGCAGCTGCAGTCATCCCCCTCTTCAAAGGGGGGGACACTCTTGACCCAAACTGCTACAGACCTATATCTATCCTACCCTGCCTTTCTAAGGTCTTCGAAAGCCAAGTCAACAAACAGATTACCAACCATTTCGAATCCCACCGCACATTTTCCGCTATCAGATCAAATCAGAGGGCCTGTTGTCCGGACCTCTGGCAGTCTCTATGGGGGTGCCACAGGGTTCAATTCTTGGACCGACTCTCTTCTCTGTATACATCAATGATGTCGCTCTTGCTGCTGGTGAGTCTCTGATCCACCTCTACGCAGACGACACCATTCTGTATATTTGGACACTGTGTTAACAACCCTCCAGACAAGCTTCGATGCCATACAACTCTCCTTCCGTGGCCTCCAACTGCTCTTAAATACAAGTAAAATTGAATGCATGCTCTTCAACCGATCGCTGCCTGCACCTGCCCGCCCGTCCAGCATCACTACTCTGTACGGTTATGACTTAGAATATGTGGACAGCTACAAATACCTAGGTGTCTGGTTAGACTGTAAACTCTCCTTCCAGACTCACATCAAACATCTCCAATCCAAAGTTAAATCTAGAATTGGCTTCCTATTTCGGAAAACAAAGCATCCTTCACTCATGCTGCCAAACATACCCTCGTAAAACTGACCATCCTACCGATCCTCGACTTCGGCGATGTCATTTACAAAATAGCTCCAATACCCTACTCAATAAATTGGATGCAGTCTATTACAGTGCCATCCGTTTTGTCACCAAAGCTCCATATACTACCCACCACTGCGACCTGTACGCTCTCGTTGGCTGGCCTTCGCTTCATACTCGTCGCCAAACCCACTGGCTCCAGGTCATCTACAAGACCCTACTAGGTAAAGTCCCCCCTTATCTCAGCTCGCTAGTAACCATAGCAGCACCCACTTGTAGCACGCGCTCCAGCAGGTGTATCTCACTGGTCACCCCCAAAGCCAATTCCTCCTTCGGCCGCATCTCCTTCCAGTTCTCTGCTGCCAATGACTGGAATGAACTACAAAAATCTCTGAAACTGGAAACACTTATCTCCCTCACTAGCTTTAAGCACCAGCTGTCAGAGCAGCTCACAGATTACTGCACCAGTACATCGCCCATCTATAATTTAGCCCAAACAAGTACCTCTTCCCCTACTGTATTTATTCATTTATTTATTTAGCTCCTTTGCACCCCATTATTTTTATTTCTACTTTGCACTTTCTTCCACTGCAAATCTACCAATCCAGTGTTTCACTTGCTATATTGTATGTACTTCGCCACCATGGCCTATTTCTGCCTTTACCTCCCTTATCTCACCTCATTTTCTCACATTGTATATAGACTTATTTTTCTACTGTATTATTGACTGTATGTTTGTTTTACTCCATGTGTAACTCTGTGTTGTTGTATGTGTCAAACTGCTTTGCTTTATCTTGGCCAGGTCGCAATTGTAAATGAGAACTTGTTCTCAACTTGCCTACCTGGTTAAATAAAGGTGAAATTAAATAAATAAATAAATAGTCAATTAATCAATAATATAATAATTATTTTAGCAAAAATGTTTATCTATAATTTACAATATGTAGAAGCTATGAGAATAGAAAGGTTCAATACTTTTGTGAAGCATCACAGCACAGTTGAAAAATATATGGCAAATAGAAATCCAAAATGGATGGTGTTAAGAGATAGATGGGAAGGATTGAATGGAGCTGAAGGGTGGGCCTAATAACAAGATGTAAAACAATGTAAAACATACGGGCTCTGTAAAATGTATATAGGTTCAGAAATTTCGTGAAATAGCACAGTTACAAATAGAAATCAAACTGGATGGACATCAGAAATAGAGGAAGGACTAAAAACAAACAAAATATAACTATTGTAAAATAGATGTCTGTAAAATGTGATTAATATGTATAAACTGAAGGTTTAAGCCTACGTGTTATTGTTTAATACTTTACTTCAATTGGTGGAAGGGTGGTAGGGTTTGCGGGGAATAATAAAGGTATATTAAAAAAAAAGTATGTATAGGTATGTATGGTTGAAGTCGGATGTTTACATACACTTAGGTTGGAGTCATTAAAACTCGTTTTTCACCACTCCACAAATTTCTTGTTAACAAACTATAGTTTTGGCAAGTTGGTTAGGACATCTTCTTCGTGACACAAGAAATTTTACCAACAATTGTTTACAGACAGATTATTTCACTTATAATTGACTGTATCACAATTCCAGTGGGTCAGAAGTCTACATACGGTAAGTTGACTGTGCCTTTAAACAACTTGGAAAATTTCAGAAAATGATGTCATGGCTTTAGAAGCTTCTGATAGGCTAATTGACATCATTTGAGTCAATTGGAGGTGTACCTGTGGATGTATTTCAAGGCCTACCTTCAAACTCAGTGCCTCTTTGCTTGACATCATGGGACAATCAAAATAAATCAGCCAAGACCTCAGAAAAAAATTGTAGACCTCCACAAGTCTGGTTCATCCTTGGGAGCAATTTCCAAACACCTGAAGGTACCACGTTCATATGTACAAACAATAGTACGCAAGTATAAACACCATGGGACCATGCAGCCATCATACCGCTCAGGAAGGAGACGCATTCTGTCTCCTAGAGATGAATGTACTTTGGTGCGAAAAGTGCAAATCAATCCCAGAACAACAACAAAGGACCTTGTGAAGATGCTGGAGGAAACAGGTACAAAGTATCTATATCCATAGTAAAATGAGTCCTATATCGACATAACCTGAAAGGCCACTCAGCAAGGAAGAAGCCACTGCTCCAAAACCGCCATAAAAAAGACAGACTACGGTTTGCAACTGCACATAGGGACAAATATCGTACTTTTTGGAGAAATGTCCACTGGTCTGATGAAACAAAAATAGAACTGTTTGGCCATAATGACCATTGTTATGTTTGGAAGAGAAAGGTGAAGGCTTGCAAGCCGAAGAACACCATCTCAACCGTGAAGCACAGGGGTGGCAGCATCATGTTGTGGGGTTGCATTGCTGCAAGAGGGACTGGTGCACTTCACAAAATACGAGGCATCATGAGGCAGGAAAATTATGTGGATATATTGAAGCAACATCTCAAGACATCAGTCAGGAAGTTAAAGCTTGGTCGCAAATGGGTCTTCCAAATGGACAATGACCCCAAGCATACTTCTAAAGTTGTGGCAAAATGGCTTAAGAACAACAAAGTCAAGGTATTGGAGTGGCCATCACAAAGCCCTGACCTCAATTTAATACATGAGGGAGGTAGACAGGGCTTCAACCAAAATGAGATGAGGCAAATATCACAAGAAGACTGGAGATTAACCTGTTTGGTATAGGGGGCAGTATTGAGAATTTTGGAAAAAATATGTTCCCATTTTTAACGGCCTCCTACACCAACTCAGAAGCTAGAATATGCATATTATTGTTCAGGTTTGGATAGAAAACACTCTGAATTTTCTAAAACTGTTTGAATGGTGTCTGTGAGTATAACAGAACTCCTATGGCAGGCAAAAACCTGACAAGGCTTCAAGCAGGAAGTACCCTGTCTGACAAGGAGTCGTGCGTCTTACCTCTTTTTATTGAAAAGTAAGGATCTTAGCTGTAACGTGACAATTCCCAGGGCTCCAATAGGCTCTCAGAGCCCGCGAAATAACTGAAGGTTTACGAGGGAACCTCAGGTTGAAATATATTATCGCCTTTTGTAAGTGGATGCTCGGAGGACCTTTCAATGATGCGCGTGCATGAGTCGCTTCTGAGGAGAAATTTTATTCGGCTGTTTAGGCTCAATGCATACTCCCGGTCGGAATATTAACACTTCTCTATGACATAAATGGCATAAAAATTGGTTTTAAACAGCGGTTGACATGCTTCGAAGTACGGTAATGGAATATTTAGACATTTTTGACACGCCAATGCGCCATGCGCGACACCGCGAAAAAGCATTCTAGAACTCACGAACAAAACGTCGCTGTTGGAACATAACGATGGATTATTTGGGACCAAACCAACATTTGTTATTGAAGTAGAAGTCCTGGCAGTGTATTCTGATGAAGAACAAGCAAGGTAAGAACATTTTTCTTATAGGAAATGTGATTTTGGTGGAGGCTGAACTGGGTGGGTATCTAAATAGCTAGCCCTGTAACGCCGGGCTATGTACTTACATTATTGCAAAATGTGCTTCATCCGAAAAGCTATTTTAAAATCGGACATATCGAGTGCATAGAGGGGTAATGTATCTATAATTCTTAAAATAATTGTTATGCTTTTTGTGAACGTTTATCGTGAGTAATTTAGCAAACTGTTAGTAAATTCACCGGAAGTTTGCGGTGGTTATGCTTTTTCTGAACGTCACATGCTAATGTAAAAAGCTGGTTTTTGATATAAATATGAACTTGATTGAACAGACATGCATGTATTGTATAACACAATGTCCTAGGTGTGTCATCTGATGAAGATTATAAAAGGTTAGTGCTGCATTTAGCTGTGGTTTGGGTTTATGTGACATGATATGCTAGCTTGAAAAATGGCTGTGTGATTATTTCTGGCTGGGTACTCTGCTGACATAATCTAATGTTTTGCTTTTGTTGTAAAGCCTTTTTGAAATCGGACAGTGGGGTTAGATTAACGAGATTCTTGTCTTTAAATAGCTGTGAAATAGTCATATGTTTGAGAAATTGAAGTTATAGCATTTCTAACGATTCAAAAATCGCGCCACTGGATTTCAGTGGCTGTTACGTAGGTGGGACGAGTTCGTCCCACATGTACTAGAGAGGTTAAAAAAAAGATTAGCTTTTAATTGCAAACGAGAGTCACACCTATTGTTCTCTCATATTATTCTGACACTTCTTTACTGTTAATAAACATTTCAGTGTCACATCATTTAGCAGGAGAGCTCATTTTCACCAGCAGTCCCTGTAGTCCGTAGTTATGTGGCACCAGAAATGAATCCTTCAGAAAGACCCTGTATTTCTTAACATCCATTAACACGTACAAAGGTAATAATAACATCAACAAGGCCTTTCTCCGTGAGAGGGACACCATGTGGAGGTGTGTGTTGATTTAACACAGTTAACACTTGTGTTACAGCGTTAACATTCTGACTGAACCCACAGTGTGATTTCCCTTTATCTGATTGAAGTGGGACATTAGTTTAGCAAAGCTCCAAAAATTGACATACTCAGTACATTTTATAGATTTTAGAATGTTTACTATTGCATGCCTCCAGAATCATTGGGTCGTGTTCATCAGGGCACGCAATGGAAAACGTTTTAAAGCGCTAAACAAAGGACAACAAAAATAAGGTAGTTCCTCAGTTTTCTTCCAATTAGTGCCTAATGAACTGGACCCTGGTCTAGGCCCTTGGCGTATCTAAATGGCCACGCTTTTCTCCACCACAGCAGGGTCCATGTAGGTGTATGGCACTGGTAGCCCAGAGTTCCTGGTATTGATGGTCTCGCTGAAGACCTTCAGCTCAGTCTGGAATTTCTGAATCATTGTGCAGGGTGGTACCTCGTTGAAGTGCTCCTCTGGGTACTGGCCAAGGGCCACCTGCATATGGAGAATAATAGAAGTTAGTAAAATATTGATAGTTACAATATCATTAACATTAAAAAGGACACTTAAATAGGATATTTTGTAGCTAAATATAGTATTCCAGGCCTAGATGATATTGATAATAGTTCATGAAAGATGGCAGACTCACAAAGTCACTGGATTGCTTGCTAAGGAGCCACATAGTGGACATGCCCTGTGCTGTTGTGCCGACATCGGGGAAGGTCTCCAGCATGGTGCTCTCAGTAGACTGCCCCTTAGTGGTGGGAGGTGGCTGTTGCAGGGAGATGGGGGTGTTGGGCATCCAGCCACCATAGTCATACTGTAACATGAAGAAGAATGACTGATTATTACTGACAGACAATATGGTGGTATTCTGAAATTATGATATGATAGTGGCAAGGAATTACAGCAAAAACCTTGCAACATTTTTACAAATATGTCTCTTCCTAAATGGTAGATGGGGCAGATAATGTCAGGAGTGCTTAGATTTAGATTAATAACACACTTGAAAAAACAGTATGGGCTATGCTACACCCACCTGTCCAGAGTTGACAGCAGAATGTTGGCCTGAGCAGGTGAAGATCACCACGGTGACAAACTTGACGACCTCTGGCACAGTGGAGAAAGACTGAGGGATTCCTGGACAGAAAGATAAGAACCGAGAGAGGTGTGTGATGAATGGAGTTATGCCAGGGGAGCTGGGTGGACTGTTACTATAGGACAGTCACGTCCATGGAAGTTGTGAGTTATGCCCAGGGATGTTATGGTCCAGAAACAAAAAAACATATTGGTAAAAACGAGACATTTCACCATATGTCATTACCACCCCCCCCCCCCCCCCCACCCCCCCATGGTCAAAGATATCCTTGATCCAGTTCTGTAGTTCCTGGTCTTCCCGGACCTCTGACTCACTCTTGTAATAGAAACTAATCACTTCCTCTACAAACCTATACAGAAGACGACAACGGAAGAACGAGGAAGAAGAAGATATCATATCTATGTAGAGCTATGCTTTCACTGTAGATTCTACCAGCGGATGATACTGTACTACCACCATGTAGGTCTGCTCTGTCGTAGCCTACCTGTAGATGATGTCCCACAGCTTGAGTCCATCATCCCTGTAGTAGTTGTTGGGGACTGACTCCAGACCTCGTGCAGTGATGTCTTCCGGCACACAGAGGGAGCTGTAGGTCAATGAGGCCACAGATCTCCTCAGGATCTCATTCATCCCCTCTCCGCCCGAAGCAGCAAACTACAACGTCACTTAAAGTTACTTGATTGCATAATTCTGTAACATTATAATGTACTTTAACTAAGCTGCAATATTACACTGGTTCTATGAGAGATAGTGAACCTACCAGCAAGTATGTTGACCTGGAGGGCCAAATGACCTGTAGGTTCACTAAAAGAAATACAACCGCTCATACCTGTATGCTGACTCTGACACAACTTCCATGGATGTGTGATTCCTAATATGGACACCACACACTTCTATGGAAACAGTCCACTCAGTAGCCTACCTGAGTGAAAACTCCTTCATCAGCTATTAGAAATGCCCGGGCCAAGAGGTTGATCTGGAGGGAGTAGCGGGTGTGTGGAATCAGAAGCTAAAACAGTAAACCAGGGTGGAGAGAAGGATGGATGGTCAACAATCCCAAGAGAGAAACTGCCATTAGTAAGGACAGTCTGGAGGACCACATTGGAAATAAGTGTATTATACTTTCGTGTATCATTATCCTCTGTCATGGTCCAAACACACCAAGACAGTCGGGAAGAGGGCACGACAATGCCTATTCCCCCACAGGAGACTGAAAAGATTTGCCATGGGTCCTCAGATCCTCAAAAAGTTCTACAGATGCACCATTGAGAGCATCCTGACCGGTTGCATCACCGCCTGGTATGGCAACTGCTCGGCATTCGACTGTAAGGCGCTACAGAGGGTAGTGCGTACGGCCCAGTACATCACTGGGGCCAAGCTTACTGCCATCCAGGACCTATATACTAGGCGGTGTCATAGGAAGGCCCCAAAAATTGTCAAAGACTTCAGTCACCCAAGTCATAAACTGTTCTCTCTGTTACCGCACGGCAAGCGGTACTGGAGCGCCAAGTCTAGGTCCAAAAGGCTCATTAACATCTTCTACCCACAAGCCATTAGATTGCTGAACGATCAATTAAATGGCCACTATTTATATTGACCTCACCACTTTACCACTGCCTACATGTACAATTTACCTCAATTACCTCGAGTAACCTGTATCCCCGCACATTGACTCGGTACCGGTACCGCCTGTATATAGCCTCGTTATTGTTATTTTATTGTGTTACTTTTTTTTGTTTATTTAGTAAATATTTTCTTAACTCTATTTACTTAAAACTGCATTGTTGTTAAGTAAGCATTTCACTGTAAGATTACCTCTTGTATTCGGCGCATGTGACAAATAAAATGTAATTTTATTTGATCCTCAGAGCACTAACTGGACATGCTATGCTATATTATGTTATGCTATATTCTGTTATGTTTTGCTACAATATATTATGCTATGATATATTATGTTATCTTATCTTATGCTATGCTTTATTATGTTATGTTATTCTATGCTATTTTATGCTATGTTATGCTATATTATGTTATTGTCATGACTTCCTCCGAAGTCGGTCCCTCTCTTTGTTCAGGCGGCTTTCGGCAGTTGATGTCACCGGTCTTCTAGCCATCGTCACTCCACCTTTCATTTTCCATTTGTTTTGTCTTGTTTTCCTGCACACCTGGTTTACATCTCCTCTTAATTACTATGTGTATTTATCCCTCTGTTCCCTCCATGTCTGTGTGGGGTATTGTCAAGGTTGGCATGCTTCCGGCTGGTTTGCGCCGGGTTGTGTTTTGTACCCGTGCTTTGTGGCAGCCGGTACTTTGTACTTGGTTGTTGTTCTTTGTGCTGCCTCACTTATTCTCTGGGCATTTGTTTTTGTGACACGGTTGCGTTCTGTTATAATAATTGCCTCAGTAAAGTGCTTTGTCAACTCATCTCTGCTCTCCTGCGCCTGACTTCCATAGACCCACCGTTTGCACCCACCGACTTTCAATACACCCACCGTTTGACATTATGCTATGCTATGTTATGCTATATTATGTTATGCTATGATATATTATGCTATGCTTTATTATGTTATGCTATATTATGTTATGCTACATTATATTATGTTATGTAATGCTATATTATGTTATATTATGTTATGCTATGATATGTTATGTTATATTATGTTATGCTATGCTATATTATGTTATGCTATGTTATGCTCAGTGGAGGATGCTGAGGGGAGGACAGCTCATAATAATGGCTGGAATGGACTCAATGACATCAAACACAAAAATAAACCATGTGTTTGATAACATTCCACTCTTTCTGCTCTAGCCATTACCACGAGCCCGTCCTCCCCAATTTGGGTGCCACCAACCTCCTGGTTTTATGCTATGTTATACTATGCTGTGCTGTGTTATGTACCTTGTAGAGAGGGTGCACCATGGGAATGTTGCGCAGCAGTGCTACGGCGAACACCTCAGCCAGGAGGTGAGTGCGCAGCAGGTGGACGTTGAGCTGGTGCTCTTGAAAGTCAGCGCTCCTCACAAAGATCTTGGCCAGGAGCCAGTCATACTCAGAGTCAGTAGGAAGGAAGATGGGGTTGTCTTTTGCAGGCTTCTGCTTCAGCTGTGGAGAGAGAGAGTGTTAGGGACCTCATAGATGGCTACCAGCAACATTATCCCGGTTTAATTAATGGAAAAATACAAATAATAACAATAGCGGATTCCTTTTTGGGGCTACATAGAACCCTTTTTTGAAGGTTCTGTGAATAAACATGAACATAAGGTTATAAATGGAACGTTTATGGTGCTATAAAAAACCCTGTCCTAAGGTTCTATAAATAAGTATACAAAAAATTGTTCTATATAGCACCAAAAAGGGTTCTGCTATCGTTACAAACCTTTTTGGTTCAGGGCTTGACATTCACTTTTTTTTGCCACTTGTCCTTTGGACAAGTAGAAATATTTTTTACTTGTCCAAAAGCTCAAGACACAAAAACATGGTCTGTAACACCATTTGTACCTTTGTACATCATTGTATGATGCAAGGAACCACTTTACAAAATGAAATGCATTACTATCTTTTTTTAACCATAGAGAATCAGACAAACATGGAGGCTACACTCTGTATTTTGGCTTCTTTGCATATTCAAGCCAGTCTCAAAATACAACACTGCCCCTTTAAGGCTCTCTGGAGGATGGTTGGACACCCTTGGTAATCTATAAAATGTTGCAAAGTTACAATTACAACCATATAGCCTACTTGTTATGGCTTTATAATTAAGGGCTTCCCGCCATCCCTGGGATGATAAAAAAATATGTCTACGGTTGAAAAGACTCTGACAGATTCAAAATGCATACAACCACTGCACATCAAAAATATAAAAATGCAATAGGCTGATGCAACAGATCAGACCGTTTAGCTTAAACGGTTGAGACATTTGTTTAAAAAATGTTTTATTCATATTATAAGCTCAACAATGCGCACATGGCTGAAGGCTAATGTTATTGGCATTGTTGAATTTGAATTCATAATAGCAAGCTAGGACTGATGGTTTGGTTAGCTAAACTAGCAAGTCTTTTTGGTTACTTAGGCAACTAGTGTCACTATCTAGTAAACTTGCTAGCTATTTCAGTGGATGTTGAACTCATTTATCCCTGCAAATGAACACATTTCTAGCAGTAAATGTGCTAAATTATAGCCAAGGTATAAAAGGGATAATCAACTTAGGGCTCTATGCGTACCCTCGAAAATAATAACTCTGTGGAAGGTTAGTTCCACTCTGCCAGCGCGTTGTGGAACACCTCATTATTGATTATTTTCCAGAGAGCACATAGTCGTTGATTATCCCTTATGTATTTCACAAGACACTTTCACTGGCCATAGTCACATTTAACATGTAATGGCATAATAACACAACAGATAAACTGGAATGACACTCTCACTTAAAAAGAGCATTGAGCAAACCACACCCCCCCAACATAATTATGAGCTGCCCCCCCCACACACACATTTGAATTATCACAAAAAGAGGAAAGAACCCTTTTCTGAACTCCAAAGAAGCATTGAATGACTCAAAGGTTTCACATAAAACCATCACCCTTCCCAAAGAACCCTTGATGAACCATAAGTGTGTAGCGCATTAATTAAAATCATTTGAAGACAATATCAAAAATATTTTCTTTGGGTGCTGTCAGATACAGTGGAGGCTGGTGGAGGGAAACATGGGGAGGACGGGCTCGTCATAATGTTTGGAACGTAAAGAAGGGAACGGTAGTAATGAGGCCGTACTCTCCATTTCTACCTCCACCAGCCTCCATGGGTAAGTGGGCTCTCTAAAGGAGATTGAAACATGATGGGTTTACAGACTCTCTCACTTGTAATGGTCTCTGTGACTGTAGTCTTCACTTCAACGTTAGTTAGGTCAACCTTACCTGGATGGCGATGGGAATCAGTTTGTCATCAGGGGTTCTGTAGAGCAGGACCAGAGGAGCCGCCATGTACTGTTTTTTCTTATTGATCACGTTTGCCTTTAATCCATCCAGGTTCTTGTAGTCAAGCAGGAATATGTTGCCGCTCTGTTTGGGATTGGATAACATGGGAGAATAAATTCATAAATTACTGTAGGATAGAATGCAAAAATGCAACAGGTTAGGATTACGGTTCACTTTCTTGGTTTTTTGGAATGGGACAGATATTGTAGCTCTGTGTTTTACTAGGATTATCCCAAAAAATATCCAATAAAGTTATTTTTACGATTACTTTCTTGGATTTTAGGGTTAGCATCCCCTCATAAAAACATAAAAGAAAGTAATACTGGGATGTTTTTCATTTTTCAGTAACCAGGTTTCCATCCAACATTTTTGAAGTACATGTCGGATAGAAAATGTCACGACAAGCCTGAAGGAAACAGAATATTTGTCTGTAAACTTTCAGCATGTCAACAAAACAAAATATGCTAGACAAGGTGGGATATTTTTGTGTCGGTAAAATGTATAATGGGAGAAATGGTGGTGGAATGGCACTTTTATGTGCACAAATTGATATAATAACCATCATATCTAAGTAAACTTGGAGTCACATGATGATATGTTGTGTGGTCCTCTCACTACGACTCAGGAAAACATGCAGTTAATTAGGCTACAGATGAAATAAGTTATGATGAACTTCACAGGGAGGTGAAAGTCCACAGTGATGAGCTTGAAGCTCCTTTCCAATAAATATCTAGGGTCTTTTTCTGGTGACATGATGACCGATGCTTGACTGCCATTGATAAGTAAAAATACAATTTTTTTGTCCATATAATAATGTCATCATGTAGGCTATACCTGCACTGTATTTGCCAGCTGTTGGCTAGAGTGCACGTGCCAAGACCAGAGTGGGCACATTCGCTATATAACAGAAAAAGAATTGTGACAAAGATATCAGAGTTGAAAATGCGATGGAAATGACATTTACATGTTTTTATTTATTATGTTTGGGTACATGGGAATTTAACCACAAAGGTTATTTTTATGTGCACTACGTCATCACACAGCCTTATATCCGCAACAGGTCAATTTGATGGAAACATCTATGGTGGGGAAATGTGCATATTGTTTTTATGCAGATTTGAGAATATTTGCATGAAAATCTGTCGCCAATTGGATGGAAACCTAGCTATTGAGAAACATACTGGATGGACCTCCACAAAAGTCATCTGGAGGTCCAAAAAGGAATCTGGTACATGCCTCTGATGGTCCAAGAAAGTGGATGTCTAGACATCCAACAAAGGGATCTCCATTGACTTCCATTTATAATTGTGACTATCCAAGATATTCATCAAGGTCCAAGAGGACTGCCCCTAGTCCAGCCCCCCCCCCCCCCCCCCCCCCCCCCCATAATATAACTGGTACTGCAATAATTTAGGCAACTTTTAACAATTAATTTATTTTACCAAAGAGTCACACTTGACATACTGTACGGTACCTGCAATTCCCTTAGGAGGCTGGACGATCCACGAAGAGAGGGCTTGACCATGTCTTCTGTGACAGGGAAATTTGCCGGCAACTCCGAGCAGCGACGGATCAACATGGGGTTGCAGCCGTTCAGATACTGGTACCCGAAAAACTCGTCTTCCTTCCAGTGCTCCTGTGCGTAGTCTGGAAGGAGGAAATTCTGGGTCGTATTATTTAGTGGACACCGTAGCAAAACCTTTTGCAACAGAAAATAAAATCAAGAGTTTCTTATTGGACAGGTATTCCCTCCCTGTTTCAGTCTGTTTTCTTCCAGATGATGCCTAGTAATCCAGGGTCGTTTTCAGTATATACAGTACCAGTCAAAAGTTTGAAGCTGGTTGAGAAAATGCCAAGAGTGTGCAAAGCTGTCATCAAGCTGAAGGGTGGCTACTTTGAAGAATCTCAAATATAAAATATTTGTCTAACACTTTTTTGGTTACTACATGATTCCATATGTGTTATTTCATAGTTTTGATGTCTTCACTATTATTCTACAATGTAGATATTGAATGAGTAGGTGTGTCCAAACTTTTGACTGGTACTGTATGTATATTTTTATTGGACAAATTCAAGTAGTATTACTTCCCCCTTTCACTTTGTTTCAAAATGTTTACCTCCTAATAAACAGGCCCCTGGAGTTAATACTGCAAATGCACCTATGAAATGCACTCACCTGAGATGACAGTTCTATTGAGGCAGACTTTGCTGATTTCATCAATTTTTTTCAGTTCTTCTTGCTGTCAGAATACCCCATCAGTTTCAGCTCAGTGATCCTACAGAATGGGAGACAAGGAACTATGTCAAGGTGAGCCAATAGGGTTTCACAGAGCAAATGTAAAACTCAACAATATAAATGAATAGAATACTTTAGAAGAGCTTTGATGATCTGCTGCAGGAAGTACTATTTGAACTGTCCTTAGAGGATGAATTATGCCCGACGTACAATTAGCTACGCAAAAATGGCTGTCCTGCATAGTCGCAAAAATATGCAAGTGTGTGCAACCCAAAATGTTAAAATCACCACGTACTGGACAAAGGAAAAAAGCTCAAATCCGCACTGAACTATTCGTACGTTTTAATGTAATTATCAGCAGGAGAGGTCAGAGCAATCAGACACATTTGGGTGACAGCCTTCATCAGCGTTTGGAGAAAAATAGGCATTCACACATAGTTATAAATGATGAAACATTGTAGTATATTTTTTCACAGTCATAATTTACATTCATTATTTACATACATTGTTCTATTATTTTTAACAACTTCTAGTGCCTAAAAATACATTAAAACGTAAAGAATATTTTAGTGAATGAGGGTTTTGGGGGTTTTTCCCCCCAGTGTATGCCTTTTGAACCCGGCACCCAACAACTTTTTGTTACTACAGACTTTCGAGTTGAGCACCCCAATTCCTCATTCTGCCACTTATCACATAGGGAAGCCATTATGAGTAGCACATTGCATTCTCGTGTTGTGTACTGAAGTTGGGTATACATTTGGCTTCGGTGAGGAGCGGCGGTGAAGAGGAACTGGGAGGCCTTGGTGAACGAGAATTGGATCTCGCTGGGAAGATCTAGAGGGTTGTCTGCCTTCATGCTGCCAGGGAAACCCTCCTTGTAGGTATCCCAGCTGAGTAGGAGGAGGAGCAGGAGGAGCAGGAGAAAGAGGAGGAGCAGGAAATAAATGGAGGTTGGTCAGATATAATGGACAGACTGGGCAGCTAGGACGAAAGACCACAGCACCTACCAGTACTGCTCAGTTCTCGTCTTCATCTCCTTTTCCCTGCTGTACCTGGCAAGATGATTAGTTTCATCACAGAGTCTTTTAGCTGAAAAATATAAAAAATAATAAATCAAGTTAATCACACGTGTTATTGCACTAATCCTTCAGAACCAGTGTTGCATGTATTACTGTATGTACGGTGGCCCTAAGAGGCAAAGTAGCTTTTAAAACTTAGTGACAGCATGTACACACAAAGAAAATGCCTCCCCCTCACACACAAAGAAAATGCTGCAAGTATCCACTTTTTTCCCATGCATTACTCATTCTATCATGTCTGCATGTGATGTCGTTTCATAACGTCACACCGTGCTGACCTGTGCCCTCTCTGAACAGGTGCACCTCCGTGTCCATAATCCAACAGTAGATAGGGAACTGGCATGTGCCTTTCTCTGGCGTCGTTACGACAACCTTGGACGGGAACCAGGTGTCCCGGGGGAAGAGTGGGAGGGGCTGTTTGTCCAGCTCTATCAGCACCAGCTTGCCGAGGGAGGAGGGGCACAACACTTCGAATTCACGAGACCCCTGCAGAGAGAGCAGGGGAGAGAGAGAGAGAGAGAGAGAGAGAGAGATGGAGGAAGTGAGAGATAGATGGAGGGAATGAGAGAATGAGATAGAGGGAGGGAGTGAGAGAAAAAGGGAGGGGCAGAGAGAGAAGAGAGAGAGCGAGAGAGAGAGGAATCTGGACTGTGTGAGAAAGCAAGTAACAAAGGCAAATATAACTAATCCTGTACTACCAGTATTATTACGTAAGGGTCCAACATAAAGGCAACAAAGTCTTCACGTCATATATGCTATATGTTAATTAACATATTGGGTGCGTTTGGGTGTGTTTTGAGTACAGTTTTTGAAAAATGCAAATGGTAAGTCTTATTGAAGCTAGAATAATTTGTTGCTACATCCATTTTTAGAATTATATATTATATATACTCATAGATTCTTGAAGAATATAATTTATAATTGCTTAGTTCAACTGTCGTACCCAATCAGAACCCAAAATACAAGCTTGTTTTACTCCAATGATTGTAAGCAATGTAAATGTAAACAAACACTAAGCTAGAGTCACAAAACATGGTTAAAAGTATACATTTTCTATGAATTTGAGAATAGTGACATTTCTACAAGCCCATCCCTCAGATATTTACTACAACAGAGGTGGGGTGCCTCTTTGTTATTGTTTCAATTAAGGATTGCTGCTTTAAAGATAAATATCTCTTAGTACTGATAGGAGCATGACTGACTTACCGTGTCTTGATAGAAGCCTCCCTTCAAGCTAGTGAGCCACGTGCGCTTACTCTCTCCTTTTTCGCCAACCAGCTTGATGAAGACGTTGTTCATCGTGGTGGCAGTTGCGATGTTGTGTGTGTGCACAGTCACTTTGTATTTTGCCATTTTGACTCTGAAAAACACTACGATAGGCTTACCTGCACACACTAAGACTGCACAGCAAACAACAGTTAATTCAATGTAGACGGTGCAAACATTTCTGAATATATTAAGACTTGCATGATATCTGTTGATCCATTTTAATAACAAAAACATTTTTGAGGGTATTCTTGCTTGAATAACAAACTTGCAAAGCCGCAGTTATTGCATACACACAGCATGTGGGGGGACATTTTTCACAAGCAAATGGCAGTGAGCAAATTAACCATAGACAGGAGTAATATGCTTATTCAATGTACATATTATCCAATATACCCATTGCATTGTGTGCATTGCATTCATGGCTCAGTACACTGATCTCTGGTTAAATAATAGCCTCCTCATTCTACACATAGTTGAAGAAAATAAAACATGAAATCACGCTGCACATCAAGTTTAACTGTGTTTTTTGCACACATCTGTGCTCTTTTGCTTGATGAAAATGTCTCCCATATTATAAAAAATAAAACATTCAGAGTTCCCTTACCTGATTGGTTGATAGTTTGTAGTACCCTGTTAACTGTGCCTTAACATGCATGTAATGATCCCCTTCCCTACTGCTTGTTTTATACCTGGCTGGAGGTGTGTGCAGAACCCTGTGTACATATCTGGGTGTTACTTCCCTCCATTGATCTTGCTCATCCTGCATGATAAATTCTGGCACTGTTGATAGCGAAGCGTTGCCCATTCACCTATTGTAAATACACAGTAGAAGTGTTGAATCTGCTTGTAAAGGTTGAGCCATGGTTGAAAGGGTGTTGTAATGCCACTTTACAAGTTCTGAGGGCATGTGGTTAAATGTTTGCTCAGCACTGCAATGCAAGTTACATGTGGGAAATTGCATTGTTGTCACAGACTATGTTTAGGTGGTCTGCAAAATATCCAAACAGGATTTTACGAGTCTTGTACAGTTACTATATCAAGTTAGTACTATATCTACAATACTGTACAGTATATATATTTTTTTTAAGGTAACATTTATTTAACTAGGCAAGTCAGTTAAGAACAAATTCTTATTTACAATGACGGCCTGCCCCGGCCAAACCCGGACGACGCTGGGCCAATTGTGCACCGCCCTATGGGACTCCCAATCACGGCTGGAAGTGATCCAACCTGGATTCGAACCAGGAACTGTAGTGACGCCTCTTGCACTGAGAAGCAGTACCTTAGACTGCTGCGCCAGGACAGCCTCCAAATCCTTCCAAATCCTTCCTACTCGCACTGATGATGCAACATCAATTGTGCTTTATTTGGCAGGACACACACTGTCAATATGTATCACTAACTTGCATCATCAGTGATGCGTCTTATTATTTCGAAACGGCATCAACACCAC
Source organism: Salmo trutta (assembly GCF_901001165.1). Taxonomy (NCBI): domain Eukaryota; kingdom Metazoa; phylum Chordata; class Actinopteri; order Salmoniformes; family Salmonidae; genus Salmo; species Salmo trutta. The sequence continues at coordinate 5,453,672 of NC_042960.1, forward strand.
ACCACAACACCACAGCCACTGCTAGCTAGCCAACTTTACCAATTAGCAGTACTGTAGAAACGATATACATTACAACGGAACGATTTGACTAGTGTAATGTTAGCTAGCTACATAGTTGTCTTTGTATCAAGATAAAGGCGTAGTACAGAGTAACTATCGAGGTTAGCTAGCCAGCTACATTTTCTAACAGTCTACAAAGCGCCCACTGCTAGCTAGCTAACCCTACCAGCTAGCTGTATCCTTTTTAGTCAATAAGATTTTTGCAACGTAAGCTTAACTTTCTGAACATTCGAGATGTGTAGTCCACTTGTGTAGCTAGCAGGACTGACTTTGTGTTAGCTAGCCAACGTTTAATTACTTCTGCGTTATGAACTAGACACGGACACGAATGATCCATTGGTAGCTTGTTGTTACCAAGTATTGGTGCTAACCGTGTGTTATAGGATGCTAGTTAGCTAGTTAGCTACGGCGTCATAGGACACGGTGCACTAGGTGGGTTTTCACGGAAGAATACTGTACCAAGTTATCTAGCGGAAAAAAATTAAGTTTGAGCCTATTCCTGGAAACATTGAACCACTGTAGTTTACATCCATTTTAATTTCTAGTGGTAGCTAGAAAAGTTATATTTTAGCGTTTTAGTGTTTCAGTGAATTGTTAGTGAGGGAGGCCCTGCTCTCTCGCTTCCCCAGTTGTTTAGTTAATTTTTCATGCCAATCTCCTTTGCATTAGCGTAGCCTCTCCTGTAGCCTATCAACTATGTGTCGGTCTATCCCTGTTCTCTCCTCTCTGCACAGGCCATATAAACTCTTCACATCGCGTGGCTGCTGCCACTCTAACCTGGTGGTCCCAGCGCGCACGACCCACGTGGAGTTCCAGGTCTCCGGCAGCCTCTGGAACTGCCGGTCTGCGGCCAACAAGGCAGAGTTCATCTCAGCCTATGCTACCCTCCAGTCCCTCGACATCTTGGCGCTGATGGAAACATGGATTACCACAGAAAACACTGCTACTCCTACTGCTCTCTCCTCATCTGACCACGTGTTCTCGCACACCCCGAGAGCATCTGGTCAGCGGGGTGGTGGCACTGGAATCCTCATCTCTCCCAAGTGGACATTCTCTCTTTCTCCCCTGACCCATCTGTCTATCAACTCCTTTGAATTCCATGCTGTCACAATCACTAAGCCCATTCAAGCTTAACAGATGTGTCGGCATCGATTAATTGTCTCTGGCCCCCTCCCAGTTAGGGGGAGTGATGAGCTCTACAGCAGAGTCTCACAACTCAATCGCTGGTTGAAAACTGTGTTCTGCCCCTCCCAAAAGATAGAATTTGTAGATAATTGGCCCTCTTTCTGGGACTCACCCACAAACAGGACCAAGCCTGGCCTGTTGAGGAGTGACGGACTCCATCCTAGCTGGAGGGGTGCTCTCATCTTATCTATGAACATAGACAGGGCTCTAACTCCTCTAGCTCCACAATGAAATAGGGTGCAGGCCAGGCAGCAGGCTGTTAGCCAGCCTGCCAGCTTAGTGGAGTCTGCCACTAGCACAGTCAGTGTAGTCAGCTCAGCTTTCCCCATTGAGACCGTGTCTGTGCCTCGATCTAGGTTGGGCAAAATTAAAGATGGCGGTGTTCGCTTTAGTAATCTCACTAGTATAAAGACCTCCTCCATTCCTGCCATTATTGAAAGAGATTGTGATACCTCACATCTCAAAATTGGGTTACTTAATTTTAGATCCCTCACTTCCAAGGCAGTTATAGTCAATGAACTAATCACTGATCATAATCTTGATGTGATTGGCCTGACTGAAACATGGCTTAAGCCTGATGAATTTACTGTGTTAAATGAGGCCTCACCCCCTGGTTACCCCGTGCATCCGGCAAAGGCGGAGGTGTTGCTAACATTTATGATAGCAAATTTCAATTTACAAAAAAAAAACAATGACGTTTTCGTCTTTTGAGCTTCTAGTCATGAAATCTATGGAGCCTACTCAATCACTTTTTATAGCTACTGTTTACAGGCCTCCTGGGCCATATGCAGTGTTCCTCACTGAGTTCCCTGAATTCCTATCGGATCTTGTAGTCATAGTAGATAATATTATAATTTTTGGTGACTTTAACATTCACATGGAAAAGTCCACAGACCCACTCCAAAAGGCTTTCGGAGCCATCATCGACTCAGTGGGTTTTGTCCAACATGTCTCTGGACCTACTCACTGCCACAGTCATACTCTGGACCTAGTTTTGTCCCATGGAATAAATGTTGTGGATCTTAATGTTTTTCCTCATAATCCTGGATTATCGGACCACCATTTTATTACGTTTGCAGTCGCAACAAATAATCTGCTCAGACCCCAACCAAGGAGCATTAAAAGTCGTGCTATAAATTCTCAGACAACCCAAAGATTCCTTGATGCTTTTCCAGACTCCCTCTGCCTACCCAAGGACGTCAGAGGACAAAAATCAGTTAACCACCTAACCGAGGAACTCAATTTAACCTTGCGCAATACCCTAGATGCAGTTGCACCCCTAAAAACTAAAAACATCTGTCATAAGAAACTAGCTCCCTGGTATACAGAAAATACACGAGCTCTGAAGCAAGCTTCCAGAAAATTGGAACGGAAATGGCGCCACACCAAACTGGAAGTCTTCCGACTAGCTTGGAAAGACAGTACCGTGCAGTATCGAAGAGCCCTCACTGCTGCTCGATCATCCTATTTTTCCAACTTAATTGAGGAAAATAAGAACAATCCTAAATTTATTTTTGATACTGTCGCAAAGCTAACTAAAAAGCAGCATTCGCAAATGGAGGATGGCTTTCACTTCAGCAGTAATAAATTTATGAACTTCTTTGAGGAAAAGATCATGATCATTAGAAAGCAAATTACGGACTCCTCTTTAAATCTGCGTATTCCTCCAAAGCTCCATTGTCCTGAGTCTGCACAACTCTGCCAGGACCTAGGATCAAGGGAGATACTAAAGTGTTTTAGTACTTTATCTCTTGACACAATGATGAAAATAATCATGGCCTCTAAACCCTCAAGCTGCATACTGGACCCTATTCCAACTAAACTACTGAAAGAGCTGCTTCCTGTGCTCAGCCCTCCTATGTTGAACATAATAAACGGCTCTCTATCCACCGGATGTGTACCAAGCTCAATAAAAGTGGCAGTAATAAAGCCTCTCTTGAAAAAGCCGAATCTTGACCCAGAAATTATAAAAAACTATCGGCCTATATCGAATCTTCCATTCCTCTCAAAATATTTGGAAAAAGCTGTTGCGCAGCAACTCACTGCCTTCCTGAAGACAAACAATGTATACGAAATGCTTCAGTCTGGTTTTAGACCCCATCATAGCACTGAGACTGCACTTGTGAAGGTGGTAAATGACCTTTTAATGACGTCAGACCGAGCACATCTGTCCTCGTGCTCCTAGATCTTAGTGCTGCTTTTGATACCATCGACCACCACATTATTTTGGAGAGATTGGAAACCCAAATTGGTCTACATGGACAAGTTCTGGCCTGGTTTAGATCTTATCTGTCGGAAAGATATCAGTTTGTCTCTGTGAATGGTTTGTCCTCTGACAAATCAATTGTAAATTTCGGTGTTCCTCAAGGTTCCATTTTAGGACCACTATTGTATTATTTTACCTCTTGGGGATGTCATTCGAAAACATAATGTTAAATTTCACTGCTATGCGGACGACACACAGCTGTACATTTCAATGAAACATGGTGAAGCCCCAAAACTGCCCTCGCTAGAAGCCTGTGTTTCAGACATAAAGAAGTGGATGGCTGCAAACGTTCTACTTTTAAACTCGGACAAAACAGAGATGCTTGTTCTAGGTCCCAAGAAACAAAGAGATCTTCTGTTGAATCTGACAATTAATCTGGATGGTTGTACAGTCGTCTCAAATAAAACTGTGAAGGACCTCAGCGTTACTCTGGACCCTGATCTCTCTTTTGAAGAACATATCAAGACTGTTTCAAGGACAGCTTTTTTCCATCTACGTAACATTGCAAAAATCAGAAACTTTCTGTCCAAAAATGATGCAGAAAAATTAATCCATGCTTTTGTTACTTCTAGGCTGGACTACTGCAATGCTCTACTTTCCGGCTACCCGGATAAAGCACTAAACAAATTTCAGTTAGTGCTAAATACGGCTGCTAGAATCCTGACTAGAACCAAAAAATTTGATCATATTACTCCAGTGCTAGCCTCCCTACACTGGCTTCCTGTTAAGGCAAGGGCTGATTTCAAGGTTTTACTGCTAACCCACAAAGCATTACATGTGCTTGCTCCTACCGATCTTTCCGATTTGGTCCTGCCGTACATACCTACACGTACGCTATGGTCACAAGACGCAGGCCTCCTAATTGTCCCTAGAATTTCTAAGCAAACGGCTGGAGGTAGGGCTTTCTCCTATAGAGCTCCATTTTTATGGAATGGTCTGCCTACCCATGTGAAAGACACAGACTCAGTCTCAACCTTTAAGTCTTTACTGAAGACTTATCTCTTCAGTAGGTCCTATGATTAAGTATAGTCTGGCCCAGGAGTGTGAAGGTGAACAGAAAGGCTGGAGCAACGAACCGCCCTTGCTGTCTCTGCCTTGCCGGTTCCCCTCTCTCCACTGAGATTCTCTGCCTCTAACCCTATTACAGGGGCGGAGTCACTGGCTTACTGGTGTTCTTCCATGCCGTCCATGGGAGGGGTGCGTCACTTGAGTGGGTTGAGTCACTGACGTGGTCTTCCTGTCTGGGTTGGCGCCCCCCCCCCCCCCCCTTGGGTTGTGCCGTGGCGGAGATCTTTGTGGGCTATACTCGGGCTTGTCTTAGGACGGTAAGTTGGTGGTTGGAGACATCCCTCTAGTGGTGTGGGGGCTGTGCTTTGGCAAAGTGGGTGGGGTTATATCCTGCCTGTTTGGCCCTGTCCGGGAGTATCATCGGATGGGGCCACAGTGTCTTCTGATCCCTCCTGTCTTAGCCTTCAGTATTTATGCTGCAGTAGTTTATGTGTCGGGGGGCTAGGGTCAGTCTGTTACATCTGGAGTATTTCTCTTGTCTTATCCGGTGTCCTGTGTGAATTTAAATATGCTCTCTCGAATTCTCTCTTTCTCTCTTTCTCTCGGAGGACCTGAGCCCTAGGACCATGCCTCAGGACTACCTGGCATGATGACTCCTTGCTGTCCCCAGTCCACCTGGCCATGCTGCTGCTCCAGTTTCAACTGTTCTGCCTGCGGCTATGGAACCCTGACCTGTTCACCGGACGTGCTTGCTGCACCCTCGACAACTACTATGATTATTATTATTTGACCATGCTGGTCATTTATGAACATTTTAACATCTTGACCATGTTCTGTTATAATATCCACCCGGCACAGCCAGAGGAGGACTGGCCACCCCTCATAGCCTGGTTCCTCTCTAGGTTTCTTCCTAGGTTTTTGGCCTTTCTAGGGAGTTTTTCCTAGGGAGTTGGGGTTTTAGGCTGGGTTTCTGTACAGCACTTTGAGATATCAGCTGATGTACGAAGGGCTATATAAATACATTTGATTTGATTTGATCCTTACCATTTATCACCCTCCAGGTTCCCTTGGAGAGTTCATCAATGAGCTTGACGCCTTGATAAGTTCCTTTCCTGAGGATGGCTCACCCCTCACAGTTCTGGGTGACTTTAACCTCCCTACGTCTACCTTTGACTCATTTCTCTCTGCCTCCTTCTTTCCACTCCTCTCCTCTTTTGACCTCACCCTCTCACCGTCCCCCCCATACTCACAAGGCAGGCAATACGCTTGACCTCATCTTCACTAGATGCTGTTCTTCTACTAATCTCACTGCAACTCCCCTCCAAGTCTCCGATCACTACCTTGTATCCTTTTCCCTCTCACTCTCCTCCAACACTACTCACTCTGCCCCTACTCAGATGGTATTTCGCCGTCGCAGCCTTCGCTCTCTCTCTCCTGCTACTCTCTCCTCTTCCATCCTATCATCTCTTCCCTCTGCTCAATCCTTCTCCAACCAATCTCCTGATTCTGCCTCCTCAACTCTCCTCTCCTCCCTTTCTGCATCCTTTGACTCTCTATGTCCCCTATCCTCCCGACCGGCTCGGTCCTCCCCTCCTGCTCCGTGGCTTGACAACTCATTGCGAGCTCACCGAACAGGGCTCCGGGCAGCCGAGCGGAAATGGAGGAAAACTAGCCTCCCTGCGGACCTGGCATCTTTTCACTCCCTCTCTACATTTTCCTCCTCTGTTTCTGCTGCTAAAACCACTTTCTACCACTCTAAATTCCAAGCATCTGCCTCTAACCCTAGGAAGCTCTTTGCCACCTTCTCCTCCCTCCTGAATCCTCCTCCTCCCTCTCTGCGGATGACTTCGTCAACCATTTTGAAAAGAAGGTCGACGACATCCGATCCTCGTTTGTTAAGTCAAACGACACCGCAGGTCCTGCTCACATTGCCCTATCCTATGCTTTGACCTCTTTCTCCCCTCTCTCTCCAGATGAAATCTTGCGTCTTGTGACGGCCGGCCGCCCAACAACCTGCCCGCTTGACCCTATCCCCTCCTCTCTTCTCCAGACCATTTCCGGAGACCTTCTCCCTTACCTCACCTCGCTCATCAACTCATCCTTGCCGCTGGCTACGTCCCTTCCGTCTTCAAGAGAGCGAGAGTTGCACCCCTTCTCAAAAAACCTACACTCGATCCCTCCGATGTCAACAACTACAGACCAGTATCCCTTCTTTCTTTTCTCTCCAAAACTCTTGAACGTGCCGTCCTTGGCCAGCTCTCCTGCTATCTCTCTCAGAATGACCTTCTCGATCCAAATCAGTCAGGTTTCAAGGCTGGTCATTCAACTGAGACTGCTCTTCTCTGTGTCACGGAGGCTCTCCGCACTGCTAAAGCTAACTCTCTCTCCTCTGCCCTCATCCTTCTAGACCTATCTGCTGCCTTTGATACTGAGAACCATCAGATCCTCCTCTCCACCCTCTCCGAGTTGGGTATCTCCGGCGCGGCTCACTCTTGGATTGCGTCCTACCTGACAGGTCGCTCCTACCAGGTGGCGTGGCGAGAATCCGTCTCCGCACCACGTGCTCTCACCACTGGTGTCCCACAGGGCTCAGTTCTATTCTCGCTATACACCAAGTCACTTGGCTCTGTCATATCCTCACATGGTCTCTCCTATCATTGCTACGCAGACGACACACAATTCATCTTCTCCTTTCCCCCTTCTGATAACCAGGTGGTGAATCTCACGACGGAGCTGCTCTTCCTCCCGGGGAAGGACTGCCCTTTCCATGATCTCGCCATCACGGTGGACAACTCCATTGTGTCCTCCTCCCAGAGTGCTAAGAGCCTCGGCGTGACCCTGGACAACACCCTGTCGTTCTCTGCTAACATCAAGGCGGTGACCCGATCCTGTAGGTTCATGCTATACAACATTCGCAGAGTACGACCCTGCCTTACACAGGAAGCGGCGCAGGTCCTAATCCAGGCACCTGTCATCTCCCGTCTAGATTACTGCATCTCCCTGTTGGCGGGGCTCCCTGCCTGTGCCATTAAACCCCTACAACTCATCCAGAATGCCGCAGCCCGTCTGGTGTTCAACCTTCCCAAGTTCTCTCACGTCACCCCGCTCTTCCGCACACTCCACGGGCTTCCAGTTGAAGCTCGCATCTGCTACAAGACCATGGTGCTTGCCTACGGAGCTGTGAGGGGAACGGCACCTCCGTACCTTCAGGCTCTGATCAGTCCCTACACCCAAACAAGGGCACTGCGTTCATCCACCTCTGGCCTGCTGGCCCCCCTACCTCTGCGGAAGCACAGTTCCTGCTCAGCCCAGTCAAAACTGTTCGCTGCTCTGGCACCCCAATGGTGGAACAAGCTCCCTCACGAAGCCAGGTCAGCGGAGTCAATCACCACCTTCCGTAGACACCTGAAACCCCACCTCTTTAAGGAATACCCGGGATAGGATATAGTAATCCTTCCAACCCCCCCTCCCCAAAAAATATATAGATATACTATTGTAACGTGGTTATTCCACTGGATATATTACGGTGAATGCACCAATTTGTAAGTCGCTCTGGATAAGAGCGTCTGCTAAATGACGTAAATGTAAATGTTCTCATATCCTTCATGGCAAATTCCAAAGAATAGGTGAGGCCAGAGGAGGCTGGTGGGAGGAGCTATAGGAGGAACAGCTCATCGTAATGGCTGGAATGGAATCAATAGAATGAGGTCAAACGTGGTTTTCATGTTTAATGCGTTTTATGCCATTCCATTTACTCCAGTCTTTACAATGATCCCATCCTCCTATAGCTCCTCATACCAGCCTCCTCTGTGTGAGGCCCACTGCTGATGGAAAAGGGTTGCCGAATAACATAGGCTACTGTAAATACACAGTAAAGTGTGGAAAAGCATGTTACTTTAAGCAGACCAAGTAGTGACTGCCCTTCTTTTTTTTTTTTTTACAAAAAACATTCAAACTAGGCACTTTTACTTGGTAACATCAGGAAGCAGATAAAGTGCAGGTCAGCCTACGGAATTCCATTCTCTTCAAGTATTCTCTTTCCAGTATTTTATAGTTTTTGTTGACAGCTAACGGGTAGAGGTAGTTGAGATAGTAGGGGAGATTAAAGAAAGTGATCTGGGTCGGAAAGTGGCACAGCCGGGAATTGAATCCTTGCCTCCAGGGACAAAGGGTATTACAGCACTACCACGAGACCAGCCCCCAGGACAGCATATCTTTCAAAGAATTAAAATAAAATACATTTTATTTAACGTTTACGTCTTCTTAGCAACCAGAAGAACAGATTCGATAACAACCAAAATGTGATATCTTTCCCACAACGTCTCCATTTCGTCATAAAGTACATCTTTAGCTGGTTGCATGACGTCTTCTCAACCAGAAAGTCAGTTGAAAACCAGAAAATTACAATTTTTGCCCACTGGGACATCTATTTGGGTCATAACAGGACAAATCCCCCCATTGCATACAGTATGCTGGCATTCTGTTCAGAAATGGAGTTGCAGGGACTGCAGTATTTACATATGGAATGTGTAGATAACCTTCACTGTGACCATAATACAGGGATTCCTGCAGGACAAACACAGGCGCAGGGTAGATAGGGTCAGGGTTGAGGTCAAACAGGTCAAACCAATATGTCTTTATCATCGAGCTAGGTTTACAGTGAGCTTATTAGTCTACAGTATGAGGCCCATATGGTTGTAATAATAGATTTTAAAGATTAAACTTTGTAAATAAACTATTTTAACATGAAAACACTTACATAAGCACTGAACAGTGATAGCAGACATGAACTGTGAGTAGTACAATGCTTTTGATGCAACACCCTGTATGCCAACTATCAACGCAACCCTCGAGTTCTCTTCTATGATGAGACGGAAGACCTCAAGATATTATCAATGTGACCTCTTCCCTTATATCTTCAAATGATACACACTTTCTTATCTCTTATGCAAACAGAAGTCAGACCCTTTGTACAGTGAGGAGCTGATCTCAGTCATTTTAATGCTGTGACATCTCTGAGCACATACATACAGTACTGCAACGTAAGAATACAAAAAGAAGGACTGTTACATGAAATTATAAAATCTAAAACAATATACAGAAACACAAGCAAATATTTTCATATTTTTCTTACGATAAGTTTATTAAAATAAAATAAAAAGAATGCCCGTTGGTAGACGATGAATGAGGGGTTCCCTTTTGTTTGTGTGGGCGGGACCAAGTTTGTCTGGCAGCTGGTGGGTGTGGTCTCTAATCAGATCTGGGGGGAGGGGACAGTGAGGAGGCCCGTGGGCTTCATCTTGTTGATGCCTCCATCCAGGGTGGTCACCCGCGGGTAGTTTACCTTCACCAGGTGGGTCGCAAACTGGAGGGGGGACAACAAGACCAAGGCAAACCATTAACAACATGGAGGAACATTTACCAAACAGGAAGAGGGACAACAAGACCAAGGCAAACCATTAACAACATGGAGGAACATTTACCAAACTGGAGGGAGGACAACAAGACCAAGGCAGACCATTAACAACATGGAGGAACATTTACCAAACTGGAGGGGGGGGGGGGGACAACAAGACCAAGGCAAACCATTAACAACATGGAGGAACATTTACCAAACTGGAGGGGGGGGGACAACAAGACCAAGGCAAACCATTGACATGGAACATTTACCACAACATTCGACAAAGAAGCGACTGTAAGGTGCAGGAAGAAGAGCGTGAACTGAAGGAGGAGGTCTCTGCGTACTTAGAGAACATGCAGTTGTCTAGTTTCTGCAATGTGCATCTGATACTGGCCCTGATGTAGGTATCATCTGATACAGGCCCTGATGTAGGTATCGTCTGATACAGGCCCTGATGTAGGTATCGTCTGATACAGGCCCTGATGTAGGTATCGTCTGATACAGGCCCTGATGTAGGTATCGTCTGATACAGGCCCTGATGTAGGTATCGTTTGGTACTGGCCCGGATGTAGGTATCGTCTGATACTGGCCGTGATGTAGGTATCGTCTGATACAGGCCGTGATGTAGGTGTCGTCTGATACAGGCCGTGATGTAGGTGTCGTCTGATACAGGCCGTGATGTAGGTGTCGTCTGATACAGGCCCTGATCTAGGTATCGTCTGATACAGGTTCTTATCTAGGTATCATCTATCTATTCTTATTGTTACTTTTCATTATTACTTTTTATTTTAGTCTACTTGGTAAATATTTTCTTAACTCTTCTTGAACTGAACTGTTGGTTAAGGGCTTGTAAGTAAGCATTTCACGGTAAAGTCTACACTTATTGTATTCGGCGCATGTGACAAATAAAGTTTGATTTGATCTGATACAGGTTCTTATCTAGGTATCATCTGATACAGGTTCTTATCTAGGTATCATCTGATACAGGTTCTTATCTAGGTATCATCTGATACAGGTTCTTATCTAGGCATCATCTGATACAGGTTCTTATCTAGGTACCATCTGATACAAGCCCTGATCTAGGTAAGGGTGAAATTTGTTTCTTCAACATAATAAAAAGCAACACTGTTGAAAATATGCTGTAATAACCCAGAACTGGAGCCCGATGCAACTGGTGTTGCTCACCACATCTATGGCATCACATCTGGGGAATTAAGTTGTTCCCAGACTCTGGTTACAGTAGTTTAGGTGGTCTGCAACACATCCAGTCTTGTCCAGTTGTCTACAGTAGGTACAGTATCTAGTGTAGCTCGAGGACAACCTCCAAATTCTTTCAAATAACACAGACGATTCTACTGTGGTGTTTCCTTTAGCAAGTTGAATTTGTTTGCTAGCGTTGATCAATGGCTGAGAGAAGAACAAACATGGCGCAGACTAACAAGCAAGGTGAAATAGTAACCAAACATCACACCTTGGAGTATAACATTACAGCCAAAACACTGGAATTGTTTCAGGGAAGTGCACTGCTTGGTAAATAATGAAAGATTATTTAGAGGTTTCTGTGCACTATATATATATGGAACAGGGTGGCATTTCAGACCAACTGGACCAGCTGGCGTTCTGTGTAACTGAGACATCAAAGACAGTGCTGATTGAACCAAATAATGAAAAACAGATATTATATTCCTGAATGCCCTTCTAGCCAATCGGAAACGAGTATTCAACAATGCTGTGGTATAAACATCTCTATTATGACATGTCTCTATGGGTGGAACATCGTATTTCTGTGTTCTTCACTCCTGAGGCTAGGTAGCAGCAGGCTTGTGTCTCTGTATATATAAACTGTTATATTTACAGTCATGTTTTATGCATGTTCTGATTGTAAATAGACTTTTCAGTCGTGGTTAATATAGCCGACAGCTATATATTTTATTACTTTACTAGTGTAGGCTAACGTAACGTTAAATCAATGAGCCTCCACACAGTCAGTCAGTGCGGGAACGTGATCATAGCACCCAAGATTGAGCTACAACTGGCTAGGCAGTTGGTAGCCTAAATCCTGCTTGATGTTACTGCTGTTCCTAAAACCATTGACATATGTTAGCCTACTGTAACCACACAGAGAGAGAGAGTGTGTGTGTGTGTGTGTGTGTGTGTGTGTGTGTGTGTGTGTGTGTGTGTGTGTGTGTGTGTGTGTGTGTGTGTGTGTGTGTGTGTGTGTGTAAGGTTGGGCGATTGTGTACAAGCCTACATCCGATTGCGTCCCATAGCGATCCTCGATAGTCGATCACTATTGTAGGGGTGTGTCTTTCTCATGGCTACCCATGTATTTCCATGGAAATATAACGTTTATTTGGAAAGTAATAAATGTATAGATATTTTTTAAAAGCATTCATGATTTGCATGAATGTAATATACTAACTATTACTCTTGTTAAAAATATGAAATGGTAATACATCGAGGTGAAGAGCACATTATGACTTGTTTAGGACTCGAAACTCAAAGTTTAGGACTTGAGACTTGACTTGTTACTTGACGGTCTTGACATGAGACTTGACTCAGACTTGCCTGTCTTGACTTGGGACTTGAGTGCCAAGACTTACTTGTGACTTGTAAAACAATGACTTGGTCCCACCTCTGCGTAGCACACTTATTTTGACCAGAACCCTATGGGAATATGGTGCCATTTTGAATTCACCCATAGACTGGGAGAGAAGGCGCACTAGATAGTAAACAAACATTCATCACTAATGCATTAGGTTCTGTGGACCTTGCAGTCCTTCTACAAACAGTATTTCACACACACACACACACACACACACACACACACACACACACACACACACACGTTTGCCTGCCAGGTCAAAACACATTTCTGACGGCTACATCTTCTCGACCAGAATGAATCGCAGGCGCTTTACTTCCCTCACCACTTATGTTACACACACACACACACGCTAACCTTGTGGGGACAACATTCAGTCCCATTCAAAATCCTATTTTCCCTAAACCCTAACCCGTACTCTTACCCTAACCCAAAAACCTAACCCTAGCTCCTAACCCTGAACATAATTCTAACCCTAAAAGTAAGTCTAACCTTAACCCTAAACCCCATAGAAATAGCATTTGACCTCGTGGGAACTAACAAAATGTCCCCAGTTAGTCAACTTTGTGTTTGTTTACTATTCTTGTGGGGACTTCACACACACAGTATGAACCCACACAAGCATGCACACACGGAATCAATTTCTTAAATATCCTCAAACTAGACTGTCACAGATTTCATCTGAAATCTCCAAATGAGAAAAGAGCTTCCATCCACCCTCAGGGCAGATTATTTGGGACGGAAAGGGCAAGCAAACAGTCCATTCATTAAGAAAAACCTCATTCGGCAGCCAGAGCGAGAGAGCGAGAGATATTTAGTCCAATATCCACTAATAATAGTAATAATAATAAAATAAAGAGCAATTAAGTTTTGGAAACATCTAAAATATAGTGACCCCTTCTTATATCATTACCAAGCCCTGCAATGCCAAGAGCTGAGCAAAGAAAAGAGTCCCCTCATCCAGCTGGTCCTGGGGCTGAGTTCACAAACCTGTTCTACTAACACACTGAAGCCTCAGGACATCCAATCAATCAGAATAAACCAAAGAACACAGTCAAAACTACATCGCTTATTGGGAAACACAAGCACAAAGCAAAATGCTAAAATCGACAGTACACCGTGGCTAACTATTTGACCATGGTTACTGATCAAAACCTTAGAAAAACCTTGACAAAAAGTACAGGCTCAGTGAGCACAGCCTTGCCATTGAGAAGGGTAGACACAGGAAAATCTGGCTCCCTGTAGAGGAAAGGCTGTGCAACCACTGCAATACAGCAGAACCTGAGAGAGAGCTGCATTTCCTGACAAAATGTAAAACACATAAAACAATTAGAGACTGTGTCATTTCCCCAAATTTGAAACCCTTATTCAAGGTTTCAAAGACCTCTCTGATGAGAATAGGCTACCCGTCCTGTTGGGGGAAGACGTTGGCAGCACACTACATTGCTGGCTGCCATAAGATGAGGGACAGTGTCTGACAGACCAACCAACCTGCAAATGTCCTCTATGCTTATTGTTATTGTTCAATGTATGGTTATTTTGACCCTTGATTATTGTTGTCCTGTTGACAATATTCATTTTTTATTATGTTAATATTGTAAATCTCCAAAGTAAACGTTTGGCAATATGTACATTGTTACGTCATGCCAATAAAGCAAATTGAATTGAGAGAGAGACAGAGAGACGGTAGAGAGAGAGACAGAGACAGAGAGAAAAAGACAGAGAGAAAGGAAGAGAGAAAGAAAGATATGTAGAGAGAGGGAGGATAAGTAAAAGAGATTGCGGAAAAGGGAGCGAGAGATGGGGAGAGGAAAAGGGAACGAGAGCGAAAGAGTTTGAATCAGAGAGCAAGAGAGAGGGAAACTCACAACACCGAGACTGCCGTCGCACACACATTCTACAAAAGCATTTAAGCGAGGCTCCAAACAGGACAGTCCAAAGCTCCCTCCCTTTAATCCTGTCGTGATGCCCGAGAAACCAGTAACCGTGCAGTAATTACTCTGCTCAAAGCCGACGGTAAGTCTGTGACTAAGGCACACACAACATCCATGCATGGTTAAATCCCAAATGAATACACCGCCGAGGTAAAGGACAAAAAAGAGAGGGATACAAAGAGGAAGGGAAGGTTATGAAGGAGGAGAGTTTGCCTTTCACGCTATCCAGGTGGATGTGGGCTCTGGTGGGGGAAGATAAGATGACAGGAAACGGAGCGAGGAGGTAGGAGTACAGTGGAAGTGGCGTCAGGTAGACAGGGCCGCTCAGTAGGGCCTTCATCTAGAGTAACAAGGCCATATTCCTGTGTATCTGTCTGTAGCACTGGGCTTTATCCTCCCTGCTCTGCATATTGACTGAGACGTCTAAGAGCTACTGTGAGGCAGAGTCTCACAATAGACGTCGTTGTGCCAAAATATGTATTCCGTTGTGGGATGAGGCTTTATCCACTTGTTAGGATCATCAATATAGCGGTCTGAGTTGAGCTGTGTCTACTTTGCTGTTCTCTGCTTGCTGTTGTCATGACGTGGCCCTCTTTGGGTATAGCGAGTACCCTCTCCCTCTCTCTTCCCACCTCTCTTTCCCCCACCTACCAAGGCTCTGTTATCTCAGGTTGTAAATTCCATGAGGAGACTCTCTTCCCCCCGGCCATGCGGTATAGAGAGAGGGTTCACAGTAGAACAAAGGAACTTCTTCTACCTCACTGAACTTGAGAACTGAACAATATCCATGTTTTGGTCGGTGGAGAATTCAGCTACGACCGGTCCATTTTGTCTAATGTTTGTGACCTCATGAGAGACAATACAGCCACATTATCATAACTCTGTTTATACAAGAGTCTCCGTTATGAGATTTGCATCTAATTATTGTATAAAATGAATGAGTAAGGATGAAACTATTTGTGAAATTATGTAATGTGATTTTAAACTGTTTAATGAAAGAGAATCCAATTCCCTTTTATTGTTTAACTAAGTCATTGGCCCGCCCAATGAGCACAGACATTGATCTGGCATCATGGGACAGCCTCTTCTGCTGTTCCGAATAAAACCACCACCTAGAGAAATCATCTTCAGACCATGTGTACCTCGAGCATCGAGGGGACTAATGTTTGAGTAGAGACCACAAAAACCACAGGATAAGTTAGGGTTGTAATGGTTGCTGAATTCTTAACCATACCACGTGGTTAAACTCTGAGACTATCGATCCGACAGAAAAATAGCAAATCTTTGATACTAACTTCTAGCTGCAGACTAGTAATTATGTCGACCTGAAATGCGAAGACCGACAACCGCCGAAACATATATTCTATAAGAACATTTCTGAATATTACTCTGAAGTATCCATTCTAACCAAAGACTCCAGGGACGCAGAGAAAATCTCACATGAACTTTCCAACAGAAAAGGACGATTCCAACAGAGATCACGACACACTGAGCGTAAATATATATATATATATATATATATATAAAAATATATATATATATATATATATATATATATATATATATATATATATATATATAAATATATATATATATATATATATATATATATATATATATTGCAGTTATTCCCGAATGAATGAGCGTTCATGTGCAAAGGATTAGCATTTCAATTATTATAATTATCAACTGTGTAGTGTCTTTTGCGCCCTTCTCAGTCCCTTTGTCTACCAAGCTACCATACCGGTTTAGCCCACTAGGGCACATCCCCCATCATTTCCTTGTAACAATATCAACTTTGTTTGTTATGCATTTCTGTGATTATTTAGTTAGTTAGTAAATAAATGATTAAGACAATTGATGTATGGATGATTCATAGTGAAGACTGGGTTCGTGCAGATAACCAACAACTTACGATGTTTGGAATGAGACTAACGTGAGGTAAAGAATAATTCATTAATTAGAAGACTAATTCATCAGATATTAAAAAATCTGAAAAGTTATATTAGGAAAATTATAACTTTGTAATCTGAAGATTTTCTTTGGTGCCCGGAATTCCTAGTTAATTACATTTACATGATTAGTTTAATCACGTAATAATAATAATTACAGAGAATTGATTTGATAAAATAACAGTCTTCACTTTAATGATGCTAAAGACACGAAACAAGGCACAACTCCAATTTCTGCCCACAACATTCAGGCCATGAAGGAAAATGACATGTAAGAATTTAGAACTTATTGGATGAAAAACAAAATGTGACTTTGAAGAGTCATCGTAGACAGGTTGTTTTTCTATTGGCTGCAAAGGCTGGAAAATGCCTGTGCAGACTGGGCGCTTTCTTTACAGAAACACCAGTGTAGATGGGTAGGTCGACTTTATCACGGCAGTTTATCTCGCCTCTGACCTTGAGCCACACGTCACATACACCCCGGACTGACTAGGCCGTCTGTGGTATTTCTTCTAAATGGATTACTCTATCCCATGTCAGTCTGCCTGTCACTATCTCTGTTTGTTACCATCTCTATCAGTCTGTCTCACTGGTCTGGTCTCTCTTTTACAGGAGGTCAGATACACAGTCAACACAGAGCGTTTGGTAAGTATCTGGTTCACAGGCTAAGTTCATTCAGGTTGCCCATTCATTTCAATATGAATACATGTCTTACTTACTGCAGAGTAAGTATGGTCTCTCACCTTTTCAAACGGGTCATTAACAGCTACAAAAAGGGGATGAGGGCCGCTAGACTAGAGGTCGACCGATTAATTGGAATGTCCGATTAATTAGGGCCGATTTCAAGTTTTCAAAACAATCGGTAATCGGCATTTTTGGACACCGATCATGGCCGATTACATTGCACTCCACGAGGAGACTGCGTGGCAGGCTGACTACCTGTTATGCGAGTGCAGCAAGGAGCCATGGTAAGGTGCTAGCTAGCATTAAACGTATCTTATAAAAAACAATCAATCTTAACATAATCACTAGTTAACTACACATGGTTGATGATATTACTAGTTTATCTAGCCTGTCCTGTGTTGCATATAATCGATGAGGTGCCTGTTAAGTTATCATTGAATCACAGCCTACTTCGCCAAACGGGTGATTTAATAAGCGCATTCGCAAAAAAAAGCACTGTCGTTGCACCAATGTGTACCTAACCATAAACATCAACGCCTTTCTTAAAATCAATACACAAGTATATATTTTTAAACCTGCATATTTAGTTAATATTGCCTGCTAACATGAATTTCTTTTAACTAGGGAAATTGCGTCACTTCTCTTGCGTTCTGTGCAACAGAGTCAGGGTATATGCAGCAGTTTGGGCCGCCTGGCTCGTTGCGAACTGTGTGAAAACTATTTCTTCCTAACAAAGACAGCCAACTTCGCCAAACGGGGGATGATTTAACAAAAGCGCATTTGCGAAAAAAGCACAATCGTTGCACGAATGTACCTAACCATAAACATCAATGCCTTTCTTAAAATCAATACACAGAAGTATATTTTTTTTAAACCTGCATATTTAGTTCAAAGAAATTCATGTTAGCAGGCAATATTAAACTAGGGAAATTGTGTCACTTCTCTTGCGTTCATTGCACGCAGACTCAGGGTATATGCAACAGTTTTGGCCGCCTGGCTCGTTGCGAACTATTTTGCCAGAATTTTATGTAATTATGACATAACATTGAAGGTTGTGCAATGTAACAGCAATATTTAAAACTTATGGATGCCACCCGTTACATAAAATACAGAACGGTTCCGTATTTCACTGAAAGAATAAACGTTTTGTTTGACCATATTAATGACCTAAGGCTCGTATTTCTGTGTGTTATTATATTATAATTAAGTCTATGATTTGATAGAGCAGTCTGACTGAGCAGTGGTAGGCAGCAGCAGGCTCGTAAGCATTCATTCAAACAGCGCTTTACTGCGTTTGCCGCAGCTCTACGCAATGCTTCAAGCAATCCGCTGTTTATGACTTCAAGTCTATCAACTCCCGAGATTAGGCTGGCAATACTAAAGTACCTATTAGAACATCCAATAGTCAAAGGTATATGAAATACAAATGGTATAGAGAGAAATAGTCCTATAATAACTACAACCTAAAACTTCTTACCTGGGAATATTGAAGACTCATGTTAAAAGGAACCACCAGCTTTCATATGTTCCCATGTTCTGAGCAAGGAACTTAAACGTTAGCTTTCTTACATGGCACATATTGCACTTTTACTTTCTTCTCCAACACTTTGTTTTTGCATTATTTAAACCAAATTGAACATGTTTCATTATTTATTTGAGAATAAATAGATTTTATTGATGTATTCTATTAAGTTAAAATAAGTGTTCATTGTTCATTCAGTATTGTTGTAATTGTCATTATTACAAATACATATATAAAAAAATTGCCCGATTAAATCGGTAGCGGGTTTTTTGCCCCCCCCCCAATAATCGGTATCGGCATTGAAAAATCATAAATCGGTCGACCTCTATGCTAGACCCCACAAATAATTAACTCATTCTCTCTTTTTGGAAGTACATACCGTCCGTAACGGAAGTAAATGAAGAAGAAACTTCATATTTGGTGACCAACGAACATATTTTGACATAACGCTTGCAGAGCTGGTTAATGGGAGTTTGAATCTGAGCTTTCTGGGTGTTAGAGAGGTCTCTAATGCACAGATACTGGTTCATGTGACGCTGTGCGCTGACCTAAGGAGTTATGACATCCCAGATATCCCCTCTTAAAGCCCTCTGATCACTGTGTGGATCTGAGAGGATCCGATCAGAACTATACCCCCTGAACTGGGGCTTCCAACTGGGGCTTCCCAGGCAAGAAGGCCAACCTTTGAAGGAGGCCAACTGTCATCTTGGGCCAAATGCCAAGAAGAGATGCAAGGTGATGCAACAGAATGCCACATGAATCATATCTAAACCTGCAGTACATGTAGCCTAATACATTGTTTATAATAAGGAGTTCAGGTGTACTATTCTGATTTGATGGATTATACTGAGGTGAATGAAACTAAATATGGATTATAGCGAGGGGAATTAAACTAAATATGGATTATAGCGAGGGGAATTAAAGTGAAGATGGATTATACCGAGGGGAATTAAAGTGAAGATGGATTATACCGAGGGGAATTAAACTAAATATGGATTATACCGAGGGGAATTAAAGATGGATTATACCGAGGGGAATTAAACTAAATATGGATTATACCGAGGGGAATTAAAGTAAAGATGGATTATACCGATGGGAATTAAAGTAAAGATGCTGTCTATGTACATGAGGTTTGAGAAGCAATTGGGATCTATAAGAAATACATATGAATACCAAAAACCCATAACAGTAAGAATGGTCATTTATAGCAATGTGACTATCAATTATTATTCCATACAGCAAAAAACAGAACCAAATCATACTTTTATGCTTCATTTGGAAAAATGGTGATGCACTTTAATTACAGTTCACAAATATGCTGAGAAGACAGCAAGTAGCTTTGCCCCAGAAACAGCTGAAGCATACAGCATAGACGAGGTGAACTGATTTCAGTGGGGAAAACACAAGCTGGACTCTTGTCTGATTGAACAATCCATGACTTCCGTATGACTTAGAGTGGAGGTCTGTGGAGGAACTGAATATGAGCCAAATTGAATCCTAAACAGTCTGGCTTGTTGAACTTGCAGGTGGAATAAATTAAATTGCTCATTGTGCAAGTTAACCATCCTAGCTGCAGACAGTGTGTGTGTGTGTATGTGTGTGTGTCTGCACGCATGTGTGTGCGTAGGGTGCACATGCATACAAGTGTGTTTGAGTGTGTGCAGATGCATGCACTTGTGAATCAGGGCTCCTTTGTAAAAGACAAATTGGTCTCAATGGGACTTTCCTGCATGAATAAAGGTTCAATGTGTGTGCATTTGCATTCATGCATGCATGTCTGTGTATCCCTAAACGCATGTGTTCTCTCACCATGGCGGCGCTCTTCATGGCGTGGCTGATGACCACGATGACACGTCCCCTGAAGCTCTGGAGGGTGCCAGTGGCGGGACACTGCACCAGCTCCCCGTCCGGAGAGAACGCCGTGCTGTAGGGGATGCTGATGCTGCCCGAGATGTGGCCTCGGCCGAAGCTGAACACCCTGGGTTAAGGGTCAACGCTTTAAAATGTACACCAGTCTTTGTACAGTGTCAATGTCCTCAATAAGTTAGGGTGACCAATAAGTAATTAGAAGAGGGCCATACACGCTTATGTCAAACACTGCATTATAACCATAGCCGCGGGAAGTGGTTTCGGGGTGGGGGTGCTGCGATTTTCTTCTTCCATGGGGGGATTTTTTTGGTTGCTGCAGACGGCTATATTGGTCCGCTAATACAGGACTATTAAAAGGCCCAGTGCACTACTTTTGTGATTTTTGTTATATAATAATAATTAATAATAAATATGTGATTTTTATTACGACCTTTCACGGGGTGCTGCAGCACCCTCGGCACCCCTACTTCCCGCGGCTATGATTATAACCACATCATAATTCCTTCATTAAGTCTATTAGCATTCAGTAGTGATACCGTGAGCTCCATAACAGTGTTTAAATCCCTGCATACCACTACGGGTATGAACATCTGTATAGTGCTGTTCAGCTAAACTGTTACCTAATTTCACAAGTTCACTTTTAACTTCTTGAAGGTTCTGCAAGTGTTTTACATGTATCCTGTGCACAATTTTTTTTCATAAATAATGTTGATTCAACGTACAATTTTATGGCAACCAGCAGCAATAAGATTGTGAGTTTAAAAAAAATTATGTTGTTGAGCGAACTCAACAAAAACTTTGTGTGTGGAAAATGTCAAATCATATATATATAATTTTTTTTTACAGTTTGGGGATAGGGAGACAGAAACTGTTTCCAATCCCTCATCCTGATAAAAGTCCGTTTAACACTGCTGCAGTAATAGAACATGACTGAGTGGAGGGAAATGTCCCACAGATTGCAATTTCACTGTTATGGGCCTAAAACCGTGCAACTGGATATGATTTGGGGCTCTGACACGGTGATGAATCTCAGGCTCCGAATGGGGTCGGTTAAAATTTACAGGGCAATACATCTCCAGGCCATGTGTTCACAAAGTCTGTCTATTATAAAATACAGGGATCTACAGTGGACTAGGCCTGTCGAGGGCTAGCTAATACACCAAGGCCATGGTAGCTTGCTTGCTCCAATCAGATTCATTGCAGACATCACTTAAAATGTCTGTGCGCAATTGGGTGTAAATATGCTTGATGTCCACAATATGGAAAATGACAAAGTGATGCTAAAGAAATCTTTAAATCAATCATTTCTCCACCTCTGTTTACTCATGCATAATGAATACTACAAGACAATACAAGATCACTGATTAAAAAATACCTTCTGGGTAAGTGCAATCATGGACACAGTACACTATACAGTGCATCACCCCCCCCAGAATGTAATAATTGAATGTGTGCATGTCATTGTCTGTCTGAGGTGAACTTGACACAGGGGGTCTGTCTTGGTCTGTCAGCCTAACAGAGTCTACCAGAAGTTTCTATTATGAGACAGCAGCTGCTCTTGCTGCCAAAGACAGTCTTCAGAAATAGGAGGGAGGAGAAAGGAGGAGGAGAGGAAATACCACAAGCCAGGCAAATTAAAGTAATAACTCAATCTCGGGGTCAGGGGGTTGGGTGAATGGGAGGAGGACATGGAGGATGGGAACTGGAAGCGTGCTTAAATTGACATAATGAGGGGAAAGAAAGAAAACAAAAAGACAATACGTCTGTTAAGCTCTGCTGAGTTCCAGGCAGCTCACGCTGAGGGAACAGTGTTAGCTATCTGCTGAGTGCCAGGCAGCTCACGCTGAGGGAACAGTGTTAGCTATCTGCTGAGTGCCAGGCAGCTCACGCTGAGGGAACAGTGTTAGCTATCTGCTGAGTGCCAGGCAGCTCGCGCTGAGGGAACAGTGTTAGCTATCTGCTGAGTGCCAGGCAGCTCGCGCTGAGGGAACAGTGTTAGATATCTGCTGAGTGCCAGGCAGCTCACGCTGAGGGAACAGTGTTAGCTATCTGCTGAGTGCCAGGCAGCTCACGCTGAGGGAACAGTGTTAGCTATCTGCTGAGTGCCAGGCAGCTCACGCTGAGGGAACAGTGTTAGCTATCTGCTGAGTGCCAGGCAGCTCACGCTGAGGGAACAGTGTTAGCTATCTGCTGAGTGCCAGGCAGCTCACGCTGAGGGAACAGTGTTAGCTATCTGCTGAGTGCCAGGCAGCTCACGCTGAGGGAACAGTGTTAGCTATCTGCTGAGTGCCAGGCAGCTCACGCTGAGGGAACAGTGTTAGCTATCTGCTGAGTGCCAGGCAGCTCACGCTGAGGGAACAGTGTTAGCTATCTGCTGAGTGCCAGGCAGCTCGCGCTGAGGGAACAGTGTTAGCTATCTGCTGAGTGCCAGGCAGCTCGCGCTGAGGGAACAGTGTTAGCTATCTGCTGAGTGCCAGGCAGCTCGCGCTGAGGGAACAGTGTTAGCTATCTGCTGAGTGCCAGGCAGCTCGCGCTGAGGGAACAGTGTTAGCTATCTGCTGAGTGCCAGGCAGCTCGCGCTGAGGGAACAGTGTTAGCTATCTGCTGAGTGCCAGGCAGCTCGCGCTGAGGGAACAGTGTTAGCTATCTGCTGAGTGCCAGGCAGCTCACGCTGAGGGAACAGTGTTAGCTATCTGCTGAGTGCCAGGCAGCTCACGCTGAGGGAACAGTGTTAGCTATCTGCTGAGTGCCAGGCAGCTCACGCTGAGGGAACAGTGTTAGCTATCTGCTGAGTGCCAGGCAGCTCACGCTGAGGGAACAGTGAAAGATGTAATAATCATTCTCTGGCTGGCTCCGTTTACGAGTGTAGTTAGACATTATTGCTACATAATTTTAAGACGAATGGTGCTCAACTGCTTTCCTGAAGCACTTTAGGCCACGTAGTAAATTATTCCTGGGAAGAGAGAGGCCATTATACACACTGACATATTTCCCTTTAGGTCGATTTAACTTGACTTACTGAATCTTTGCTCTAGAACCCCTAAATGTAAGGTAGTCTACACAACTGTTGTTTAAAACAGCTGTGCACTAGAATATATCCAGGCATGGAAACCAACCACTAGTAAAGCACTGGATTGGAGTAATCAGTTTAATAACTTTGTGACCAACTGGAGACCCAACACTGTATTTTATCTCAGTCATCACAATGCAGGGTAGCCAGCTCTAAGTGGCCCAAATTCCTCTTTGTTATTCTGGGTCAGGAGCCCTGGGGACCGCTGTCTATCAGGACTCTATAGAATGGAGAGGACTTAGTCTGAGGGAGGACGGTTGCCAGGTATTCTACCACTAATCCCCCCCTGATTAATGGAGCTTTAACTCCCCCCAAAAACAATTATTATTCCACTGACCTCCGACAATGACTCTTGAGAGAGTGGCTCACTTTTAAGATGAAAGAGTATTGGTTACTTTGCTATGGAAAGTCTACTCCTTATAAACTGAACAGCTGTCAGGGAAATAGAACTAGAAGAATACAAACAGTCCATCTGTGCAGACAAACTGTGTTTTTGTTTTGTGATGTTGCACTTTTATGAATAGCCAAAATGGATTACTGGGTTATTGATTCTGGCAACCCGTTTTTAATCTAAGGGATTTATCAGGTGTATCCACGGGGGAGTGTGTGTGTGCGCTGAGTGTGTGTCAGGCTGTGTCATGCACACACACAATAATGAATCAATAATTGAGCCGCACCCGCTGAGGGACCAAATCACATCCCACTTAAGGAGTCTGCCTTTTCTTTCCTCCAAGAAAGGTAAAGAAACGTAAATAAAAAATGTGTCTGGGTAACTCTATGTAATTATAACCAGAGGTTAAGTTGGACTTCTAATCAGATCTAACCCCCTGCGCGTTCACATCTAACCCCCTGCACATTCACTGTCCTTATTTTCTTAGCACACTCTTATCCAGGGTAACTTTGTCCATTGGCTGTCAAACGTGCCAGACGTGTTCACACCCAGTGATAGGGCTGGAGGTTTTTCTAGAAGAATTACTTCAAGGACTTCAACAATGTTACTATGTACAAGGTCAATTCGCAACCCAGGCAGTCTCACTTTAGTAATAGATTCCCATGACTGAACGGCAGATGAAAGCAGCTTCTCCAATCAGCAGAGCAAATTAGTCCATCTCACACTTCTGATATATGAATTTCACAGGTATTCTCCACCCTGTAACAAAAAAGTCCAAATGTTTTTCAGTTAACCCATAAACCTCCCATCCAGTGGAGGTTTTGTAACTTTAGCCCACACAAGTCGTTTTTGCTAGTAGGTGGCTAACAGGATAGCAGGTGGCTAACACGAGGTGGCTAACACGAGGTGGCTAACACGAGGTGGCTAACACGAGGTGGCTAACACGAGGTGGCTAACACGAGGTGGCTAACACGAGGTGGCTAACACGAGGTGGCTAACACGAGGTGGCTAACACGAGGTGGCTAACACGAGGTGGCTAACAGGCTATGGGGTAGCTAATATGCAGGCAGAATGGATTCTCCTCAGGTCCAGACCGTGGGGCCCCTCAGGGGTGTGTACTTAGTCGCCTCCTGTATTCCCTGTTCACCCACGACTACGTGGCCAAACACGACTCCAACACCATCATTAAGTTTGCTGATGACACAACAGTGGTAGGCCTGATCACCAATAACGAAGAGACAGCCTATAGGGAGGAGGTCAGAGAACTGGCAGTGTCGTGCCAGGACAACAACCTCTCCCTCAATGTGGGCAAGACAAAGGAACTGATCTTGAACTACAGGAAAAGGTGGGCTGAACAGTCCCCCATTAACATTGACGGAGCTGTAGGGGAGCGGGTCGAGAGTTTCAAGTTCCTTGGTGTCCACATCACCAACGAACTATCATGGGCCAAACATGCCAAGACAGTCGTGAAGAGGGCACGACAAAACCTTTTCCCTCTCAGGAGACTGAAAAGATTTGGCATGGGCCCCCAGATTCTCAAAAGGTTCTACAGCTGCACCATCGAGAGCATCCTGACCGGTTGCATCACTGCCTGGTATGGCAACTGCTTGGCATCTGAACGTAAGGCGCTAGAGGGTAGTGCGAATGGCCCAGTACATCATTGGGGCCAAGCTTCCTGCCATCCAGGACCTATATAATAGGCAGTGTAATAGGAAAGCACATAAAATTGTCAGACTAGTCACCCAAGTCACAACCTTTTTTCTCTGCTACCGCACGGCAAGCAGTACCGGAGCATCAAGTCTAGGACCAAAAGGCTCCTCAACAGCTTCAACCCCCAAGCTATTAGACTGCTGAACAATTCATAAAAATCCCCACTGGACAATTTACATTGACCCCCTCCCCTCCATACACTGCTGCTACTCGCACTTCGTTTGTTAGCTATGCATAGTCACTTCACCCCCACCTACATGTACAAATTACATCAATTAGCCTGTACCCCTGCACACTGACTTACTACCGGTGCCCCTGTATATAGCCTCGTTATTGTTATTCTTATTGTGTTACTTTTTATTTTAGCCTACTTGGTAAATATTTTCTTCTTCTTGAACTGGTCTGTTGGTTAAGAGCTTTTAGGTAAGCATTTCACGGTAAAGTCTACATTTGCTGTATTCGGCGCATGTGGCAAATAAAGTTTGATTTGATGCAGTAGCTAACGCTCCAGACCTCCATACTCTCCTCAGCCAGATAGAAGAGAGCACAGAAGGCAAGCTAGTTCTTGTACACAGGACCAGCCATATACACAGCCAATGTATACTCTGCACAAAGCCATGGCTGAACTGAACCAACAGAAAATATTTTCAAGACTGTGTACTAGCAGTGTGTGAATGGAGTAGATCAGTCTTGATGGAGCTAAAAGCTACATGCAAGCCTAACACACACACAGCTATTGTACTGGTGGTGGTACTGCACAACACCAATACAGCCGGAAGGTGAAAAGCATATTTAAGTAGCGATCCCTTCTCTGGAGACATAGCCGAGGCCAATAACGCGTGCATTTATTCAGAAGAGGTTCAGTACGACCCGTCTTTCACGACAACATGCTATAAATTCCCCTTCAAAGTAAAACAGAACACTTGGGCTCTTGTCTCTCTATGTGGTGCTGTGCTAACACAAAACAGTCTGGGGGTAGAAGAAGAGGAATATTTGAATCATCTGCCCTGAAGACCTCCGTCTCTGCTGTGCTTGCTCTTGGGGTCTAGGTCGGTTTTATTGTAAAAGTACTTTGTGACAACTGCTTAATGTGAAAAGGCTTCATTCATTTAACCGATCGATTGATTAATTCCCCTCTCTCTCTCTCTCACACACACACACACACACACACACACACACACACACACAAGGATACTCCTCGATGCTGCGGATGTCGACGGCAAGGATCTTAGGCTTGCTGGCCTTGCTCCTCTTGGTTTGACCCCCCACCGACAGCTCACACAGGTCAATGAGGTCCTCGGCTGAGATACGGGGGGACACCTCGGCTTTCAGGTCACTCAGCTCCAAGGGCTCCCGCGACTGGAGAGGAGATAAGAGAGAGTTATTATGACCACTCAGGTAGAATAGGTTCCCTCAGTATACAGTTTGTTATTTAGTTGGCCAGCAAACATCAAACTCTCAAAGGAAGACTTGAATATCTAGGTGACAATAACAGCATTCAGTGGTACTGTACAATAGCTTTGTCAGTCTTTTGTAAATATGTAAATACTGTATGTAGTTCTCAAGGAAGGACCCAAAGCGATATCAGTGCCATTGCCGGCAAAGCAGAAAATACTTTGTACTGAGGACAGAGGATTTTGGAAAGGCACTCTTCCTTTCCAGTCGACACTACAGGATAATGCTGCCCTGGAGGTGACAGCGCAGACAGGCTATGATGAGCAGTGTTAATGGGGAGAGCCAGGGAGTCCACTGGCACTGTGGCTATTTGTCATCAAAGACTTGAGAGTATAAGCATGTTTTAGGAGTCTGTGTGGCAGGGACAACGGTGGCACTGAGGTGCCAGTATCTCCTGTGAACAGAGTGTGCAGCCTGAGGAGGAATCATACTTAGCTTTCCCTTTGTAAGCAGTCTTGCATTGCAAATGACTCTTGTATAATGTCACCTAAACCTTGCAGCTTCCACGAAACATCTCAGTGTAAATATATACAATTACAGAATCTACGGCAATACATGGCAAGGGGCAGGTGATATGCGTCAATGCATCATCTAAAGTAGAACTTTTCGATGGATGGCGACACCTTTGGCAGTTGAATGTAGTCAAAAAAAAGATATCCTCCTCGGGATACAGCCCAAATCAAGTTGTGAAGACCTCTCACGTTCACTGATAGATAGAGAGAGAGCGAGCGAGCGAGAGAGGGGGCGAGAGAGAGAGCGGGCGAGAGAGGGCGAGAGGGCGAGAGCGGGCGAGAGGGCGAGAGAGAGAGAGCGAGAGAGCGAGAGAGAGAGAGAGAGAGAGCGAGAGAGCGAGAGAGAGAGAGCGAGAGAGAGCGAGAGAGAGCGAGAGAGAGCGAGAGAGAGCGAGAGAGAGCGAGAGAGAGCGAGAGAGAGCGAGAGAGAGCGAGAGAGAGCGAGAGAGATGATTGCTATTGGTACATCCATCAACGAACCCCATGATCTGCTTCTTACACAGATCACACATTTCACTGGCTGTCATGAGTCAATAGGAAGCATGGAGCATGAACGAGAGAGCAGGGGTGAGAGGAAAAAGAGTGAAAGAGAGAATTCAATTAAAAATACTTTAGGCTATTTATCCCACAAGGGGCAATTGTGCAAACAAGGAGAGGATAAAGACGAAGAAGGAGGAGGGTGCTTTACTCATACAAACGAGTGGCAGTTCACTATCATTAGGTTCAGCGGGTGTATTTTATTCACTTAACTGTCCAGTCATTGAATCGGAGGGAGGCACTCAATGCTTTAAGACCTCTGAGCGTCTTTTCAACGTATACAAACACAGTTGGACTAAAACCAGCCATTAGATTTTTTTCACACTTTTACAGTGTTCGTTTTCATCAGCTGTTGTACAATATGATATACGACACAGGAAAACTGAATGTTGACTGTACTGGGCCTTCAAGGCCTATAAGTCAACATGTACCTGTTCCTCCAGCTTAAGTACTGGTAGCCCATGTTTATAGCCAAGTTATCCTTACTCATTGTGTTTTTATTCCTTGTGTAATTCTTTTTTTTCTATCTCTATATTTCTCTCTGCATTGTTGGGAAAGGCCTGTAAGTAAGTATTTCACTGATACACTATAATCAACAAAGTGCCATCTACAAGCTAAAAGGGTTATTCGGCTGTCCCCATAGGACAACCCTTTATAGTTCCATCTAAAACCAGCAAAAAAAGAAACGGCCCTTTTTCAGGACCCTGTCTTTCAAAGATCATTTTTAAATCAAAATAACATCACATATCTTCATTGTAAAGGGTTTAAACACTGTTTCCCATGCTTGTTCAATGAACGATAAACAATTAATGAACATGCACCTGTGGAACGGTTGTTAAGACACTAACAGCTTACAGACGGTAGGTAATTAAGGTCACAGTTAGGAAAACTTAGGACACTAAAGAGGCCTTTCTACTGACAGGCATGAGGACTGCAGATGTGGCCTGGGCAATAAATTGCCATGTCCGTACTGTGAGACGTCTAAGACAGCACTACAGGGAGACAGGACAGACAGCTGATCGTCCTCGCAGTGGAAGACCATGTGTAACAACATCTGCACAGGATTGGTACATCCGAACATCACACCTGCGGGACAGGTACAGGATGGCAACAACAACTGCCCGAGTTATACCAGAAACACACAATCCCTCCATCAGTGCTCAGACTGTCCGCAATAGGCTGAGAGAGGCTGGACTGAGGGCTTGTAGGCCTGTTGTAAGGCAGGTCCTCACCAGACATCACCGTCGCCTATGGGCACAAACCCACCATCGCTGGTCCAGACAGGACTGGCAAAAATTGCTCTTCACTGACGAGTCGTGGTTTTGTCTCACCAGGGGTGATGATCGGATTTGCGTTTATTGTCGAAGGAATGAGTGTTACACCGAGGCCTGTACTCTGGAGCTGGATCAATTTGGAGGTGGAGGGCCCGTCATGATTTGGGGCGGTGTGTCACAGCATCATCGGACTGAGCTTGTTGTCATTGCAGGCAATCTCAACGCTGTGCGTTATAGGGAAGACATCCTTCTGCTCATGTGGTACCCTCCCTGCATGCTCATCCTGACATGACCCTCCAGCATGACATTGCCACCAGCCATACTGCTCGTTCTGTGCATGATTTCCTGTAAGACAGGAATGTTAGTGTTCTGCCATGGCCAGCAAAGAATCCCATTGAGCACGTCTGGGACCTGTTGGATTGGAGGGTGAGAGCTAGGGCCATTCCCCCCAGAAATGTCCGGGAACTTGCAGGTGCCTTGGTGGAAGAGTGGGGTAACATCTCACAGCAAGAACTGGCAAATCTGGTATAGTCCATGAGGAGGAGATGCACTGCAGTACTTAATGCAGCTGGTGGCCACACCAGATACTAACTGTTTCTTTTGATTTTGACCCCCCTTTGTTCAGGGACACATTATTCCATTTCTGTTAGTCACATGTCTGTGGAACTTGTTCAGTTTATGTCTCAGTTGTTGAATCTTGTTATGTTCATGCAAATATCATGCAAATAACTCAGTTTTTTTTGCGGGCGCACACACAGCCACGGGCGCACACACAGCCACGGGCGCACACACAGCCACACACACAAACAGACTGACTGAACCACTGACTCTAATAAAACAAATAGTTTGGATTAGCACAGGGAAACTGTAAGCACCTTATCCAATCAGCAGTGAGGAAGTAGGAGAAGGACTGATAAGACCATTATGATGATAACTGTTGCTTGGATAAGGTAACTGGATGATGCCAGAAAATAGATCACAATCAATATAAAGCTCTTTAAAACCTAAACCTAGAATGCAGTAAGAGAGGACTGAGAAATGTCATCAACTTGTATAATTAGACAGCTTTAATATCTACTCTATACACACACACACCAATTATGACTCCCCCCACACACACAACAGTATGAACCCCCACACACACACACACACACACACACAGTATGAACACCCCCACATCTTTAAAATCCCACTGGTACAGCCTGTCGTTGACTGTGGGTTCATGGCTGGGTCACATGGGGAGTTAAATGCCATGGTGAGATGTATGTTTGCCAGCCTTCAGTCAGCTTAATGACGCTGCTGCCTGTCTTTCAGTGCATGGGCTGACAGTGATGGGACCTAACTGGAGACACTGAAGACTGGTGGTCCTCTGTAGCTCAGTTGGTAGAGCATGGCGCTGGCAATGCCAGGATAGTGGGTTTGATTCCCGGGACCACACATACCGAAAATGTATGCGCGCATTGATTGGATAAAATTGTCTGCTAAATGGCTTTATTATATAATATAAATTACCCAGGCTCAGTTCAGTATGGAGTAAGCATTTTTAAATGGTGTGAAACAGGGAGAAACTGTCCACATTTGTCCAATAAGATTTTAGATTTGTACCATCTGTTGCAAAACGCTTTGCGATGGTGTGCATTACTGAACACTACCCAGAGCTTGTTTTTCCTCACCAACGTTTACTGTCCAGAGGAACCTGATTGCCCCTATTGGCTCACATGATCAACTGCATGAGAACATGAATGTACAGTACTGTAACGACAACGCCCATCATGGTGATAACCAGCTAGGACTGAGGTCTAGTGATGATGAATAGCCAACGGCCGTGTTGTACATTCACCATGCAGCGATTTGTCATCCCAATATGAACTCCCATACATACAGGGCAATTATCCCTCAGTGTAATTCTATACGGAAGGCATTTGCAATTCCTCCCATTATAGTCATGGTGACGTACAGGCATTCAGTTACAGTATTAGCTGGCATAATTTCTCAGGGCACGACTCTATCCCCTATCAAGGATTTCGGTGTAAATTGCAGTCGCGACAGACCAGATGAATTCAAAATCATCAGTAAAAAAACTGATCAGAAAATGGCTAACTTGAAACCTAAGGAGCCGCCATGAAATCCATTAAGGAATAACCTTCACAAAGAAATAAAGGATTCCAAAGGAGGAAGGATAGTCCTCCCCACATTTGTTCCTTTTAGATCATATTGAATAAGATTATATGGACGGGGGGGAGGGGGGGGGGTCCTCCCGATGATCCTAGAACAGCACTTTATAAATACAAACCCTAATGTATTTTATGTTCCATTAATGGCCATGCAGCAGTTACCAATGTCCCCCTCAACTAAAGTGAAGTAACTTTTCTGGCAGCAGGGGCAAGCAGAGCAGAGCGGCACTTTTTAATAAAATGCCTCCGTGTTTTTGCTGACAGACAGACTCGAGCTAGGCCCTTGAGCGGAGCCGGGTCCTGGGTCCAGGCATACAGTAAACACCTCATTTCTCTGGTGTCATGAAAACAGCATCTCGCCCGGATTTAATGAAATGTTCTTTGGGAAATTGAATAAGTTACTCACTGCACGCTGTAGGGCATACATTCAACCAAACAGATATGAACTCAACACACATATTGATAAATGAAATGACAGAATCCATCTTCAGATGTGGTCGTTTCTTTCAACTTCTGGGTGTCGAGTAAAATGTGATGTTATTTAACTAAAACGATCAAACCCAGATAGGCAGACTAGGGTCTTGAAGGAGAGTATTTTAAAAAGAGTAACAATTTAATGAGCAATTCAAAAAACAGGAAAAATATATACTATAACGTTATTCGCTGAAATGTATGGAACACACAGTAGTAGAAGACCGGGATATGAAATAAAGTGGGAAGCATTATGGTTTTGGTATCCTATGGTTTCTGTAACTGCATTAAAACCACCACTCCTATAACATGGTATTAATAAGAAAAACTGGATTCAGGTCAATAGTCTAGCCTCCCTCTAAGATTGGCCATTATGTTGCATGTACGTGGTTCTCCTCTGTGTTACCCCTAAAAGAAAGCCTAGCGCTGTAAACCAATCTCTCTGATGAGACTGACGTTTCACCGCCGCGGTCCTGTTTCTCCCTGCCTTTATGTGCTTTCTGAGGAAGAATCTTGAGGGCACTGCAGACTATCGTTACACGGCATACCGAACCTTAGGTACTTTTCCCAATACTACAACATGAAAAATGGTTTGGTACTAGAATTTGTTACTTTCGGTTCTCTCAAACGTCTCACGTCATATAGGGATTGAGAGGATCGCGTCTGTCAAGTAATTTGTCTGAATCTTCTCAAGAGGGCAGTAGTAAGCTAGCCAGGATACTTGCGCGTGGTAAATCGGGCCCCCAGAGACTGGACGTGTTTATATGGTTTAGGGTTGAGCCCCCCGTGTCTGAGTTAACCAGCCATTAGGCTCCGATTACAACCCAGGATTTATTCCCCTTGGACCAATCAGAAATTAACAGCCAGTCAAGTTTTATCCCTCTGAACAATCATAAATTAAACAGCCAGTCAAGTTTTATCCCTCTGAACAATCATAAATTAAATAGCCAGTCAAAGCTGACAGCCTGACCACCGGAAAATGGAAACCTCCAATAAATAATATATGAAAGATTGAGCAACTGGAAAAACACTGACTGATTCCGGAATTAATTAATACAGCAATATAGAGGCCATTTGGGGTCTAGAGTTCTCACTGACCCTCAATGCCCCTCATCTCCATTACATGTGTACTGTAGTGCTGTCTGTCTGAGAATGAGGCGGTCTACATTTGACTAAACGTCACCGAGAGAGTAACCGAGAGCAACCAATAGACACGTGGCGTACGATTTAATTAGGGTGTGAAAACCACACAAGAGAATCCACACAAGTGGCACATTCTGTCTATGACATCACCGCTCAATCATGGGCCTAGGACAACCCATGTCTGAGTGGGAACAAATGTATACTCATGACGAGATAGGTGGATTGAGGTAGCTACAAACAGGTTAAATAGGGCCCACTGCCTTACAGCGAGGCCTGTCTGGGCATGAAGGGGCTAGAATAGAGTTAAATGGTCTGTCTGTCTGTCTGTCTGTCTGTCTGTTTCAACTAGACTATCCTTTTGGTTTTCAAAAGTACTCAAGGATAGTAAAAATTTAAATTATTATAACAAAAATTGTAAAGGGGACATTTCGCCAATCCCCAAATGGAAAAAGGCTATTTTAGGCTTAGGGTTACAATTAGGGTTCAGGTTCAGAGTTAGGTTTAGTTTTAGGGTTCATGTTAGGATAGTAAAACCAACGTGTGTGTCTGTGTGAGGTGTATGAGTTTGGGCATGCGTGGATGTGAGTGAGTACATATATACACACACACACACACACGAGTGAGTGCATGAATGTGTCCATATCTGTGTGTGAGTCAATGTGTCCATATCTGTGTGTGAGTCAATGTGTCCATATCTGTGTGTGAGTCAATGTGTCCATATCGGTGTGTGAGTCAATGTGTCCATATCGGTGTGTGAGTCAATGTGTCCATATCTGTGTGTGAGTCAATGTGTCCATATCTGTGTGTGAGTCAATGTGTCCATATCTGTGTGTGAGTCAATGTGTCCATATCTGTGTGTGAGTCAAATGTGGCCATATCGGTGTGTGAGTGAATGTGTCCATATCTGTGTGTGAGTCGTGTGTGATGATGGAGGAGCGCTCACCAGGTCTGTCTTGGGCATGTCCTGGTAGTCTGAGGAGTAGTAGTTGGCCGTCTTGCCGAAGCCGTTGGTGCTGGCGTCTCCCTGGGCCTTGGGAGGCTGGGCGTGCTGGCGGTAAGTGGCGCTCTTGGGAGTCCAGCAGAACAGGTTGATGGATTCCCGGACGCAGCGCTCAATGTCAATCTCTGGAAGGAGGAAGAGGAAGGGAAACAAAAAGAGGGGGTCATGATTTTTATTATTTATTAATGAATTAAATGTAGGCCGTACTTGGCAGATAAAAGCTGAATTGCAGCACATAGAAGTAATTAAATAAGGCAACACATTTCTTTTTTTTCTTTTTTAAAATCAGGATGGGAGCTGAAGCAGTTGGTATTTGGTAGTGTGTCCTGGTAATTCTAACCAAAAGTTGAGACTGTATTCTTTAAAAAAACTTTATAAGATTTGCAAAAATGAAGCAATCAATAACAACCACTCAACAGTGCATCGTTAGGAAAGCCCAACGAAAAGAGTTGTCTCTTTCCTCTTATAGAAAAAGTACGACCTAATTTGCCCACATGGCAGTTTAGCAGATGGGTGGAAACAGGGATGGAACATGGTGTGTAAAAGCTGATTTAGCTTGTCTGTGCAGATTAAGATAGCTGACGTTGCCACCATTGTCTGTTCCTTCCTGCATGTTTCAACACATCTACATTCCTGCAGATTGTGAAAACAGGATGTCGCATACTACAGTCGCACCCACACAAGACAAGTCTGTATCAGCAAAATAATAACATATAACAATGGACAGTTCTCTAAGTAAAACAGCATAGTAAGTCTAATTAAACAACAGAGTAGGTAATTAAATAAGTGTGAAAGGCCTGAGCGGAGAGTGCCTCACTATGTGGTGTAATCTGTGAAAAAAAATGGGTGTGTCTGGGAAAATGAATGAATGACTTCAAAAATTCCAGAACTTGTGAATGACATCTAAAACAACTTTCACACCTTTATCCATGTATTTTCTGCAGCATCTCTCACCCCGGGCACAAAAGCGGAGGAGATTATGCAAATTAGCACCAGGGTTTAGCGTGACCGTGAGCCGCTCACTCACTTCCTGACAATTCTACTAGTTTGACCTTGAAGGCAGATACCGTAAATAAATCATCTGTAATAGTCATCATGGAACACCTTGACTGAGCACCGTCTCTCTCTGTGTGTGTGTGTGTGTGTGTGTGTGTGTGTGTGTGTGTGTGTGTGTGTGTGTGTGTGTGTGTGTGTGTGAGACCAAGTGCAAGCCAGGGGCCTATAGTTTAGCTGTGACAGACAAACCCCTTCCTTTACTTCAAGATTTCTTGACTACAACAAAACACAAAATCAGGTTGAGAGAAAAGTTAGCCAAGTTACTTTGAATCCATTCTCCTAGTGCTTCATCCACTCACTGAGCCCCTCGCCTCTTTCTCACGTCGTGTACGGAGTGGGGGATTAGAGAATGCCACTCACTGGATTAGCGGAGGATTTGGGGCAAATTGGGAATTTAGAATCCTCCCATTCTTTATTTTGTTCTCTATTTCACTGCCACCTTTTGCTGTGCTAATGAAACGTGTGGCTAATGAGAGCTTTTGGCATGGCCTGACATAGACCCAGACAAAATCAAATATGAGATGGATCTTTATTCCAGGAAAGGGGGGTGAGGGTTTGTCAGGACAGGCTACGGTAGAGGGGCGGTATGCTCTCAGTGTACAGGACCTCACAAATATATGGTTACAGACAGGAGGTCATTCCAGTGAAACACTGGTAGTCAGATTCCTCTCTAGCCAACCATGCAGACAGAGACAGAGACAGACAGACAATTCCATGGCAGTGTGTGTCTGTGTGTGTGTGTGTGTGTGTGTGTGTGTGTGTTAGTTAGAGATACACTTTGTCAGATCGATGTGATTTGAATCAGTTGATTATGTGGCAGTTGATTGAATGAGGGGGGCTCTGACACAGTCGGGGCTACAAATCAACCGCTGGACTGGAGGGACTCTGGCAACTGCTAGCTAGGTAATGGGGATATGGAACCCTATTAAAAAGGTGGTCTGGGATATGGCCTCTTCCATTCAATGGCCATTTTGATTAAATACCCCTTGATTCATGAAGAATATAACTTAATGCATGTCTAAGTACAACTGTCCTGCCCTGGCCTACCATAACCCAAGATATGAGACTGCACTACACCATTGGCATACCATAACCCAAGATATGAGACTTCACGACTCCATTGGCTATGTTTTAAGGTTGAAACACAAATCGCAGATTGTGCCTTTAAAATGTGTCTGTGCCAATGGCCCTGTGGGAGATGGATGTAACTCTGAATGATCGGGTAGTGACTAGTGCCACAGCCCCAATCAGACAACTGAATCACTGGCAAATGCTCCCTACATGTCAATGTGGACACTGTCTACAGAATGTAAATAGATGGTCTACTGTAAACTAGAAAAGAAAAACGCTCCCGGGCACTTTCTTTGATTACATTTAAAATGCAAATTGATTGACGGAGCTGTACTGTAGCCTCTCGGGCCATTCTGGTTAAAATGGTACACACGCACACACAGTGACATTCATAACACAAAACCCATAAAGCAACCCTATCCAATATATTTTCTATCCAACCCTTCTGTCTATCCAAACATTCGACTTCCTGTCTGAGAAGTGGTCTGGCAGCTCTTGGTGGTTGTATTACTCCTAGCTACATGTCTTTGAACTACAGTTCATCAGGCCTGTGAGCTGTGCTCCTCATTGAGGCGGATGCTAATGTTGCGTGAAGGCAAATGCTGCCGCATCATCAGTACACCCATGACAGGGCCTTACCTGCTGCCAAGCCAGCCATTGTAATGTGTGTGTTTGTGTGTTGGCAAGTTTCCAAACAAGAAAAAGTTACAGATGACTTTAAAAAGGCAACATGTTGAACTAACAGAGGAACAAAGAGGGGACAAAATCAGCATGTTGACACGTTGCGTTCTAGAATGCCCGCAGGGCGAAAATAAGCTTTCTGTGCCTGCCTCGGTTTACTTAGCGTGCTTAGTCCTGCCTCGCTTTGGTTCCTCATTCAATTCAATTTTAACTCCCAATCTTTGAATTTCAGGAGCGTATTCCTGCCTTCTAATCTTGCCTCCGAAATTAATGACACAAAAGATAACACCTAATCTTGACATGCTGTCATGGTGGGCGACTTTTGTTTAACAGTTTTGCCAAACGTTTTGGCGGAGGAGGAGAAGAGCTATCCGGGTCAGAGATCAGAGACCGAGCGTCACTCGATGGGCCCAATAGAGGCATATGGCACATCCTTAATGTGTCTCTTGCCAGTTTTACTTTGAGAGACGTCGTTCAGACAGAGATCTGGGATCGATCTGCATGACCAAGAGAACCTTATGACGGTGTGAGTGCTCCACCTCCCTCTAAGCACTCTGGGAACCGTCCTCCCCTGGTATTAACTGTAATAGTCTTGTCAGTGGGAATTAATGACCCGTCTTCGCCGTCTACAGAGGGAAAAGAGGAGACGAGCGTGTCCGGATCATTTAAGAGCCCGCTCGCTTGTAACTTTATCTTGACTTAACTTTCATTCCTACGCTCAGAGACAGAAAGAAAGAGCGAGAGAGAGAGAGTGAGAGTGAATCCGAGAGGTGCTTCTTTGCCCCCATCACAAAAATAAACTACAAACATTTTAGCCAGTCTGAAATACCCCTTCATTCAACTATCTACAATATTTGAATCTATGGTCATGAAAAAGCTATTGCTTAATACATTATCTATCAGGCTTACATAGTGACTGTCAGGTATGATGTCGTAGTGCCCAGGGTCATGAATATTGCATGTAATCACACACACACACATACATACATACAAACACACACCTCCAGCAAACAGAGGCTAGCCTAATACTTGAGGAGAGATTGACAACCGGTTTAACAAGCCCCAGCGTGCGGCTGGTCATTCCATGGCAGTGTGTGTGTGTGTGTGTGTGTGTGTTAGTTAGAGATGAACTTTCTGTCAAATATATAGTGACTGAGGCATGATGTCGTAGTGCGACCTGTAAAAGGTCATAACCAGAAATTGCTTGGCAGCCTAGGCACTAAATAAATACAATTAATAGCATCACCTGAGGGAAGAGAAAACAGCTAGGGTAATTGACTGGTTGATGAAAGATAAATGAAATACGCTGCTCTGAAGTTTACAGTACTTGGCTGAGAGCCAGACGATGACAACTTGCACATGAAAAGCAGGTTTGTATGTAGTAAGGTACGTGTATAAGGACACCAAAGCTGCCTGCCTGCATGCTGATGGAGAGGTAGAGTGTTTCTGGTTCCTACTGCAACACAGATGGTTTTATTTGAGGTGTACACATGAATCTCTGGTAGCTACAAAGCGGTAAAACACAAGTATGCAACTAAACAAAAGGAATCTGGGGCTCCACAGGTAAGAGGA
The DNA here is from genome assembly GCF_901001165.1 of Salmo trutta. Classification (NCBI taxonomy): domain Eukaryota; kingdom Metazoa; phylum Chordata; class Actinopteri; order Salmoniformes; family Salmonidae; genus Salmo; species Salmo trutta. The sequence goes on from NC_042960.1 coordinate 5,492,275, forward strand.
TATCAAGCCTTCACGGCCTGACAGACACAGAGAGAGAGGCAGAGAAGTCAGCACAGACCCAGACAACAGCCCAGCACAACAACACCCCCTTAACTAGACCTGGAGAGCTGGAGAGAGACATATCTGCACTCTGGACTGTAGTGAGACAACATAAACAGGACAAAGAGCTGGAGGTGGTGAAGAACAGAGCACTAGAGGAGAGGATCAGACTGCTGGAGGAGAGTGTGGGGATGGCGTGTGACAGAGAACAACCTACTAGAGAGGTGGCCACCCCCACAGAGAAGCTAGCAGAACAGCCCACCTCAGCACCGGACAAAAGTCTTGACCCCATAGCAGAACAGTCCACCCCTGACCATAGCGTCGAAATCACAGCGGGACAGACAAATGAAGAACCCCAAGCCCAGGGGATCTCACTCCCTCTGAGCACCCCCCCGTCAGCCACCCTGATAGCCTTTCTGACAACCCCCCCACACCCACTGAGGACATGCACAAGACACAGATTGTACTCCTTATGGACTCAAACATGAACTATATAAAGAAAATAAACTTTTTCTTGTATATAGCGGCTAGTGTAAGAGTGGGGGTTGGGCCTGTTGGCCTGCTCATGGCCTGGGTGTATGTATGACTTCCATGTTGAGGCCCTCTTTGCGGGAGTGGGGGGCATGGGGTGGGCAGGAGGGGTGCTGGTCTGGGCGGGGTGTCTATTGATCTGTTGCTCCTGTGTGAAGTGTTGGGGCTGCGTTTGAGAGCTATATCCTTTAGGGTCCAGGCGAAGATGGGCACTGCTGCCTTGTATAGGTGGACCTGGTCGTAAAGGCTGTGACTAGCCCAAGCCAATGGAATGTACCAGATTCTCAGCAGGCTCTGCTCACACTTACTGTCTGAGGCCAAACCACACGACTAACAACATTGGACACTTTCACTCTCTCATTCTGGAATATCCAAGGCCTGAGGTCATCTGCCTTTGGCCTAAAGAGCATGAACCTGGACTTCATCAAAGAAATCGGAAATACAGACATTGTCATCCTACAAGAACCATGGCATAGAGGAGACGGACCCACAGGTTTCCCTCTAGGTTACAGAGAGCTGGTAGTTCCATCCACCAAACTACCAGGTGTGAAACAGGGAAGGGACTCAGGGGGTATGCTAATTTGGTATAGAGCAGACCTAACTCACTCTATTAAATTAATCAAAACAGGAACCCTTTACATTTCCAGTCCCAGGGACATGTACTAGTCTGTGGCGACCTAAATGCCAGAACCAGACAAGATTCTGACACCCTCAGCACACAGAGGGACAAACACCTGCCTGCAGGGGACAGCATTCCCTCCCCCATATGCCCCCCTAGGCACAACATAACCAACAAAAACATGTCACAACTCCTGCAGCTCTGGGTATGTACATAGTCAATGGTAGGTACACCTATAGCTCATCTCTTGGCAGTAGTTGTAGACTACTTTATCACTGACCTCAACCCAGAGTCTCTCAGAGCGTTCACAGTCAGCCCACTGACATCCCTATCAGATCACAGCAAAATCACAGTCTACTTGAGCATAAGCATAAGCATCAAAGCCAAAGGAACTGAGTAATATTAAGAAATGCTACAGCTGGAAGGAATGTAGTGTGGAAACCTACCAAAAAACTATTAGGCAACAACAAATTCAATCCCTTTTAGACAACTTCCTGGACAAAACATTCCACTGTAATAGTGAAGATGTAAACTTGGCAGTAGAAAATCTTAACAGTATATTTGACCTCTCAGCTTCCCTATCAAATCTAAAAAAAATTAACAGAAAACCGAAGAAAATGAACAACGACAAATGGTTTGATGAAGAACAAAAAAACCTAAGAAAGAAATTGAAAAACCTGTCCAACCAAAAACACAAAGACCCAGAAAACTTGAATCTATGCCTTCACTATGATGAATCACTAAAACAATACAGAAATACACTACAGAAAAACATCAGAAATCAGCTCAATGTAATTGAAGAATCCAGACTCTAACCACTGGGGCAAAGCTGCCTGCCATCCAGGACCTCTACACCAGGCGGTGTCAGAGGAAGCGCCTAAAAATTGTCAAAGACCCCAGCCACCCCAGTCATAGACTGTTCTCTCTACTACCTAATGGCAAGCAGTACCGGAGTGCCAAGTCTAGGACAAAAATGCTTCTCAACAGTTTCTACCCCCAAGCCATAAGATTCCTGAACAGGTAATCAAATAATTTGCATTGTTTGCCCAGTGTATTACCTCAATTGGCCCGACCAACCAGTGCTCCCGCACATTGGCTAACCGGGCTATCTGCATTGTGTCCCACCACCCGCCAACCACTCTTTTACACTACTGCTACTCTCTGTTCATCATATATGCATAGTCACTTTAACCATACCTACATGTACATACTACCTCAATAAGCCTGACTAACCGGTGTCTGTATATAGCCTCGCTACTGTTATTTTCAAATGTCTTTTTGCTGTTGTTTTATTTCTTTACTTACACACACACACACACACACACACACACACACACACACACACACCTTTTTTTCCCACTATTGGTTAGAGCCTGTAAGTAAGCATTTCACTGTAAGGTTTACACCGGTTTTATTCGGCGCACGTGACTTTGATTTGACTTCTTGGAAAATTGGAAAACACTAAACAAACAACACAAAGAATTACCTATCCAAAATGGAGATGTATGGGTAAACCCCTTCTCCAATGTTTTTGGCTCTATAACAAAGAACAAAACAGCAAAAACATATACATGATCAAATACAAATCTTAGAATGAACTATTAAAGGACTACCAGAACCCACTGGATTTTCCAATTACCTTGAATGAACTACAGGACAAAATAAAAACCCTCCAACCCAAAAAGGCCTGTGGTGTTGATGGTATCCTCAATGAAATTATAAAATATACAGACAACAAAATCCAATTGGCTATAGTAAAACTCTTTAACATCATCCTTAGCTCTGGCATCTTCCCCAATATTTGGAACCAAGGACTGATCATCCCAATCCACAAAAGTGGAGACAAATTTGACCAACTACCGTGGGATATGCGTCAACAGCAACCTTGGGAAATTCCTCTGCATTATCATTAACAGCAGACCCGTACATTTCCTCAGTGAAAACAATGTACTGAGCAAATTGGCTTTTAACCAAATTATCGTACGACAGACCACGTATTCACCCTGCACACCCCAATTGACAAATAAACAAACCAAAACAAAGGCAAAGCCTTCTCATGCTTTGTTGATTTCAAAAAAGCCTTCGACTCAATTTGGCATGAGGGTCTGCTATACAAATTGATGGAAAGTGGTGTTGGGGGAAAAACATACGACATTATAAAATCCATGTACACAAACAACAAGCATGTGGTTAAAATGAGCAAAAAAACATTTCTTCCCACAGGGCCGTGGGATGAGACAGAGATATAGCTTAAGCCCCACCCTCTTCAACATATATATTAACGAATTGACGAGGGCACTAGAACAGACTGCAGCACCCGGCCTCACCCTACCAGAATCTGAAGTCAAATGTCTTCTGTTTGCTGATGATCTGGTTCTTCTGTCACCAACCAAGGAGGGTCTACAGCAGCACCTAGATCTTCTGCACAGATTCTGCCAGACCTGGGCCCGAATAGTAAATCTCAGTAAGGCCAAAATAATGGTGTTCCAAAAAAGGTCCAGTCGCCAGGACCACAAATACAAATTCCATCTAGACACTGTTGCCCTTAGAGCACATAAAAAAAATATACATACCTCGGCCTAAACATCAGCGCCACAGGTAACTTCCACAAAGCTGTGAACGATCTGAGAGACAAGGCAAGAAAGGCCTTCTATGCCATCAAAAGGAAAATAACATTTGACATACCAATTAGGATCTGGCTAAAAATTCTTGAATCAGTTATAGAACCCATTGCCCTTTATAGTTGTGAGGTCTGGGGTCCGCTGCTCACCAACCAAGAATTCACAAAATGGGACATACACCAAATTGAGACTGCATGCAGAATTCTGCAAAAATATCCTTCGTGTACAACGTAAAACACCAAATAATGCATGCAGAGCAGAATTAGGCCGATACCCGCTAATTATCAAAGTCCAGAAAAGAGACGTTAAATTCTACAACCACCTAATAGGAAGCGATTCCCAAACCTTCCATAACAAAGCCATCACCTACAGAGAGATGAACCTGGAGAAAAGTCCCTTAAAACTTCTTCAGGATTGGTGGGTCCTCTGTGGGACAGTTGAGCTAACATAGGCTAATGCAATTAGCATGAGGTTATAAGTAACAAGAACATTTCCCAGGACATAAACATATCTGATATTGGCAGAAAGCATAAATTCTTGTTAATCTAACTGCACTGTCCAATTTACAGTAGCTATTACAGTGAAAGAATACCCTGCTATTGTTTGAGGAGAGTGCACAGTTTTGAACATGAAAAGTTATTCATAAACATTAGGCACATTTGGGCAGTCTTGATACAAAATTTTGAACAGAAATGAAATGGTTAATTGGATCAGACTAAAACTTTGCACATACACTGCTCTCATCTAGTGGCCAATGTCTAAATTGCACCTGGGCTGGAATAATACATTATGGCCTTTCTCTTGCATTTCAAAGATGATGGTACAAAAAAAATACAAAAAAATGCTTTTTTCCCCTTTGTATTATCATTTACCAGATCGAATGTGTTAGTTTCTCCTACATTCCTTTCACATTTCCACAAATTTCAAAGTGTTTCCTTTCAAATGGTACCAAGAAAATGCATATCCTTACTTCAGGGCCTGAGCTACAGACAGTTCGATTTGGGTATGTCATTTCAGGCAAAACGTTTAAAAAAGGGGGCCGATCCTAAAGCAAGCTGGTCCTGGGGCTCTGTTCACAAACACAAACAGACCCCACAGAGCCTCAGGACAGCAACACAATTAGACCCAACCAAATCATGAGAAAACTAAAATAATTACTTGATACATTGGAAAGAATTAAAAACAGAGTAAACTAGAATGCTATTTGGCCCTAAAGTACACAGTTGCAGAATACCTGACCACTGTGACTGACCTAAACTTAAGGAAAGCTTTGACTCCCGAGTGGCGCAGCGTTCTAAGGCACTGCATCTCAGTGCTTGAGGCGTCACAACAGACACCCTTGTTCAAATCCAGGCTGTATCACAACCGGCCGTGATTGGGAGTCCCATAGGGCGACCCACAATTGGCCCAGCATCGTCCGGGTTTGGACGGGGTAGGCCGTCACTGTAAATAAGAATTTGTTCATAACTGACTTGCCTAGTTAAATAAAGGTTAATATAATTTAATTTTTTTAATTACAGACTCAGTGAGCATAGCGTTGCTATAGAGAAAGGCCCTTAAATTGACACAGACAGACAGGCCGAGGCAGAGAGGCCAAGGCAGAGAGGGAAAACAGAGAGGCAGGTGTGTGTCGCAAATCACTGTGAGCGCGAGTGTGTGTGTGTGTGTGTGTGTGTGTGTGTGTGTGTTTTTAAATGAAATGGGGCACACAGTAGCATGAACAACCACACTCCCGCCCACACACACACAGTAGCATGAACAGCCACACTTCCTCCCACACACACAGTAGCATGAACAACCACACTCCCTCCCTCCCTCCCACACACACACACACACACACACACACACACACAGTAGCATGAACAACCACACTTCCTCCCACACACACAGTAGCATGAACAACCACACTTCCTCCCACACACACAGTAGCATGAACAACCACATTCCCACCCATACACACACACACACACAGTAGCATGAACAACCACACTCCCTCCCACACACACAGTTGTGTACTGACACAGCATTGATGATTTGGCCGTTGGCAGAAGGTGAACTTCACACATACACACAAACCCTCCAGGTCAGACAGACAGAGACAGAGAGAGAGAGAGAGAGCTCAGTGTTTTCAGCCCTAGTATGCACCACACGTCTCAACACAGAATGATGAGCGCTACAATGCCAGCATACTAAATCTAAAACTGGGAGTTGAACCAGCCACTAAACCCCTGGAGGTTACCAAACTAGCACTGAACCCACTAACCCCTTCATACCTGTAAAGCACCATGTGACAACAAAGTGTTATGGTACCGTTAGCCCTAGTATCAAGTCTCACCTATTACAACAAGGACAACACTAGTCATTTAGCGGGTTGTTCCTGGTCATAGGTTTGAGTGAATGGGTCTTAGTTTTTAAGTGTCAGTACAGGTCTAGAGGTTGGTGAGTGAGTGATGCTCTATGGGCCCAGGTGTTGGGATACCAGTGGTAATACTGAAGCTGGCAGCTGTGCTCTCTCACAGAGAGAGAACTCCTCCAGGGCTAAGATATTTTACCTTTATAAGGAGCCCTCTCCTTTCGCCTGTTTTTGCTCATCACGTGCCTGCTGGACCAATAAAACACAGTGAAGTGTAGCAGCATATATATAGAGAAAGAGAGAGAGACAGAACAACTGGAAGCAGCCAGTCAGCCATCCGCAGTAAGAGTACACTAGCGTCCCCTTTGGCATAAAAACATCTGCCGTCTCACAACTGTTATTTAAACTTAATGTCACCCGCCTCTCAGCCAAACGGGGTAATCGCCGTTTCAGTTTGGCAATGGGGTTTAAGGGAAACTGACTGAGATATCCCCCGGGCGTCGAGAGCTCTGTGAGATACATTCATTATGGATGCTGCCGGCCCATGGATTTTCTGTCACTGACACTTTGCTGATACTTTGCAGTGGGGGACTGATTGGAGAGGTAGGTAGTACAAAGAGGGGGAGAGAGGGAGGGAGAGCGAGGAGAGAGGGTTTAGAAAGAGGGGTTGTTAGAGAACTTCATTCCTGTGTGGCGTAGAGGCTCAAACTACTACTACTACTACTACTCTCAAAGTTGCATTAAAATGTACTTGTTCTTGCCAACTGACCCGTCAAAGTCTATTCCCGAAATTCCTCCACCCACCCAAAATCTCAAAGCTGGGAGAAACTCAGTAGGGAAGCCTTGCATAGAAAGAAGAGACAGAAGATTATCAGTCCCCCAAATGCTTCTGCATAAATCACATCAACATCAGCAAACATGACATTGTCATGTGCCAGTGCATCTCAAAATTGTCGGGTTGGAGGAAGTATAGAAATAGAATGACTAGAGTGTATTGCGAGGGAGGCGGGGCTTCTTCACAGGGTTAAAGCACAGTCCCGTCTCAGATCCAGTGCCAGCGTGTGTGTTCCTCTTTAAGTGAATCTGTATGGTCATGCCTCTGTAGGAATGCTACCCTTGTACATAATGTCCTGAGACCTGACGGTTTCACACACTGCACACCACACTCACAGACAAGCTTAAGAACCGTGCAGTCCAGTTAATAAATTCTCCCTGAACAATTTGTGCCCCCGAAATTACTTTTTACTTCGCTGACAGACACTCAGAAAGCAATACACACTTCCGTAATGAGAGGCCAAATGAGGACCCATAAGCTGAAATCCACAGCCACTTGAAATGTGTCATAAATCAGGGCTGGGGGTTGAACCGAGGACACTGATCTACTGTAATGGATACAAGACCAAACAGGAAGATCAAATCCTGTCACTCATTCGGTAAGTTTGCCGTTTTCTTTCCTCTCAGGTTATTTTCCTTTCTTTTCACAGCTAGACTACAAACTTACTTCACACCAGGACAGCTTTTCACAGCTAGACTACAAACTTACTTCACACCAGGACAGCTTTTCACAGCTAGACTACAAACTTACTTCACACCAGGACAGCTTTTCACAGCACACAACTCTACCTTTGGGTGTTAAGCTTCAGTGCTATAGCGGCATGCTCGAGACAGTTTGGTTACCTAGCATCTACTACCATGGCAACATGTATTTATTCTCCCCTCATCTGTCTGTTTTGGGGAGTAATCCTGCCATTGTGGCCTAGACAGAATTAACGCCACAAGGCATCTCTGAAGGCTCCAGGTAATACACTGACACCCTACTCATCGTCCCATCACTATAAATGACGCAGAGCCCAAATGGACGAAACCCCCGTGCCTCGACTCGACAGAGATCCATCAGGATGATGAGTCATGTCCTCTCCGACACCAGAGGTGGGAAGATTTGGAGCGCTGGACGCCACGTGGATATCCTGCGGCCAGCAGTCTACGCGTTCCCAAATCACCCTCTCAGCGGGCGAGTCTTCCGACAGCTGCCGAGCACAGCGTGACATGCTTATAAAACACAAAGGCGTGAGTCTCTCAGCAGAGGACCTCACAGCATCTCCCTACAGGGATATCATTCACTAGGCTAGAAGACAGTCACACACACATTAGCCCTTTGGGGAGCCACGACATCATTAAAAGTAAAGCAAGGAACAGTCAGAGCCCCAGATGCAAGGAAGGAGAGCGTTACTGAAGTAGTTCAGAAAGAAAATACTATCTTAAAAGTGTCATCGTTCCCCAACCTGCAGTGTCCGAGTGCGTACAGAGCACTTCTTATTTTTGGAGGGCTTTTGAAGGGGTGTTTGAATATAAAAACAAAACGGTCTGTTTCAAGCGGGCTCATTAAGTGGTTCCTGTAAGATGGTGCCACTTCACTTACAGTAAGTCACATCAGCACTCCTGGAGGACCAACAGGACATCTAGCATTCAACAAATCAATAAAGACAACTACATTTACACACCCAGGAGGTCCAGCACTGGCCCTGTTCCCTACACATGAATCAAATCAAACAATGGGGGAGTGGAGGGAAACTAACTGTCTGTCCATAATGGCAGCCTTTTCCCAACATAGTGGACTACTTTGCACTAAATAGGGATTGGATTCCCTGCAATCAAAAGCAGTGCATTATAATATGTCTCCAGTCAAAAGTAGTGCACTCTATAGGGAATAGGGAGCCATTGAGGATGCACCCTAAAAGAGGGATTGATCACCACTGATCCTTGCCCCCTCCCTCTCACACTCCCTCCCCTATCTTACCTGGCAGGTCGGAGAACAGCAGGATGCACTCGTTGAAGCCGTTGGCCAGCAGGCGGTCTCGGAGCTGCTGCAGGATGGCCACGCCGATGCAGAAGGGGAAGGAGCTGTTCCCCAGGAGCAGGGTGTCCCACAGGTGGAAGATCTTGTGTAGGGGGAAGACGTCTGTAGAGGAAGAGGGGGAGATCCCTCAATCAAGCAAATGTATTTATAAAGCATTTTCTACATCACCAGTTGTCACAAAGTGCTTTTACAGTACACCAACCTAGCTCATTAAAGACATGCAGAAGCAAAAGGGAGAGCGAGGGAGGAGAGGGGTAGAGGGGGAGGGAGGGCAAGGAGAGGCGGAGGGAGGGCAAGGAGAGAGGGAGGGCAAGGAGAGAGGGAGGGCAAGGAGAGAGGGAGGGCAAGGAGAGAGGGAGGGCGGGAGGGAGGGTGAGGAGAGAGGGAGGGTGAGGAGAGAGGGAGGGTGAGGAGAGAGGGAGGGCGAGGAGAGAGGGAGGGCGGGAGGGAGGGCGAGGAGAGAGGGAGGGCGAGGAGAGAGGGCGAGGAGAGGGGGAGGGATTAGAAAGAGGAGGAAAGGGAGAAGGATATAGGGATCGTTAAGAGGGGACTCAGGGAGACAAGAAGATGATTTATAGTTCAGCCATTTGGCAGATGCTCTTAACCAGACACAGAAAAGTGCATTACTTGGTTCATTTAACAAATAGTAATTGCAAGTACAACTTTAGTAGCAGTAAAAAAATAAAAAAAAGTTAAAACATTGCAGCTATAAGTGCTTTTTCAGGTTTTCTCAAACTCTTTACATTTCATAAGGCTGGATACAGTATGGGCAGAAGGGGGATTGAGTGTCTGGCTGTCCAATAGTTTCCAAGAAGGCCCATATATGGAGGAGTGATGGACACATTAATACTGCAGGACATCACAGAGCTGTTCGCCATTGACCTGTGTGGAATGGGAAGCCTACTGGACAGGTCTTGGTTCTGTTACACCAAATACAACTGCTTCCTGTACCATCCCACGCTTTATTTTTATTACATTTAGCTAATCTAATGTACTCTACCTGTTCCTTAGAGGCTCTGACACATACACTACATTGGATCAAAACAACATCCACCTGTTAATGTCATAACCAGTACCTAGAAGTGGATACTAGGCAGGATGCATGTGTGAGAGGTAGGACTGGTGGAGAGGACCGGGAGAGGAGTGGGAGGACTGGATGGAGAGGAGTGGGAGGACTGGATGGAGAGGACCGGGAGAGGAGTGGGAGGACTGGAAGGAGAGGATGGAGAGGCCCGGGAGAGAAGTGGGAGGACTGGATGGAGAGGACCGGGAGAGAAGTGGGAGGACTGGATGGAGAGGGCCGGGAGAGAAGTGGGAGGACTGGATGGAGAGGAGTGGGAGAGGAGTGGTAGGACTGGTAGAAAGGAGTGGTAGAGAGGAGTGGTAGAGAGGAGCGGTAGAGAGGAGCGGTAGAGAGGAGCGGTAGAGAGGAGCAGTAGTAGAGAGAAGTGGTAGAGAGAAGTGGTAGGAGTGGTAGAGAGGAGCGGTAGAGAGGAGTGGTAGGAGTGGTGGAGAGGAGCGGTAGAGAGGAGTGGTAGGACTGGTGGAGAAAAGTGGGAGAGAAGTGGTAGAGAGGAGTGGTAGGAATGGTGGAGAGGAGTGGTGGGACTGGTGGAGAGGACTGGTGGAGAGGACTGGTAGAGAGGAGCGGTAGAGAGGAGCGGTAGAGAGGAGCGGTATGACTGGGAGTTAAGCTGAGACTCTTCAGCACATTAACAGTCCACTGAGCAGCCGGTGGGTGTGAGTGACGGACAGAGTGTGTGTGGAGGCAGGGAGATGGCCCTCCGACACTCTCCTCGGCTGTGTGCATTAGCAGTCAGGAAGTAGGATGGAGGAGAGGGGCGAGGGACTCACGCTGGTTTGGGAAGGATGGAGGGCAGGCCTCACACTCAGAGCCCCTGGGAGCCGTGTGTACGTGGGTGTGCATGCTTGAGAATTCTCAAGTGTGTGTGTGTGGGTGTGCGCATCTCTTAGAATTCTCAAGTGTGTGTGTGTGTGTGTGTGTGTGTATTGTAGGATTTACATTGAATGTAAAACATACAGTGCATTCGAAGTATTCAGACCCCTTCATCTTTTACACATTGTTACATTACAGCCTTAATCTAAAATGGATTAAACCGTTTTTTTACCTCATCAAATCTAGACACAATACACCCATTACATTTTTCTTTATAAAGCCTTTTCTACATCACCAGTTGTCACAAAGTGCTTTTACAATACACCAACCTAGCTCATTAAAGACATGCAGAAGCAAAAGGGAGAGCGAGGGAGGGAGGGCGAGGAGGGAGGGAGGGAGGGAGGGAGGGAGGGAGGGAGGGCGAGGAGAGAGGGCGAGAGGGCGAGAGGGAGGGTGAGGAGAGAGGGGGAGGGATTAGAAAGAGGAGGAAAGGGAGAAGGATATAGGGATCGTTAAGAGGGGACCCAGGGAGACAAGAAGATAATGATTTATAGTTCAGTCATTACATTTTTGCAAATGTATAAAAAAAAAAATATGTAAATATTTATTCAGTACTTTTTTGAAGCAGCTTTGGCAGCGATTACAGCCTTGAGTCTTCTTGGGTATGACGCTACAAGCTTGGTACACCTGTACTTGAGGAGTTTCCCCATTCTTGTCTGCAGATCCTCTCAAGCTCTGTCTGGTTGGATGGGGCGCGTCACTGCACAGCTATTTTCAGGTCTCTCCAAAGATGTTCGATCTGGTTCAAGTCCAGGCTTGTCAGAGACTTGTCCCGAAGCCACTCCTGCATTGTCTTGGCTGTGTGCTTAGGGTCGCCTCAGTCTGAGATACTGACCGCTCTGGAGCAGGTTTTCATCAAGGATCTCTCTACTTTGCTCCGTTCATCTTTCCCTCGATCCTGACTAGTCTCCCAGTCTCTGCCGCTGAAAAACATCCCCACCACCATTCTTCACCGTAGCGATGGTGCTAGGTTTCCTCCATACGTGACGCTTGGCATTCAGGCCAAAGAGTTCAATCATGGTTTCATCAGACCAGAGAATCTTGTTTCTCATGGTCAGTCTTTTAGGTGCTTTTGGGGGGACTCAAAGCGGTCTGCCATGTGCTTTTTACTGAGGAGTGGCTTCTGTTTGGCCACTCTACCATAAAGGCCTGATTCGTGGAGTGCTGCAGAGATGGTTGTCCTTCTGGAAGGTTCTCCCATCTCCACAAAGGAACTCTGAAGCGCTGTCAGAGACCAAGGCCCTTCTCCCCCAATTGTTCAGTTTGGACAGGTGGCCAGCTCTAGGAACAGTCTTGGTGGTTCCAAACTTCTTCCATTTAAGAATGATGGAGGCCACTGTGTTCTTGGGTACCTTCAATGCTGCAGAAAGTTTTTGGTACCCTTCCCCAGATCTGTGCCTTGACACAATCCTATCTCGGAGCTCTACGGACAATTCATTCGACCTCATGCCTTTGTTTTTGCTCTGACATGCACTGTCAACTGTGGGACCTTTATATAGACAGGTGTGTGCCTTTCCAAATCATGCCCAATCAATTGAATTTACCACAGGTGGACTCCAATCAAGTCGTAGAAACATCTCAAGGATGATCAATGGAAACAGAATGCACCTGAGTTCAATACCGAGTATCATAGCAAAAGGTCTGAATACTGAATACTTAAACGGAAAAGGTATTTCCATTTAGGCTATAATGTAACAAAATGTGGAAAAAGTCAGGTGGTTTGAATACTTTCCGAATGCACTGTACACTTAGACTCAGTTTATTAGGTACACCACCACATTCACCAAAATGGATCGCTCCTACAGTCAGTGAGTCACGTGGCCATGGTCTGCTATAAAGCAGGCAGACAGGCATCAAGGCATTCAGTTACTGTTGGAGTGAACGTTAGACTTTGAGCGTGGTATGATCAATGGTGCTAGGTGCGCCGGATCCAGTATCTCAGAAAAAGTTGCCCTCCTTGGCTTTTCACACACAACAGTGTCTAGGATTTACCGAGAATGGCGCGACAAACAAAAAACATCCAGTCAGCGGTAGTCCTGTGGGCGAAAACAGCTCTTTGATAAGAGAGGTCAAAGGAGAATGGAAAGAATTGTACAAAGTAACAGGTGGGCCACCAACAGACAAATAACAGCGCAGTACAACAGTGGTGTGCAGAACTGCATCTCAGAATGCACAACTCGTCAATCCTTGTCACGGATAGGCTATTGCAGCAGACAACCACACCGGGTTCCAACCCTATCAGCTAAAAACAAGAAGAAGCGGCTCCAGTGGGCATGCCATCACCAACACCGGACAATTGAATGGAAAAACATTGCCTGGAACATGACAGCGAGTTCAGTTTACTTGAGTGGCCGGCGCAGTCCCCAAACCTCAACCCAATATATCATCTTTGGGATGAGATGGATTGGGCTGTTCGCAGCATGAACGTACCGCTGTCCAATCTGCAGCAACTGTGTGATAGCATCGCGTCATCATGGACCAACATTCCCGTGGAACGTTCCCGAAACCTTGTAGAATTCCCTGAATAATTCAGCCGGTTCTGGAGGAAAAGGAGGGGTCCGACCCTGTACGAGATGGGTGTACCTAATAAACTTTCCAGTGTGTGCATGTCTTTCTGGCCCCTGCCCAAGTGTCTGCTAACTGACCAGATTACTAATAGTGTATTTTTATGTCCCAAAATTAAATAGGAAAACACTGGATTGTGTTTGTCTTCTTCTTCCTCTTCTTATCAAACTTCAACTGAGATGAAAATAATATGAAATAGATATTAAAACCTGTTGAGGCCAGGGGGCAGGATCTTATCCCGGTATTGGGATTCATTGTCATGTGACCATGGCGGGGAATTCAAAACTGCAAGAGTAATCATTTCAAATAATCAAATAATCAACTATTTTCCTCCATTTGAAAGATATATCTCCTAAATCTAACCACGCTGTCCGATTTTCAGAGGCTTTACGGAGAATGCATAAAGTTAGGTTATGTGAGGAGAGTACATTGACAATAGCTGCGTGTAATGTTTAGCCAATTCAAAGAAGGGCATCAACAGACAGAAAACTAGCTAGAATTATGCACTTACCTTTGACAATCTGCATCAGATGACACTCATAGGACATTATGTTAGACAATACATGCATTTTTAGTTCCATCAAGTTCATATTTATATCCAAAAACAGCATTTACAGTCACGGTGAAATTCAGAATTTTTTTCGGCTCGAATGCTCCCAGTGAATCCAGCATTACAAATCACGGAATTACTATTCGAAAACATTGGTAAATTATAATATTGTCATTCAAAGAATAATATATTATCATCTCGTAATTGCTACCGAATGGCCAGATCTCAAAATAACTTTACTGGGAAATCACATTTTGCTATAAACTGGGTACTATGCTAACAACATAAGCTAAGCTATAAGCTAAGCTAAGCTATACCGTTAGCATTAGCATCATCTAATATCGATAATAACATTCTAAATATCCCCTTACCTTTGATTATCTCCATCAGAAGGCGCTGCCAGCGATCCCAGGTCCAGAACAAATGTGGTTTCTTTTGATAAAGTTCATAATTTATGTCCAAATAGTTAGCGTTCAGTAGGCTCCCACAAAATGAGGTGGGCAGTGTAAAGTCACGCCGAAAAGCTAAAAAAAACCTAGTAAATAATCTATTTATGTTTGTTCAAACATGTCAAACGTTGTTTAGCATTAATCTTTTGGTCCATTTTTAACGTGAAACATCAGTAAACATCAGTAATATTTTCACACAACCTATCAAGTGTCTAGAATAAACGATTATGACAAAGACACTCTTCTCAGATTCATGCGCAGGCGCAAAAAATGAAGTGATGACGTGTCAACTTGTAAGCATTCTAATTCGGTCTGTATTCATCACAGATGCTTCAAACAACTTTCTAAAGATCGTTGACATCTAGTGGAAGCAGTAGGAGTTGCGAACTGAATCCTTTCTCACTGTGGTATCTTTAAAACAATGACACTAAATAGTACAGTCACAAAATTCTCATTTTTTTTAATCTATTTTTCACAGGTTTTTGCCTGCAATATGAGTTTTGTTATACTTACAGACACCATTCAAACTGTTTTAGAAAATTCAGAGTGTTTTCTATCCGAATGTGTTAATAATATGCATATCCTAGCTTCTGAGTTGGTGTAGGAGGCAGTTAAAAATGGGCACATATTTTTTTCAAAATTCTCAATACTGCCCCCGTGGCCCGTAGAGGTTAATACTACTACTGTACATGCCATAACACTACTCTGTTTCATATAAACTAGATATTATAATAGTACTACACATGCCCTGACACTACTCTGTTTCAGAGTCTGCTATTCCTTGGCGACTATAGGATCAAGGATAATGCTGCCCCCGCTGTTCACCTACTGCATGACACAGAACTGTACATCCTGAGTA